>NW_026542595.1:181110712-181710712 GCF_028750875.1 Macrosteles quadrilineatus | reverse complement strand
AGGATTCCAACGAAACAACACAAAACAGCGTGGTTCTATTATGCACGTAATCCGTGTACGCTTGGAAATAGGTTGGCAACACTTAAAGATAATAATACTATGAGCAGCTGATTGACTATTATAACTATGATTTAACCTGTCATTTCGTGTTTATAGTTTCCGGCACGGTATTTCTGAACTTTCTGGACTTTTCTTTTGAACGTTTTTAAAACATTCCTACGATCTTAAAAACAAGAAAATACCTTTAAAGCATTTTTTTAGGCGCGGAAACCACTTCAAATTACAAAAACATACGGAACTATATTCTCAAAACGCGGAGCACATTTCTTGCCGAGGAAAAATAGCGGAGTGATACGGACCGCGGGTACTACTTTCTCTAGGGCACCATTTGTGTTTACCTTTTACCTTTTACCTAACTCTGCTGTTGCCAGCAGAACCTAAAAACGTGTTGTATAGTGTTTGAAAGACTAATTATTTATATGATTTATAGTGACTGTAGGAAAAATATAATGTGTAACACGAGTGAAAAAGGCCTTTGCTGCATTCGAGATCATTCCGTAAACATTGCTCTCGTGTGCAGCAAAGTGCCACTTTCACCACTAGTTACACAAATAACTATTTCTACTCAACTGTTTGAGGAAATAATGTTGGGAAAATAACAATGATCATATGTTTAATTAATCTTTTGTAGCTTATAAATTTTGAACTGCTTAAACTATGCTTGAATTAGTAATAGACACACTATACAGTTTTAATGGACTACTCCATTCCCGTACGTAGGACGGGCCAACAGCTCGTGTTATTAAATTTCATGTTGCTAACTAGTTTTAATTTAATTTTACCGTATCATATTTGTTATTGCAAACGTCAAATCATTTATAGTAGGATAAAACCATAGACTAACAAAGTAGACACTGCAATGTAAATTTGAAGCTCGTTCTTCGTGTCTAGTTCATGTACGGTGACACTGGGCGCTAGTGTCATTTTTTTTATTTCTATTTTATTATTGTTTAGTTAACTTCCTGATTAATACATACATACGATTACTAGAATAAAACCCGTTATGAATCATAAACATAAACAAATGACGTTGTTGGCCCGAATCCTATACTAATTAGCATTAATTAAATAAATGCTAGTAACTAAAAATACGGAAAAATTCTAATTTTATTTATATAGATAGATTAAATGTATAGATATGAAAACTAGTATAATATCATAGACAAAAAGAATAAATAACTAGGACTTAAATAGTGGACTTGAAACTATTGGTTGCTGTAGCAATTTTAAGTAAACTTAAATTGTTTTATAGACAGATTTTAGAGAATTTATTGTATGTAAAAGATTTCGGATCTATATTTGGATTGTAAGGTAAAATAAAGTATAATTTTTAAATCATTTTTAACTTGTTTTTTATAACAAGTGTTTAAAACATGTTAAGTTCGACAATCCCGTAGAATTTGGTTCTTGAAAAGCACATTTTCACAAATGGTTGAAAGGATCTTGAATCCACCAATAATTATTAGAACTTTTCAAGAATAGAAATTATTGCCTTTGTTTAGTGTTTTCAGACAGATATCACCAGTAACACATATATACCACATAAGATATCACATAAGACCCAACAATTTTATTACTTTGGTATAAGTTTTATGAGTAATGAAATTGTCTTATTATACAGGGTGTTTGTGAACTCTCTCGAAAAATTTCACAGGATTATTCCTTGGGTTAATACATGAATATTTTACGTTATAAACATGGGTCACCGGTGCCTCGTTTTCCGTCTGTCTGTCTGTATGTGTTTTTTTATAAATAACCTTATAACTCGAGTTTGAATCGAGGTACAAACTTTAAATTTGACACACTTGTGTATTTTAACGTGATACACAAACATGCAAAATTTCATTTCGTTGACTATAGCTGTTTCAAAATGGCGGCCATCTAAAATATTTGACCTCAAATTACATGAAAACCACTAGAGTTACAAAAAAAAAAAAAAAAAAAAAAAAAAAAAAAAAAAAAAAAAAACACAAGAGTAACAAAATGTAGAACATTTTATGCCAAGTCATATGACACCAAGATCTTAAAGATCGGACGCCAAACAGCTGAGTTATTAATTTTTTAAATAATTAATAATTTCTTTACTGGCTTTTAATTGTTATTGTTTTTTTCTTTGAAATCATCTGATACAGAGGACTTTACGTAACCTTAAACAGATATCAATAGTTAAGGTAGAAATAGGACACCTAATACATTTACCATCTAGTAAAAAACTAAATGTTGTTGTTAGGTCAAACCAGCTGTCTTACATTGTTGTAACAATTTAGAAAGGATCAGATGATTTCAAAGAAAAAAACAATAACAATTAAAAGCCAGTAAAGAAATGATTAATTATTTAAAAAATTAATAACTCAGCTGTTTGGCGTCCGATCTTTAAGATCTAGGTGTCATATGATTTGGCATAAAATGTTCTACATTTTGTTACTCTTGTGTTTTTTTTTTTTTTTCTTTTGTAACTCTAGTGGTTTTCATGTAATTTGAGGTCAAAGATTTTAGATGGCCGCCATTTTGAAACAGCTATAGTCAACGAAATGAAATTTTGCATGTTTGTGTATCACGTTAAAATACACAAGTGTGTCAAATTTAAAGTTTGTACCTCGATTCAAACTCGAGTTATAAGGTTATTTATAAAAAACACATACAGACAGACAGACGGAAAACGAGGCACCGGTGACCCATGTTTATAATGTAAAATATTCATGTATTAACCCAAGGAATAATCCTGTGAAATTTTTCGAGAGAGAGTTCACAAACACCCTGTATTTTATTTGTGAATGAGAGGGTAACGTATTATTGTTTGGAATATTAGAAGAATATATACTTTGGCCAAATTTGTATACGTCTACTACCAGCTTACAAAGTGAATCCCTAAATTAATGTATAGTCCCTAATTGGCAAACCTGGTAAGGGTGTACAGGGCTAGTGGGGGTGCAGTAGGGAAGTTCTAATTCATTTGTTTATCCTGGCCAACATTTTATATGTTCGACAAAATATTTACATAAAATAAATGCTTGTTAAAAGATTTTAAGCACTGTTAAAATATATTGCAAACAACATTAAGATACAACTTTTTGTTTATTTTTTGCGACGGGAATTTGTAAGTTACATGTTTGTACATGTAACTAAACATAACATAACATAACATTGTTCCAAGATTATGTTTAACAAATGCACCATACTTATCAATAACTGGTTTCTTGATTCCATTAAATAAAAAGATCTTCACTATGGCATTACAAGATTCAAATGTGAAAGAATTTTTCAAATACAATATAATGTAAGAGGTCAAAAATCAAACATTTGACTTGCGTCGCACACTTAAAACCCACGGGTAAAACATAAGATGGCGTAACCATATAGCCTAATACAGTGGTTATAAAGTAGGAAATAGCTTACCAGTTCCATGGTGACAGATTGTAGTTGAAGTCCAAACCACGACTGGACTCAAAACTGGTTCACCCCCAACCCTGCCTAAGTAGGGAAACTCTAATTTTGAACTTGGAATTCTCAGAATGGAGGTTAACAACCCCTAATTTCGGAACGGTTGGTTATTGTTAGTTTTGTTCAAAATTTATATTGCAATTTATCCTTGTAAACTCCAATACTAGCTCCGGTTAGACCAATCATTTCCAAATAAACGAAATTTACGAGTAGGCCTATTTCACAAAAGATTTGTTTCGCCTGGACATATTAGCATTTATTAAGTGGAAGAAAATTGCTTACTGGATAAAGAAACTGCTCAACCAAGTATGCAACAAAGCTATACAATTTATTAAATCGCCCTTCATTTTGTATATGAAACAAATCATTTATGTATATGGATGATTTTGTCTACAATTATTTCTTTTCATTTAACTTATTGTACTACTAAATCAAAATTTAAACAATAGTTTTCATTCATAATCACACAGTAAAAGTCGTGAAATTTGCCCTAACATAAAAGAGAATCATACAATTGACATTGATGCACTTTAACCAAACACGTACAAAAAAGGGTTTTAATGTTAGTTTCTTTTTTGCGTTGTTGAAAGTCAACGAGTCAATTCTCGCCGTGCATTCATATTTAGGTAAAGTCACGTATAATAACGATCACGTAGGTACGATGCATATAATGAAGTTATATTGATAGAAAGAGTTAAAACCATCCCTCTCGGGGAGTGAGCTGGTATAGTGGTAGAGTGCAGAGCTTCAGCCACAGAGGTCCCGTGTTCAAATCCCGCCAATGGCTTAGCTATGCAATAAAGCAGTGGCTCTTTAGTCTTTAGCTTTAGGCCTATCTTGTTTGAGTAATGTGTGAAACGGCCTAGGGATAGAACCTAGGTTCCTAGGATGTGTATGTAGGACATAGAACTTTTAATTAAACTGTATCGGCAATCTGACACATACTGTACTTTCTCCCATTAGCTTATCAACGACCTTTATCACAGGTAAGCGGTGGTAACTATGATTATGAAGAAAATCACAAAACTTGCAATAATATTTTAATCGTAATATATTCAGAAATGTGTTATGCTGTTTTGTTTACAATTATAAGGACCATAGCACACTAAATCTTAATCAAAAGCGGTATAGCCATATTTTTCAAAAATCGGGTTTTCTGCTATTTTATGGGGTTTTATGGGAAAATTACATAATTTGCATTAATTTTTGAACCGTAATTTTATTAAAATAGGGTTTGTGCCGTTTTGTTCAAAGTTAAAGGTCTAAAATAGTTCGAGCCATTTTTGTGGAAATTTTACTTTTTTGTATTATTTTATAGGTTTTATGGGAAAACCGACATTAAAAATATTCTTTTTATGAAAATACTTCTGAAGATACATACCATGGATTGGTTAAACGAAAACCAATCCATTCCATTCCATCGGTATGTAGTTGTAATGTGGTGCTACATACCGAATTTCATCAGATCAGACCACATGTGTGGCCTGTACACATCCACATATACACAGGCATCACTTCAAAAACCAATCTTTTGGGTTCAAGGGGGCCTAATTAGGATATATACACTCAAAACTCAAACTTAAGAATTTTAACGAAAGCAATATTTCTTCATAGTATTGGGGCGAGAAAGTAAAAATCCACTAATTTCCACTGAAACACGTCCAAGAGCACTGTGATAGTGACGTCATGCACAGTGTGATTTGCATGTAGTTCCCGCGGATTGAGTCAACTCAACCAAATGTGGCGGGAAGATGAATCGACGCCCTGACATTGGCCAACGATGGACCACGATGTCTACCACAGTCGTGATAGGTTCTAGAGCCGATAGACCATGACCACTGGCCGTCGTGTGGCAATACACAGATGTTTTGGTGCTGTCAGTGGAATTTCGGTTGGAATTATCTTTAACAACATCTAACCACAGAGGTGTTCCCCGTTAAGGCTTCCACGAATGCTGTAAAGAATTTGCTTGCAAAAATGTTCAAGTTTGATTTTGCCCAGTAAACAAATTTTATTATTCACCCCCGGTGTATAAAACCACCAGGATAAGCAAATTTTTAGTTGTCTGATTGGATTTCAACTAACACTAGATAACCTCTTGCTTGATATCGAGCAAAACTGCAACTTGTTATAAAAGAATAAAGAACGAAAACATTAACAGCTAGACCTCAATCAAAGAGTCAAATTAGTTACAACTTATTATAAAAATATGAAATGTTGTTACTTCAGTCCGAGTGAAGTGGAAGCGAAAGTAAACGTTCAAATTCAAGTTATTTGAGTTATAAAAACCCCACCTTAATTGAAGGAATTAAATCCACAACCAGTAGTCTAGTAGTCTATAGCATCAGAATTGCCTTGTGTACAGAGAGTAGTTTTTTACACAAGACATTTCTCAGAATTAATTCAACACAAGTGACATTTTCCTACGCATGTTTTGTCAGAGCATAGTCCTAGTGAATTGGCATTGTAGTTTTCCTGAGATTACTTAACTACATCAGGTCGTCTTTACTTAACTAACGACATGTCTGGGAAACGGTCTACAAGGAAACAACCAACCTTGCGTTGCGACACAAATAGGCTAATCTCTGCCAAATGTGGACGAAATCTTGACGGCGCCTGTCTCGCAATCTGGCCAAACATTTCCATAACCCTTACATTTACATCTAGATGCATTTATACATAGCCCTCTATACAGTCACTGGGAGGTGCATTGGTCTTTTGGCTATAACCTTAAACTATTAATACAACTAGACATTCCATCCCCATGTTAAATTTGTAGCCAGCTTTTTACCAAAATCGTCGTAGTTCATGTGAGCCACCGACAGATTGTGCTGACTTAAATTACTTATTTCTGTCCAATACACAATAATCTTTTTAACAATTCTAACTAATAGAATGACTTAATTATTGTGAGCTATAGCAACTCACTAACTGAAACTAGAATAGCATGACCCTGTGTTATGTTTTAAACATTTTGAGTAAAAGCAGACTGCTTTCCTTTTGAAAGATATGAGATCTTATTTGATGTGTGTGTTTTTTAGGTAACGTTTGAGTCAACTAAATTATATATTTTTTTAAGGATATATTCAGTGGTGGATTGCTCATTAGGCGCGATAGGCAACTGCCTATGGGCCACAGGTCTCAAGGGGCCACAGACATAAAAATAAAAATTTTTGTAAAAATAGTTTGAAAAAGCATAAAAACTAACAAATTTAAAGCCAACTTCTTAAAATTTCCTGGTGGAGAACCCCCAGACTCCCCGGTGGATCTTGCCACCCCAGTTGGAAGTCCCATGGGGGGTTCAAGTGTACATGTGCCTGATGACTAAGCGAATTTCTATTTATCTGGTCGGATTTATTCTTCCCAAAATATACCCTTAAAGTTAATCGGATTTTTTTCTTATTTAAATAACATTAATTTAAGTACTTACGTTTTCTGCTACAGGGAATATGATAAGGTTTTTTTGTTAAATATTAATAGCTACGATTAAAATTTCCAACCAAATATTCAACCGCAGTGAATTTAAATAAAACATAGAAGAGAAATTATCTCTTGTATTTTTGAATTTCGAACAATATTATTATACTAGATTTATAAAACCTGACCCTAAGTGTCTCTGAAACCGGGAAAATTCAACATCTGTACAAGTTATGCAATTTGGTTAAATAACCTACATTTAACCCAAGAACAAATGATACTTTAATGTTAGTCCTCATTCTTGAGGTAACTCTGTATTTTATAAACACAAACAGTGCGAGTAGGATCATCATTTCCTGTTGAAAAACCGCCGCAAAACACCTCATTATGAGGAATCTGGCGTCCAAAATGGAGAGCCGTATTACACATGCCATTTGTTATGCCATTAGTCGAGTACATTCAACCATTAGCCCCATTAAGGATAGGTGACTACCCCCACTTCACCACCTGAACGTAAATAATTTCTCCTTACCTATTTTGGATGTCCCACTTTCAAGTTTGGGACTCGAAATATCCTCGAAGTTTGGGTTGATTGATTTAAAACTTTGGAGAAGATTTAATTCATAACACTTTTATTAACCATTAACTATATCCTATATATCTATGTTGATTATGGAACTAATTTTAAGGGGGCCCGCGATAAACACAACACACTACAGTCACGATAGACACAGCAGTCTGAGTCTAATTTTACACCAGAGTTTGCAGAATGTGTTTTGAAGACAAGTTATTTACACAAATCCAAACAACGTTTTTGTTTTCCACAAGAAATTGTAAACCATCTGTTTCCAGGACTTGCTTACACTGGTGGTCGACACATAATATTATGTTTTAAAAGTCATGTCGACGTGGCTCCACGCCTCCGCGATACACATTACGAATTCATAAACGTATGTTTAGTTTATCAACGATGGAAACTAATATTGTAATGCGGGATATCATTGTGTCTTTCTGGTGGATGATAAGCTCATTGGGGCTGTACCCAATACAAAGTACTAAAAATAGTACTCAAAGCCTGAAGAGCTAGAGTTAACAAAAGCTACAAATCAATATTAATTAATTGAAATCGCGATGCCACCTTGGTGAGTATTTTAACCCAAATATGAGTTGGATGGATGTAGAATGGAGCGGATTTTTGTAGCTTTGTTTCTTACTAAGATCAGATGTTTTAGTAGCCATTTGAAGCCCAATAATCAGGGACAGCTGGGTACAGTTTCTGGTGTCGCAAGTCACTCTATATTTTCATGTTAAAGTTGCAGGCAGTTTATTTTCAATAATAACTATGGACGTGATTAAAATCAAGCCTCCGACAGAGAGTGCTACAAAATACTGTTATTTTTACACTGTTATTTGTTTTCATTTGACCTAACCAAACTCAAAACGCAACTGCTTTTATCTGTAGAACCATTTATACTCTATCATTGTACCAAAAACTATATTAGAGTAAATCGAATTTTGACAGACCTCAATTGATGGGATAATTTAAATATAATCCATTTTACTTAAGAAATTACGGACAGCTGTTCCGTATAGGATAGTTAGAATGTCTACTTTGGTAAATAGACATTCTATTTAATAAAGGTATTTAATTTTGTAGAATGAACACTATTTTTTATTTTTTTATTAGTGAAGCATGTTTTACTATTGTACTTATGACAAGATCGATTGCATATAATTTTGCCAAAAGATCAATAAATGTCTTATGTCTTATGTCTTAATCAATGGTTTTATATTTTATATACCGTACAGTACTGTATGTTTTGACGAATAAACTCAATTGAATATCAAATTGATTGACTTTTAAAAATATCATAAAATAGCCTAACCAAGTTGTACGACATGAGTGATGAGTCACAAACTCCAAGCCGCCTATCCGCGGTCTTTTTAGACGCTCTTTTAGGTTTGTTGGGTTTAATTATGTGTAGTTTATGATTTAGATGTCTGTCAGTGAGCGTGAGAAGGACCTTGACCTCTGCCCCTTCAATGACGTCAAAGGTCACATTTCTTGGCGTATCATCGCTTCCTCAAAACTCTTGTAGTCTCTAATGCCGATGGTACAAGTCAAATCTGAGGTAATCGTTCAGGCAAAAACAACACAATTTTAATCGGTGGATAGAAAAGCCACGTAAGTTTGAAAATTGCTTAAGCTTAACCCTTAAAAATCAGATTTTGTATCGAACGGTCAGCACCAATTGCAATACATTACAAATCATAAACAGTAATAAATACCAACAATTATAAATTCACATTAAACTCTATCTAACATGCATAACTTTTAGTAATTAAATTGAGGTGAAACTGCATTCCCAAAATGCAACGAGGCATGACACTGGTCAGTGTGGACACTGTGGTACTTGTTGCATAGCATATAGGTATCCCAAACAGCTAGGTATTGAGATCTTGAAAGCAAAAAGATACGTCAAATAACACGTATAATAATACATTTTTACACTTTATACTGTTTACTCTCAAGACGGTAAATACATATAAAAGATGGTAAGTGGTGATCGATTTAGATTGGTCACTCCAATCATCATCAGACCCAATAGGCGAATCCTATGTTGATTCGCATAGAATAATGTTGAGATTCGCCTATTGAGTCTGATGATGATTGGAGTGTCCAATCGAAATCGATCACCACTTACCATCTTTTATATGTATTTTGTATTTACCGTCTTGTGAGTAAACAGTAAGTGTAAATATATTATTATAAGTGTTATTTGACGTAGAGATAAGAGATAAGAGGCCCGAAGGCCCCTCCTCAAGAAAATTGTTAAAAGTTAAATGCTAAAAAATTAGGGTTTAATTTTTTTAGGTTTTAAGAAGGGGTTGTCGCTGTTGGTCGCTATGGGGTAGTCGCTCAAATTTTAGAATTTTATCGAGATTGCTTATTTTTTATCATCTTTGTTTCACGGGGAGGCTACTGTCATAGTTGTCATAGATAAAATATACTCCCTTAGTATATTTATTTCTCATCCTAGCCAATTTTATTGTTAGTTCTATCCGGTGCACTTTAGAGGTCGTGTTTTGTTTACAATTTGTTTCTTGTTATTTCAGCCATTTAAAACCTCATTTAGCCAAATAAAACCATATAAAACAAAATAACCATGACGTACCCTAGTAACTTACGTACCCTATTTATATAATCAAACAGTAAATCACAAATCATTAAATAAACCATAAAAAAATCTTCAAAACTATCGCCCAGTGACACCGGACATTTACAATTTTACAATAATTGTAAAAGGAGGACTGTACACAGTACCATATACGCATATACTATTTACATTATTTATTTTTCAATTTACAAATTACAACAGAAGTCTACTTGTTGTGGGTTAGTATATGCGTATATGGTACTGTGTACAGTCCTCCGGCCACTCATTGGTGGTGCCACGGCCGCCTTTAACTCCAGGGGCCCATTTCATAATAAACTACAAGTTACAAGTTACAACTAACTTGTAATTTCCATTAGATTTGCATTGGGCAATTAGCTGATTTACTAATAATATTAGTTTGAACTTTATTAAATGGGCCCCAGGCCGCGGCCTTTGAAGTGGCAACGTCGCAAGTGGTGTTGTAACAGCTGTTTTGTTTGGAAGCAGCTATGTATTTGTGTATTTAGGAAAGATTGGTTACTTGACTATGACTATATTAACTCCGCTTAAAATGTACATGTAAGATTTTTAATTCATATTGTTTTGGTTTTCAATTCTGTAAGTTTTATTTACAATGTTTTAATAAATTTATGTTCATATATTTAAATTTAAATCAATAAAGTGCGAATTTAATGAGCTGGTCATCTGTCTGCCATGTTATCTTAAGGGATGTCTGTCACTAACCAACACCACTTGCAACGTTGCCAATAATTCTACCAGGCCACGTCCTGTTTAAAGGCGGCCGTGATGGTGCATACCATGTGTAATAAGCAATCTAAGCAATAACAACTACAACCCCTGTAATAATGTTGACGTAGGCTTACAAATATGTACACTTTGAACAAACTTAATATATATTATAATCATTTAATTTTGAAGGAGATGATAATTTACAGCTGCATGCCTTACAATCAACGCTGAACGCCCTACAACCTGAAAACAGGCGTTTGAAAAAACTGTCTTACTTAACAGAACAGAACAGAAACAGAACAACTTAACCTCAATCCTCAATGTGTCCTCAATATCAACCCTTCAACTGCAAAGTGCAAATTGGTTTTGTGAATGACTTATTTCAGAATTTTAACAAATTCTTGACATAATTTTTTTTTATCCCTATCAAAGTTGTTCTTTGAATCAAACGGTTCTTAAAAATTAATAGCAACTGTATGGACAATTGTTTAGTACTCTTAGAATCACCATTCACAAATGACTGGAGAGCTAGGTCTTCAATATTGAGTAAGCCAGTGATGCAATCAGTTTCTTGTTTTGTTCTAAGCCTTATAGGCTTCCTAAGGTTTTTATAAGTATTTTGACTAGCTGTAGATCCTACTCTAATTTTTGTTTTTACTTGCCTACTAGCCTACCCTAACTTAGGCCTAGTTTTGTTTTAACTCAATAACAGGCCAAAGGTTTTAGGTAGGGCCTAGGTTAGGGCTAGGTATAGTTGTAGTTTTTTTGTACTGTACCAGGTTTTTTTTGTTTTTTAGTACGAAGTTCCCTTAGGTCTACCTACTTACAAGGTATTCCATGCTAACTTGCCTAGTTTCAACTCTTGGTTAACAAACAGTTAAATGTAAGTTAGCCTACTTAGGCCTACTTGCATATAGGCTAACTTATGTTCATTACAAATTAGCCTATACAGCTGTTCTCCTTAGGCATATTACTTACATTTTCTATGGGTACCGTACCTACAGTTTCTTAGCTGGGCTAGGCCTATGCTAATATTGATTGAAACTATCGAATTGAAAATAGCCTATTGATTAATAATCAATATTTTTTAAATAGGCTATATCTATTATAAAATAAAAACCTAACCCAACCAACCAAACTGGCTGCACTTTATTTTACGTCCTACATCATTCGAATTAAAATATCGATTGATATATCGAATAATCATTATTTCATTCGTTTGTTTGTGTAGGACCTAAAGTAAAGTGCAGCCACCAAACTTGCTGATGGTAAAAACATCGCATGAAGGTTCACTAATCGAATCGATATTAGCGTGGCCCAGTTAAGAAACTGTACCCTTTTCTAGACCTAGAGCCAATTTCACCACACTTAGCCCAAGTAGCATATTTGCTCTATTAATAAAAGGCCTTTAGTAACTTACCTAACAAGAACATGATTTTCATCGTTGATGTTTTCATTCTTTTCCCTTTGATCAATAGATCTACTCTAAAACCAGCTTGTGTAATTTTACCCATTGGCGCCGACAAACAAAAGTTCCTTACACTGTGTAATCAATTTTAGGAATCTGATGGAGTCAGAAGACTGGACAGTGGAGGTAGCCCAAAAGGGCTCCTCCAAGAGGATGGAGGCTATAGATAAGCAGCGGCAGTTAAAAGTGGAAATGACGAATCTTGTCATCTCAGAAGAAGCCAGAACTAAACTCCTAGAAACTATTAAATTTATCCAAGGGGAGGTGTGTAAACTCAATAGTAGGCCTAGATAGTTTTAATTTATCTGCAATGGCATGTGAAATGTCCTAAGTCCTGTTTTGCAGGCTTGGCATTGTCAAACTCTTGCACAACCTCTGTATTAAGCAATATTGCCACAGTTTTAGGAGATAAATTTGCACAACACAAAATTATAAACAAAATGGTTGGACATTTAGATGACACTATATCATGATAATTAAGTTAGATATGGGTCTAGCTTGGGACATTATTTCACTGGAGGGCATTTCACAGAAGTCTCAAAAAAGTCGAGCTTGTTACCTTTCGGACAGGTATATGTAAAAATTATTGATGCTGCTTGTTTTGTTGTGTTGGCTTAAAATGCTTTTAGTAACGGGTGTCAAATGCCTCACCCATCTCATCTCAATCATTCCATGTAATTAACCTGTGCAGACCTTATTGGTTAAATTGAAAGCTTAAATAGAACAACTTAATCACATGTTGTATATAGTCACAGTGTGGATAACCCCTTATCATTGGATAATATGTTTGTTTAAAACATTATAAGGAAGGGGCCATATAATGCTGTTCTAATGTCATAATGTTATTGGTACCATTTCACTACTTATTTTGTGGTATTCATTTTGTGCCCTTTTCTTTTCAGGACTTCGAAGCTAAAAAGATTTCGGATTATAAAGATAGCAAGGTGAACCTTGCTAATCAGTATTGGGTAGACCGAGGTCACCTAGTAATTCAGGGAGCAACGGACTACTCGATGATAAAAAAGAAGGCACTTTTACCTCACGAAAGGCTCAATGTATTCGCTTTGAACCGCCTGCAAAAGTATGTTGAAAACGTTTCCTGCCTATTTGATGAAGATATAATATATATCTTCAACAATATCAAATATAAAACATCAAATATATATCTTCATCAAGTAGGGTACCTATATTCGCCGTTTTATATGTATTATGTAGGCTAAGAATAAGATACCAGAAAATGAAACTTTGATAGTTGATATCCCACAGTGTTTACAAAACCAAAAACCGATAAGATATTTTCAGTATTTTTATCAATCAAAAATAAATCAAAACGGTGAAATCTATCATAAAAACCAATTGAACCAGTAGAATTGTACCGGTATATCAAAGTTCTAATCAAAAACTTGTTTATTAAATTTTGGGATAAGTTTAAGACTGTCTAGGAATATTGTTTTTAACTCATCCAAAATATAAGCAAATAGCAAACTGGAGGAAACTAAAGTTTGATAATTGTTAAAAAGGCCTACCTATCTATAGTATTACCTTTTACACGTTCAATCATAATGGTAGCCAAGTTAATTTGTATACACTTATAGCCTACCTAAGACGTTTTGTATTTAGCTGACAATACATGTTTTTAATCTTTTTAGTTATGGATTCCACAAGAACCATTGTGCGGAAGCCCTTCAAGTTACCAAAGGTGATTTCGGAAAGGCCTTTGAGTTCTTAATGTCACACTATATGGGAGTCAATCTCCCCGTGGAAGACACCGATGTGCCTGAAGATGTATTGCAAGAACGGAATGAAGAATTGGAGTCGGTGAAAGAAATATTCGGACAAATGTTAGAAGAACGGATTTCCAACCAGCTGTGGATAGTGCATTTGGACCTGCCGTACATTTTAGAAAATTACAATAATAGGACAAAAAGTGAGCTCGAGGCGACGATCAAAATACATAAACCTAGTAAAGCCCCTTCTAACAAAAAAGGAATGTGTCGAAACTTTGTAAAAGGTCATTGTAGTTATGGGAGTAACTGTCGGTTTTCTCATGAACCACCCGTAAACAAAGTGGTTGTTAAATGTGCAGCTGAAGATGCCCGTAAAGAAACTGCGACAAAGTTTGACTTGGAAATCAGATTCCCAAAAGGTTGGTATGCTTGTATGGCTGTTTATATTTTCAATGTCCTTGCCTATTTTTGTTGCATGTACGCAAAACTAAATAGAGACAGAATAGTTTGTGTTTTTTTAAGTCAACTAATCTATTTTTAAAACAGAAACTTTTAACAAAATTATGAGTTGAGGATAGTTATTATATAGGTAGCCAGAGGTTAAATTTCACTTATGAAATAACCATTGTCTTTATATCTAGTTTAATATTACTAGAGTGTTATTTTATCCCCATTGCAATTTTGATCAGGATTTTCAAGCAAATACGGTACTATTACTTTAAAATCATTTGGCTACCTGCAAAAAAAATCCTTGGTTGATACTGTAGTGGCAACTATACATTGTTAATAAAATTTAGGCAGTTTTAGGGGAAGAAATCCATCCCCTACACTTGATCCTACCTTTAAAACAATAGCTCAACAGCTGAAGTTTGCTAAAGCGCCAATCAGCTGCAACATAAACATTAAGAAAAAAATAGTGGGGCAACTTCCCCTCAAACCGCCCAAACCGCCTCAATTTTGTGAATGGACTATAGTTTTAGTTCATGGATGAACCATCTTCAGGCCTACAAGTCCGTTTAGTATCGATAATTTCATTTTTACCTCTGCATTCTTAATCATCTCCCTGGGCTATTTCTAAATCGATGTTATCTTGCCTTGATTCGATGTCCTTACCCTGATAATCTCCAACCAGCTCAGACACCATATTCCACTGGCAAACCTCTTACAACGTCTTCTCTTACCAGGATTCCAAGTTCCAGCAAGCATTGTCTTCTCTGTTGGGCCCGAAGCTCACAGTGTGTTCTTGCGTGTCTTCTTAACCACAGCACCTGCTATTACCATTTGCACCTTTTACATACAAAAGAGGTACTCCTTAAAGTCCCTGTGCTATAAAAGAAACTGAGTCAGATAATAGCCTGACTCTCCATTATTCCTTTTCACCCAGACCCTTATATCCAGGGTAAGGGCTCTTGTCCAAGCTGCTTTTTGGATGTTTGACCATCTGGGTCAGTCCATATCAAATCAACACACTTTTAACATATTTTTTACCTTACCATCTTAGATTTTGATGAAATTTGGTATATAGGTTACCTTTATGAAGACTAAAAAAAATACCAAATTTCAGCTCAATATCTCAACCCGTTCCCAAAATACGGCCATTTGAAATTTTCAAAAAACGGTCAAAATCGCGCTGCGGTAAAACTTTAAAATAGTCATAACTCTTCTCATGTTTAAGCTAGAAACATGGGAGAGGTGTCATTGTTTAGCCCTTTTTATGCCCTTTCTAATGATATGCAACACATAATAGGTTATGAAAACAAAAATTTTGTCAAATTCAAAAATAAATTTTCAAAATAAAATATTTTGAAAAACACATATTTTATTTTTTTCAAAAAATTATTTTAAGTTTGTCATATTATCACTAATGTGTACACCAAGTTTGGTTATGGGATTGCAATGGGTTCATGGTTAAAATAATGTTTTATTAGTGGTGGTTTTTACTACATCAACGCAATTTAGGTTAAAATAAAATAAAAATCTCATTAAAAAAATCTGGGTGGATAAAGATCCATAGGAAAATAGGTATAATATCAATGTTACCAGTTATTAACTAATTGAAATTAACTAACTGGAAAAACCTACAAAGTATATCCCTTGTAAATATTCTTAAAATAATAACATGATAAAAAAATGGATTTTATAAAATTAGCTTAAGGCGTATTTGGATATATTTTTTTGCTTCCGACATTTTTCATTTATATTAATTCATATATTTAATTGCAAGCTGAGTAATACTGTTTCCAGCAATTGTGCCATTATCATCTCTTGTTTCTACCTGTAGGAAGTTTTCATGTCTCTACTTGTTTTTCAAGTTGATACAAGCTCAAGTCCACTAGCACTACAGAGTTTGTTCAGTTTGCATATTGCATTTGAAGTCTGTGGTGCACACATATCACAAGAGATGATAATGGCACAATTGCTGGGAACAGTATTACTCAGCTTGCAATTAAATATATGAATTAATATAAATGAAAAATGTCGGAAGCAAAAAAATATATCCAAATACGCCTTGAGCTAATTTTATAAAATTCATTTTTAGCGAATTTCCCATATAGGAAATAAGCTATTACCGTAGGTCTCATGGTAAGACCTAGACCCGGGACCGATTTACTTTTTCGTTTTGAGGTCCCCAGAGGCCAAAAACACCATCCGTTCAAATTCATATATATATATATAGGGGCCTATATTTATATATGTGTCCGTTAGCGTGATAACTCGAGCAAAATTGATCCAATTTTGATGAAATTTGGTACAAACGTGTAAACCTACATTTATTCGAACGAGTTCGCGAACCAGCATAATCGGACCATGGGATCAGGGGTTTATGGGGGGTTTTATGGGGTAAAAATGGGTTTTTCTCATTTTTGACCCTAAAAACTTTAAATTTCTAAATTTCTCTCTATACCAGTTTGAAGAGCTTTAAAAAACAAATAATTTAGTATATTGAAGTGTTTTTGAATGTTCATTGACTACGGAGAAAATTTAAAAAATTGTAAATTTAAAATTCCCATGTTATTTTTATGGAGAATAAATAAACTGCTCTAGTTTGCTTGTTTATGGATATATTTTAATTTAAATTCGGCAATTTGGTTTATTTCATACTAAGCTATCAATATTTCAATTGAAAAACACACCACAACATCTTCCCCTTAGCAGCAAACCTAACTACTCACTAAAATTAATGTTATTTAAATAGGAAATAAATCTGAAAATTTATAGGGAATATTTTAGTAGAAATCAAGCCGGGTAAATGGAAATTTGCTTAGTATGCAGGTTTGCTGCGACGGGGGTATATATATTTATATATATATATATATATATGTGTGTCCGTTAGCGCAATAACTCGAGCAAAAATGATCCGATTTTGATGAAATTTGGTACAAACGTGTAAACCTAAGTTTATTCGAACGAGTTCGCGAACCAGCATGATCGGACCATGGGAACGGGGGTTTATGGGGGCTTTTATGGGGTAAAAATGGGTTTTTCCCATTTTTGACCCAAAAAACATAAAATTTTGCAATTTCTTTCTAAACTATTTTGTAGAGCTTGAAAAAACAAATAATTTAGTATATTGAAGCGTTATAATGCGCCTAATAGTTACGGAAAAAATTCCAAAAAATTGTAAATTTAAAATTTCTATGTTATTCTTATGGAGAATAAGTACTGTTGTAGTTTGCTTGTTTATTAACATATTTTGCCCAAATTTGGAAAATGTTTTCATTTCTTACCAACTATTAACATTTTACATAAAAAACACTTTTACCCTCCCTGTTGCAGCAAACCTAAGTATGTTTTAAACTGATTCTTTTTAAATCTATATAAATAAAATTAGAGTTTTGTCTGTACATTGCTTAGAATAATGAACTTTTTGGTTATTTTTACATTTCATAGGTCAGAGAAACCGAATCAAACCTTATCTCAATTTCTGTCTGTCTGTCTGTCTGTCTGTCTGTCTGTCTATCTGTCATTCTCTTGGTAACGCTAAAATACGCACTTTATTACAACTACTCCTCAATAACTATAGCACTGTCCCGCCTGAAACTTATTTTCCAAATACTATACATATATGAGATGGTTTTAGACGTATTTCATCGAATATGAGACAGTTAGATATTTAACAGTAAACCCTTGAAAATCAAGTTTTTGTCGATTTTTGACGTGGAATTTCTGGAAGCCCATGTTAACCTTATGAGAAATGAAATTATTGAATCTTAACAGCTGTTTCAATTAAACAAGTTGGTTCTGTTCTGTGATGTTCAATAGCATTAAAGTTACAAGGATTACCAACAGGGTGCAGCACTAGCACTATTATTTCTTTTACATTTATGACAACAGCTAATTTGCAACCTGGAGGCGAGTGAGCGTAGCGAACGAGCTAACCTGAAGGCAAGTGAGCGTAGCGAACGAGCTAACCTGAAGGAAAGTGAGCGCAGCGAACGAGCTCCAACATACAGGTGAGTGAGCGTAGCGAACGAACTTCAACCAGGACGTGATTGAGCCATGCAAACGAGATCAGATAGTAAAAATAAAAGTAAGCCTACCGTTATAGGATCGACCGGCAGACACAGTGGTAATTTAACCTTTTATTGATTGTCATACCGATCCGGAACAACAAAAAACAACATAAAATGAAGCTATGTATAATAGTTTGGCCAGCATATCTTAAAATATGCAAACCAACTGCTGTTCGTTATATAAGAAGGTTTCAACTGAATATTATAAGATCCCCGTGCGTAGAACGGGTACACAGCTAGTAGGGAATAAATGTGATATTTTTAAGGAGACATTTTAGTGTAAATCCATTCAGGGAAATGGAAATTCGCTTAGTCTGCAGGTTTGCTGCGGCGGGGGTATTTTATCATGTTATTATTTTAAGAATATTTACAAGGGATGGATATACTTTGTAGGTTTTTCCAGTTAGTTAATTTAAATTAGTTAATAACTGGTAACATTGATATTATACCTATTTTCCTATGGATCTTTATCCACCCAGATTTTTTTAATGAGATTTTTATTTTATTTTAACCTAAATTGCGTTGATGTAGTAAAAAACACCACTAATAAAACATTATTTTAACCATGAACCCATTGCAATCCCATAACCAAACTTGGTGTACACATTAGGGATAATATAACCAACTTAATATATTTTTTTGAAAAAAATAAAATATGTGTTTTTCAAAATATTTGATTTTGAAAATTTATTTTTGAATTTGACAAAATTTTTGTTTTCATAACCTATTATGTGTTGTATATCATTAGAAAGGGCATAAAAAGGGCTAAACAATGACACCTCTCCCATGTTTCTAGCTTAAACAGGAGAAGAGTTATGACTATTTTAAAGTTTTACCGCAGCGCGATTTTGACCGTTTTTTGAAAATTTCAAATGGCCGTATTTTGGGAACGGGTTGAGATATTGAGCTGAAATTTGGTATTTTTTTTAGTCTTCATAAAGGTAACCTATATACCAAATTTCATCAAAATCTAAGATGGTGAGGTAAAATAGGTGTGTTGATTTGACATGGACTGACCCATCTGTCTTGTCATCGTTAAAGCAATGTCTCCCTTGCCTGTGTATTTTCTATTCCTTCTTGCCTATGCAGTCGCTCTTTATGATGATAAATTGGGATTGGTTTGAAGTTAATCCAGCATTTAGGCTACTTAATTGAAAACTATTTAGTAAGTAATAGTATTTAACTTTGTTAACTGATAAGTTTCTTAACCATAGGGTGCTGCTATCCTCGAGACCCCCCTCTGGTAGCGTTCACACCTCAAAGTGATAACATGCCGTCCACCCCGAGACTGAAGCTCACTTACTACCTACAAACCTTCTGCAAGGAACAAGCCGAGAGCCAGTTCCCCTGTGTGTACTCGCTCATTGACAAGTTTGAGCTGCATAACAAAGATGAAGTAAGTTGATAACACTAGTGGTATTGGTTGGCTATTTAACAATGGTTTCATCCCAAACAATGTAAAGTGGAGATTCCATTGTTAAAGTTGGACCTGTTCTGATAATTTAATTTATATTCTTAAATCTTTTTGCTTTATAGCTAAAGCTAGTTCCAGGAAAGTTAATTTTGTCATTTTACAGACATTGAGTCTTTAAGTACTCTGATCTTGGATAATTGTCTAAATAATTGTCAAGGCATTCATTATGTTTATGTGCCGTAGTCTATATTGGATTGAGCATTCAATGAGTAGAAACAAATTCTTTTGTTCTTTTGTTTACTGTTTTCTGTCTTGCATAACTCTTGAAATTATTGTGATATTTACCATCATGTGCGACATCTGAGCTATCGTAAACAAAACTAAAACTTACAGAGGATAATTAATTACAAAACAGCCAAACTCTGTGAAGGTTACAAGATAATACTTGGAAACAGCTTGACCATGATGTCTCATTCAGGATCTAAAGTCAAATGTAGAATGTAAGATCAAAAGTTTGGAGATAGTAAAGTTCTAATTGGTTTTATTTGTCTTGACAGATTCTAGACGTAATAAATGCAAGAGGCCCGGCCCCCTGTATCTTGGATCCTGCTGTGCCGTTGTGTCCTGAGGTTGTGTCAAGTTGCTTAGAGGAGATTGAATCTGATGAAGAGCTGGAGGTATATCGGCCAGCGACTCTCAGCAAGGACAAAATCAAAGAGAAACTGGAACAGTAAGAATTAAATTTGATAACAATTTCAAGTGTTTTAATGTTCTGAAGTGCATGAGAAGATAGATCTTCTATTTACTATAACAAATGGGTGAGGTTATTTTTTCTATCAAAAAATCTTTTAAATTGTTTTTTAGCATTTTAAGATTTTCCAATAGAGCCAATGTAATTTGCGTACATGTTAAGGTTATGGGATATTTTAAATATACATTAAGGCTAGGTAATATGTATAATAGACCTGGATAAATTATGTTACTGGGGTAAAATTTGTATAAGCTTGTTTTTCTTCTCACAACATTTTTGCAACAACACCACTATTTGAAGCAGCACTGACAGACTAGCATCTGTTTCTGCTACTTCTAGCAGACGGACGTAAATCACAGTGTATGTGGGTAGTGTGTGTCTAGTTTCCATTGTGCGGCAGTCAAGGAACCCCGTGCCATCCCTGTTTTGTTCGTCACTTCATTTCTCTTCATTTGTCTAAGATATTATTCAGTGTCTTTTCTTTGACCAATTTGTTTGGTCCTCATTTCAGTTAGGCTAAGAGAGGTTCTACTGTAGTTAATAATTTGTTTACCTCAGTAAGTTAAATATTAACTAAGCATGGTTCTTTTATTTTCATGATGATATAGCCTGTGGATTAATCACCGATAAATGTTTATAATTGACTTAAAACTAAAAACCGACTTATGGTAATCCACAGATTTCACTATCTTCAGCACTAAAAAGGTGCCCTTACTTAGTCTGTATGAGGACATACTCATAGTCAACACCTGCTGGAACCTCCATCATACTTCCACTAAACAAACAAATTTGTAAAATCCCAATATTTTTCCTTTACCTTTACTTTGCTTTGGTTGTAGTTTTTTTTTCTCAATTTGTTGTAGGTACCTCAAGTGAACATATTGAATCTTTCAGACTGTAATGTTCAATCTTTCACACTATAATTTTTTCAGAGATGACAGTGAACTGGCAAAGCGTTTCGAGCAAAAAGAGGTAAGTCCAAGGTACAAGACGATGCTTCAACAAAGAAGAAAACTACCAGCGTTTAGTAAAATGGAGGCAATCCTTTCATCCGTGAGTGATTTAGGCTTTTTTATCATTACGTTAAAATACAAAGTAGATAAATAGCAAATATTGTTGGATAGCGTAATAGATACCATAGTAAGTAACCTCTAGCCATGTAAAAGCCCTTTGGATTGTTTTTTGTTTCATGAAACTAGTCATTATAAACTATAAGAGTAGTTAAGTTTAGTTTATGTAGTTTTCAAATGTTTACGATGTGTTCAACAGTTATCCAAGAGTCAAGTAGTGGTAGTTAGTGGAGCTACAGGATGTGGCAAGTCTACGCAGGTTCCGCAGTACATACTGGACGACTGGCTGCGTAGGAGAGCCCGCGGTGACACTAGCCACGTAGAAGTGATCTGCACACAGCCTCGGAGACTGTCTGCGATAGGAGTGGCTGAGAGAGTGGCCTATGAGAGATTGGAGAGTGTCGGCGCGAGCATCGGATATTCGGTGAGTGTTACATGTAGCCCAACATGCAACATGGTAACATGGTTAAACATGGTTATTTACCTTTTTTTATTTGGAGGGAGTTGAAAAGAGAGAAAGTTAAGATCTACAGTAAAACCAGACTGATCCGGCATTTAATAATTCAGCGACGGTTTAAGGATTTTTTGCACTAAATTAAGACTAGGGCAGCGTTTGGCAGAGTTTGCGCGAAATAACAGAGGTTAAATAACCTGATTAAATGTCAAATGTTTTGCTAATTGCTGTAAGACTGTAAGGACTGTAGATAACCAGTTAACTATTATGTATCATATTTATTTATTTTCCATTAAAGTTTGTCAAACATATCTTTAACTATGATAAGGTTGGCACTAGTCAACACTCTACATCATCGAGGTTATGTTTTTTTTTAGTAGGAAGGGACTTTAACTGAAGCAAAAGACAAGAAATAACTGCCACACAACTTATCCTAGCACTGGAAATTCACTCGAATAAACCATCACCAATATTTACGAGTGCATATTAGTCATATTTTAAAAATCTATTACAAAAGCTTTACAAAATGTTTCCACCTTCAATTACAGATAAGACTGGAAAGTAAAGTATCGAAGAAGACCAGGCTCACATTCTGCACGACAGGAATCCTTCTGAGGAGGCTTGAGGCTGACCCTCAGTTGACCTCCGTCTCTCACATTATTGTAGACGAGGTTCACGAGCGCAGTGAGGAAAGGTACATGGCAGTCACTGTTTCGCTACTCCTCTCAAGATTTATGTCAAACTACTTCTTTAAAAGTATGTTGTGTACGAATGTTTTAAGTCAATGGCCTCCGTATACCATATCTTTTTCTTCCTAAGGCAAATTTTGCATTCTTTTGTAATTAAATCCCAAACAAATATAAATTACATATTTTGTACCGGTACAAAACTTTATTAACTAAAAGTTTATTAATCGGTTTTTACTTCAATTGCTTTATTTGGCCAAAAATCATGATGTTCCTTTACAGTGATTTTCTGCTGCTAATCTTGAAGAAGCTTCTCCCACAAAGACCAGACATCCGGGTGATACTCATGTCTGCGACTTTGAATGCAGAATTGTTCTGCAAGTACTTCAACGATGTTCCTGTCGTTGATATTCCAGGTAATGTGTCTTAAAACGGATATTATAACAGCTTTCTTCCTATCTTGAAAAGGTTTTACTCTTAGTCCCCTGCTGCATCCCAATGTGGACTCCTACTTCATTCACAATACATCTCCAACCATTTCTATTCACATCTCACAATTATCTTGATTCTTCTTCTACATCATGTTATCAGTTTTTTCTTGGTCTCTTTGTCTTTCCTTCACTTCAATTAAATGGATATTCCTAACATTCTTCTAGTAACCAATCTTCCAATCTTTCTTATTTTTAAGTTTCATCAATTGCCTCCTCAATAGTCTAATCATCTCAGTTTATCAACAATCTTTTGATATCCTTTCTAACAATTATTTTAGGCCCAACTACTTAAATTTGTTTTTCAAACTGCTATAGCCATTCATCTACAAACACTTCCCTTATTTATAAAACATAAAAATTTTGCTTACAATTTTTTTAACACATGAGTTAAACACACAGTTTACATGTTTGCGTAGTTTTCTGTTTTAATCAACTTTGTGATTCAACAAACACACAGTTAGTTAAGAGGGGAATTAACTGTATGTTCAACGTATGTTTTAAGTTGGTGTTGTTTCATTCCAGGTCGTACATTCCCAGTAGAACAGCTGTTCCTGGAAGACATTGTGGAGGCAACCGGGTACGTGATAGAAGAGTCTTCCAAGTACTGTAGGAAGCTCAACAAGACGAGTATGAACCAGTTGGAGACACTAGAGACAGAGCTAGAGTTGGCTGACGTCATGTCTGGACGAGTTATCAGCAATGCCAAAACAGCTGATCATGACTTAACTGTCAAACAGCTGTGTCATAGGTACAAGGGTGAGTAGTGTCATATTTTTTTACTTCTCGCCTTCACATCCGGGGGCGTTAGTCACCGTTTTTTTACATTTCCTCAGACTAGGCCAAGAAGTTCATGTTGTTATCACATAGCCTAGATAGATACAACAGTAAAACACGTTGGTGATTGCCTGCGCTCTACCACAAGACCAGTTTATTCCCAGTAGTATGGTATTAGTTCTGAAACGAAACAAGATCAATTTATCCATTGAAATGTTATTTAACATTTCATATTTATTTTTCTCTCTTTTGATTAATTATTCATACTTACCAACGTTGATGGCCACTTGAGCCGTAAGAGGTTTTTGGCCAGCAATTTTCCTGTCTTGTATTGTTTCCTCTTTTACTCCAATATTTCTCGTGATTTTTTCCCTTGTGAGCCCTCCTCATGATTGAAAAGAATAATGGTTGAAAATCATCCTCTGTAACATTTGTTGTTGATAAAATATGAATTTAAACAACCTTATTGTATTGTCAACACAGTTATATCCCTACAAATAACACTACTTTCCTTCAAAGATATTTGTGTTTGATCATTTCATATGGTCAAAGTTCTGTCCTGGATTACAAGTTTTGTGGTGTATATTTGCTAATCGATTTTGATTTGCTTTTGATTTTTTTATTTAAATCCAGCAGTAACAGTCAATAGTTCTATCATTTAATTATCGACATTGTTATATATGAATAATTTAAATAATACCAACTACAACTATATCAGTGTTTGATTAGTTTAAATAAAATATAGTAATTGTACTTTTCCTTAGATTACAGCAGACATACTTGGAAAAGTATTTACCTGATGGACCATGAGAGAATAAACTACGAGCTGATAGAGACAGTATTGTTGTACCTGGTTGATGGAGATCACCAGTTTCCTAAGGAGGGGTCGATTCTTGTAAGTAAACCTAATTTTAGAATATTTCAAAATGTTAACAACTCAATTAAGTTTAGCTAGGTGACCCGGGTGGGTTAGGCCTAGTCTCCAGTGGCTTAATGGCACAAAACACAACACTGATATAGGATTCCATCAGAAAATATCTTTTAGCTTCATGATTGTGTTTATATTGCCCTCTAAAGACTCCAACTTTCTCCAAAAAATCGTAAACCAGCCACTCAGCTTCCCTTTAACAACTTAAAGAGAGAAAGACATATTTTCCAGTTTTTGCATTTAATAGTAGCTTTGACTATTAATAGTCAATGATAGTAGGTACTTTAATAGGCCTACTAAAATCTAGTCACACTACACCAACTTTTTTTTTTAAGAGGTTGGTGGCCTCTTTTAACCTTGCATTTGCCCGTCCACATAGACTACAGATCTGTGCGTGGAACGTATCCAGCAAAGCAAGGGGTGAGCCGGTACAGTACAAAGGTGAACTGTACTGATAAAAGTTAGTGGTAGTGACCAGGATCCGAACCCACGACACTACTGCCTTGGGCCCGAAGTCTGCGACACTACCGACTGAGCAACCGACTCACCAACTTATTTATCAACTTACCAACTTATCCAACCAACTTTACCAACTTATTTATTGGCAAAACTCAACAACTGAAATATATATGTTGGGCCTATGATAAATCATCGTTTCCTCACAGCAACCTGACCTCGGCTAAGATCCAAGATATTCGGTGGTGGTAAAAGTGACTGACGTACAGTTTTAAAGAACGCCTTCAATTTTTCAGGTTTTTCTCCCAGGTATGCAGGAAATCCGGGAAATGCACGACATGCTCTCCAACAACCAGACCTTTAATCCAAGAAATAATAGATTCAAGCTTGTACCACTTCACTCAAGCTTGTCAAGTGAAGAGCAAGCTCAGGTTTTTGAGTGAGTACTTTTGTTTCTTATTTAACTTGAGCTGTTTTCATACCTGGTTTAGTACATCGGTTCTCGGCAGAAGTGTCACTAAGATAAATTTGTAACAAATTAATTAAGGATTAAAACTAAGGGTGAACAAGTTTGAAAATTTAAGGAAATGTACTTGAAAATATATGTTTTATCATTAGGACAGGATTAAGCTTTATTTTGGATGTTCTCGGGACTGGATTTGTTCAAATCATCGTGTTTCTCTGCATTGGGAGTAACAGTGAACAATGATGACGTCTCTCGATAGAGGGAGATGTTGCCGGTATGGTGGACGATGATGTCTCCATGATAGCAAGAGATATTCACAATGGTTTCATGAACTCCAGAGACAATGATGGTGTCTTTGTAACTGAGGGAGATGTTCTGTAAATGACCCACGATGGTACTGCGATCATGGGACATGTTGACGATCTGGCACCGTTATCCTAGGAAATGTTCATTACTAAAGAGTTACAAAAATAAATGTTATGCTAATGTAATAAATGAAAGAGTTTAGCTCTTATTCGCATTGCTTTATACTTATTCAACAACTTGACTTGAAAAACGTCTCTATATTTTGTTCTTTTGTTGCCAAATTAATGTAAGGCCTAATTTTTAAGCTTTTTTTATCAAAGAATGTTTTTTCAGGAAACCTAAGAATGGTGTAAGGAAGATTGTTTTATCGACAAATATTGCTGAAACATCAGTTACCATTGATGACTGTGTGTTTGTGATTGATAGTGGAAAAATGAAAGAGACAAGGTAAGATTTGGTTTTATTTGTCATTTTGCTTCTGGACATTCAAGGTTTTTTTTCATGCACTCTACTGTCATTATTTAAATTCATTTTTTACAACTATTCATTCACTACATCTTTACACTTCTAAAAATGTTAGTATAAGATATCAGTAGTACAGTGTTGACTCATTTGACATAAAAGTTCAACCACCAGTATTTAACGTATTTCTGTTTCTGAGAAGCGAGTTGGGAATAAACTACTTTACAACTTATAGATACAAGTTAAAATGATATTTCAATTGATATGCTACTCCTAAAAACTGTTAGCTTCGTACCTTAGAATAGTTATTTGAAATTAGGCTATGTAAATAAAATGATGAAATTATCCAAATATGTATACACTAAATAAAGAATAAAAATGCTAGGCCTACAAGTTGAAAATATATATTGTTTTCTTTATACCAAACTATAACATCTAATGCAGTGTCTCTGCAATTTAATAAAGTACTGTGTTGGGAGTCGGGACAGATCTATTTGAAACAATCTTAACGAATAAAACTACATTTCCTACCACTGCACGGAAATGATCTCACTGCCATACCTGTAAACAGTATGTAAATAGCTCATTGCCTCTCTAGCGCAAGAATGGATCATTCCCGCCCGCTTAATCAGCTGATTTCCCAGTTGTCATTACTAGGCCAATAACAGCTGTGAATCCGTTACATTAGCAGTTAATAACTGGTAAAAAATAACATAACCTTTAAAAAAATCAAACATAACCTAAATGACATTGTATGTACATCTAAAAAGATAATCTGCGTGTTATTATAAGTTAATTATGATAGTAGGACAAATCTGGTGTGTATTACGATCACAAACAGTCATTGCACTCTTAATATATAAATAGTTTTTTTTCTATAAGATTGATTATTGTGTGATCATAAATGTCAATACATTTTAACATTCCAGGTTTGATAGCAACAAGAACATGGCATCTCTAGAGACAGTTTGGGTGTCGAGAGCAAACGCTTTACAGAGGAAAGGACGAGCGGGCAGAGTCATGCCTGGTATTTGTGTCCACCTGTACACCTTACACAGGTGAGTAACCTAAAAGTGTGCAATCCTACAGGTTTTACCAGTTTTAAACTAGGGGTGTGCGAGTACTCGAATCTTCGAGCTTTTTGGTCGAGCTTTTCATTATTCGGCTCGGCTCGAGGCATTTTGAAAAAGCTCGAAGTTCAAGCCGAGCTTTTAATACTGTCAAAACTAAAAAAAAGCACTTAATTTGGGTCGTAATTGAAAACAATGTTATCACAATTCTACGTTGTTCATGCATTCGAGGTTTGATAAGCACGAACCTCAGCTCAATCAAGACGCAATGATTATCGATCGTAATTTTGAGGAGATAGGAAAGAGACAAACTACCACCTTGTGTGGGAGGGGAGATTATACCAACAAACTATTTCTGGAATTCTATTTTGGGACGGATGAAAGATAAGGAAGAAACAAAATGTGCAAATGTAGTGGGCGACACAATAAGGCTGTAAACGAGTATCGTCGTGCCGTTGTTCATTGTTTGTTTACTTTTTCAGATTCCTTATCAAACGCCCCTATCTGCTATCTCTCTTTCTCTCTCCCCCCCTCTCTCCCTCTCTCTGCTCTCTCTCTCTCTCTCTCTCTAACAACGTACTGATTAAACAGATTGTGGTTGACGACTTTTCTACTTATAACTTTCCCTGGGTTATTTTAGTTCAATCAATCCCATAACCTTTCTGATGTTTATCAAAATAATTAATTAATCTGTTTTGTATTTTATTTCCTTTAAACCAACCCCTATTTACCATCTATATTTTATAGAATAAAATGTTTGTTTATAAAGTTTGACTGGCCACACAATTTTGTACCTATTTCATTCTGTAGTTACTTTGATGATTATATATATATATATATATATATATATATATATATATATCAATAAGGGGTGCGTGCTGTAATGAATGCTTTGTATTATCAAAATAAGTAATGAATTATTAATTTTTGATAGTACATGGATCATTGAATACCATAATGTGATGTAGTTTCCTATTTGTAACTTGCAAATAATAATAATTGATAGTTAGTTCTGGAAAATGAAAAATAGTGATCGCATTCATAAACCTGTTGTCAAAACAGCAACGCAGGCGGGTGTAAGGGTTTATTGTTTCAGAGGCTAGGGTGTTTCAAGGACAAAGTGTTGGGCCTCCCGGCTTAGGGTGGGAGGGGGGCGGCGAGACTGTGAGAAGGGGAGGAAACTGGTTTTGGCTATTTATTGATTAGTTTGCCGACCCTTCTAGATAACAAAATTGAGTGACAGTGACAGTGTTAAATCACTGTTCTGTATTTCATTTCTTGTTTACGTTGTGTGTTATTCTATTAGTTTTAGTGTTTTGGTCTATTTCCTCTATATGTCAATTATATTTTTTAAATATATAAGTTTACTTTTTACTTGTCTCTCCACCTTTTTGGATCCAAACCAACCATGTTCTTTTTTGATTAATACAATTCATGAAACAAAAATATTTTGTGTAATAAAAACAACAAGAATAATCATGTGTTTTAAAAATTATTTTGCATTTATTTATACAAAATAGAATTAGATATTCATAGTAGTTACAATATACATTATGTAATCGACTTGCTGTCGTCATTCAATGTCGCGTTGCTGCTCTGTTATGAAAGACAATCTGATTGTCTCTGTCTGCACTGCATATCTCGTCAGCCCTTCAATCGATATCCTTTTATTTCTTGCATCTTAATTTAGTTCAGTTCTTATCGTGATTATCTACTATTTGGTGTCTTGACAATTCTCAATGTTTTTAAACATATGTATTAAAATAACATTGTGTTTATTTAAAAATTGACTGAACATTATTATTATTATTATGCACTGTTTTAAGAAAAAAAGTTTAATAATTTAGATAAGGTGACGCTAGGAAAAGCTCGGCTCGAAAAAGCTCGAGCTCGAAAATTTTTAAAAAAGCTCGGCTCGGCTCGGCCCGAGGTTGAAAATCACTATTCGCACACCCCTATTTTAAACCAAAACAGTTGATCTGTAATCAATATTTTCTGTATCAATATCAACTGTTGATTCATTAGTTTTGCTGCGGTCGTGTGACATAGTTGCAATGTCTTTGAGATCACAAGGAATGTCCCAAGGTTTTACCGCAACTGCAGGGGACTAGGATAACGTTTCCCTGACAGGAGAAGTAGATGTTAATGTTCACGTAACCACAGGAGATATTCAGTGGTTTTCCAATATTTCAGAAGTCAATGATGATGCTATTTCTGATTTCATCCCAAGGGATGTTATAAAATGATTTTGCAAAAATCACAGGAGACAAAGATTATATCTTCAAGACTGTCATACATTGGCCTATTGATTGTGACACAATCGGAGAAGACGGTGTTTAAATGGCCGTGGTAGATATTCAGCACTATGCTGTAAACCCAGCTGTTCCTGATCAAAACGTCGTTTAGCTGGCATTAAATAAATGATTCTGGCTAACAAAACAGCTGATCTTTGTCAGTAACAAAGCTAAACTGATCATCTTACACCATTCTTCACTCGCCATTTGCTCATATTTGGGCTAAAATAAGCACCTAGGAAACGTTCTGATCGATGATAATAATAATTGACGTTTTAGTTTAGCAGTCGGTTAGGCTACTCAAACGGAGAACCTTAAACATATTCTTGTTCCTATCCTATTATGTTTGTTTTGTCTGAATTTTATTATGTAATTTTTTGTCTTTTGTCAAACAGTAATTTGTGAAATGTGTTTTTGTGAACAACAAAACTTATCTCAGTAGGAATGTTAGTTAAATATAACTTAATAATAATTTATTGCTGTATCTATTCAAATTTATTTTTGTAATGATGGTCCAACAATGAACAATCATTTTGGTTAGTGGATTCCATCAAATGTTTTAAATTATATCTGAATGTACTGCACAGTGCATAGGGACAATCTTTTCTGATTATAAACAATTATGGTTTTAACTGAGCTTTAGGATTAAGTTAAGTTCTCTAGTTTGATAATTTTGATTTTTGACAGCTTAGTTTTGTCAAAGTGTTTTTATCAACTCCCCAATGTTGATCAAGATACCTTTATTTTACAACATTTAAGATGAGTTAAATTGTTTGTTTGTAATGCGTCTATATTTATTTGTACAGGTATGACTATCTCTTGGATGCTCAGCCCATACCAGAAATCAAGCGAGTGCCTCTTGAACAGACAATATTGAGAATAAAAATGCTACCATCAATGTCTGGTGCTGGTCTTCAACAAGTGTTAGGTACGCTTGGGTTCCTTCAGTTCCTTGTAATTGAATCAAAGCAACAGCTACTGTGGACTAATAGTTCAGTTAAAAAGTAAAATCAAAATATATAAAAAAAACATTTTATAGCAGTAAAAAGTTATTATTATAATCCTTCAAAACATTATACTAGGAGTGAATTTCTGTAATGACAGTGTAGCTCAGTAATCATTTTTACATAAATCTTTTCTCTGTCTGAAAATTCCCAGTAGGCCAATTTTTTTCTTTTTTTCTAAAGATAGAGATGGTGATGGAGTTTATAGAAATCTTGGCCAGGTATCAACATTTTCATTGTGACACTAATGAGTTGTTTCAAATCAAGTTTTGCTAGGAAAATTCATAAAAAAATTCTCCAAAATTTTTAATCAAAACAATACAATTCAACATTTGAGATCTGTTCATCAAATGGTATTCTCACAAAATAACCCTCCATTTCAGAAGACTGGTGAATTAGTTATTGGCTACTCTTGCTGTAGTAAAAGACTTGTAGTGTGCTTAGTGAAGTTGAAACACAAAATATGTTTAATATTTTAAAACAAGTTAAGTCAGTGTCGGTGTAGCTAAGAATTCGGATCAGTCACAAATCCAACATATTTCAACAATATTGTTATGTACTCCAGCTACGGTATACAGGGTGATTGATATAAGTGTGCCAGCCGTTTTATTTGAAAACTATAAGAGATATCAAAAACAGTTAAATGGTAAGTGCCTTGGATTTTTTATTTAAAAAATTATAGTCAAGTCAAAAAAATTATTTTAGCCGCCATTTTTCCAATATGGCCGCCAACTTAGATTTTTCTTTTGGAACACCCTGTATTTTATGATGTATTCTGGTAGAAAAAGTAATTTTAAGACGATTTTATTCTTATGATTTTTTTCATAAACCTAACCGTTTCAAAGATAATAATGGTTAAAGTTTTGAAATTTCTGCATGAGAAAGAGTTTCGATAAAGGCCTAAGCAAGCATGCCAGCTGTTTGGTTCGAAAACCATTCATAATTTCACAACTTAAACCATTATTATCTTTGAAACGGTTAGGTTTATGAAAAAAATCACAAGAATAAAATTGTCTTAAAATTACTTTTTCTATTAGAATACATCATAAAATACAGGGTGTTCCATAAGAAAAATCAAAGTTGGCGGCCATATTGGAAAAACGGCGGCTAAAATAATTTTTTTGATTCGACTATAATTTTTTTAATAAAAAATCCAAGGCACTTACCATTTAACTTTTTTTGATATCTCATATAGTTTTCGAATAAAACGGCTGGCACACTTATATCAATCACCCTGTATAACTTAGAGTTTTATAATGAACATTTGCAAAGCATCATAATTTTAATCATCTCCATTCCATCAAATAAGGCAATTTTGTTTGAATTTTTTGTGGCCCTGTGCAATACCTTGACCATTGTTAAAACTTTACAACTAAAATGCCAAACTTAAGGTTTTTTTTACTGTAGAGTCTTGTGCATCTAGAAGTCAAGTAGAAATTATGATTAATAGTCAGATATTCCTATCAGTCGATAACCTCGGAGGTTGAATTACAATATTGAGTATTGTACAATAAATTACAATATTGATATTCACTCCACCAAAATGCTATACAATTTTGCAAAACATGATTCACAAAAATGCTGGGTGTGTTTGCAAATACTTTGTTGTAAAACATTTTTTTTCAATACATGTGTTAGTATTTTGCTGTGTTCCTCTCTTCCATCAACAAAAACTTCCACGACTTAACCAATCACCCTACCAAAAAGTTGGAGTAAGCTGATTTGGTGGTAGTATGCAGGACTTCAGTCCCTGAGGTCCCGGGTTCAAATCCCACCAACCACCAATGGATTTTATCTAAGTGGTAACACTGTGAACCTATAGGCCTAAGTAATTTGTAATTTGGTTCTGAGCTAGACCCTTGTGTCCTAGAATGTGAAGGTTGAAATGTTTACAGGAGAGGTGCTGGAGCCGCCGACAGAAGAGAGCATCACTGGTGCTATCACAAGACTGGTGCATGTAGGAGCTCTGGACAGGGCTGAGAACCTGACTCCTCTCGGACAACATCTGGCAGCGCTCCCTGTAGACGTGAGGATCGGCAAACTGTTGCTTTACGGAGCCATGTTTAGCTGTCTGGACTCGGTGCTCACAATAGCAGCCAGGTAATATCCCATGTTATGATAATGGGGAATGTACGATACATGTACATTTTTATGGATATCTTCTGAAAATTTTACATTATCTGCTTGAAGTTTTCTCACAAACAAAAAGTTGTGTCTTTTTAAACTGAAACCATGAAATTTCTGGAATAAGCCATGAATTTTGCGGTTAAACCTTAGAAATAGGGATAGATCAACTTCAATATTATCATTTGATAATCCCAAGAAACCCTTGATAGACCTACTGACGATATATATTTCTTAATACTTTGTGACTATGGATTTGTGGTAAAATCATCCAATAAAATGCCAGTAAAAGTCTAAGAAATAGGAATAAAGATTTACTTAATATTTGGCCCTTCTACAGTCACATTTTTTAATACCAGTGAATCTCAAATGCATTGAAATATTTTTTAAGATAAAAATGCTCTGCAAACCATTTAATAGACCTTTTTAGTTGGTTAAAAACTCTTTTGTTTTTATTAATTTAATCTAGGGGTGTGCGAATAGTGATTTTCAACCTTGAGCCGAGCCGAGCCGAGCTTTTTAAAAAATGTTCGAGCTCGAGCTTTTTCGAGCCGAGCTTTTCCTAGCGTAACCTTATCTTAATTATTAAACTTTTTTTTCTTAAAAAAGTGCATAATAATAATAATGTTCAGTCAATTTTTAAATAAACACAATGTTATTTTAATATGTTTAAAAACATTGAGAATTGTCAAGACATCAAATAGTAGATAATCACGATAAGAACTGAACTGAACTAAATGAAGATGCAAGAAATAAAAGGATATCGATTGAAGGCCTGAAGAGATATGCAGTGCAAACTGAGAAAATCAGATTGTCTTTCATAACAGAACAGCAACGCGACCTTGAATGACGACAAAACAACTAGCAAGTCGATTACATATGTATATTATAACTACTATGAATATTTAATTCTATTTTGTACTAGCTGTGTACCCGTTCTACGCACGGGGATCTTATAATATTCAGTTGAAACCTTCTTATATAAAGAACAGCAGTTGGTTTGCATATTTTAAGATATGCTGGCCAAACTATTATACATAGCTTCATTTTATGTTGTTTTTTGTTGTTCCGGATCGGTATGACAATCAATAAAAGGTTAAATTACCTCTGTGTCTGCCGGTCGATCCTATAACGGTAGGCTTACTTTTATTTTTACTATCTGATCTCGTTTGCATGGCTCAATCACGTCCTGGTTGAAGTTCGTTCGCTACGCTCACTCACCTGTATGTTGGAGCTCGTTCGCTGCGCTCACTTTCCTTCAGGTTAGCTCGTTCGCTACGCTCACTTGCCTTCAGGTTAGCTCGTTCGCTACGCTCACTCGCCTCCAGGCAAATTAGCTGTTGTCATAAATGTAAAAGAAATAATAGTGCTAGTGCTGCACCCTGTTGGTAATCCTTGTAACTTTAATGCTATTGAACATCACAGAACAGAACCAACTTGTTTAATTGAAACAGCTGTTAAGATTCAATAATTTCATTTCTCATAAGGTTAACATGGGCTTCCAGAAATTCCACGTCAAAAATCGACAAAAACTTGATTTTCAAGGGTTTACTGTTAAATATCTAACTGTCTCATATTCGATGAAATACGTCTAAAACCATCTCATATATGTATAGTATTTGGAAAATAAGTTTCAGGCGGGACAGTGCTATAGTTATTGAGGAGTAGTTGTAATAAAGTGCGTATTTTAGCGTTACCAAGAGAATGACAGATAGACAGACAGACAGACAGACAGACAGACAGACAGAAATTGAGATAAGGTTTGATTCGGTTTCTCTGACCTATGAAATGTAAAAATAACCAAAAAGTTCATTATTCTAAGCAATGTACAGACAAAACTCTAATTTTATTTATATAGATAAATAAATACAAAATAAATTTAAAAACACATGATTATTCTTGTTGTTTTCCATGCACAAAATATTTTTGTTTTATGAATCCTATTAATCAAAAAAGAACATGGTTGGTTTGGATCCAAAAAGGTGGAGAGACAAGTTTTACTTATATATTAAAAAATATATAATTGACATATAGAGGAAATAGACCAAAGCACTAGAATTAATAGAATAACACACAAAGTAAACAAGAAATGAAATGCAGAACACGATGATTTAACACTGTCACTCAATTTTGTCATCTAGAAGGGTCGGCGAACTAATCAATAAATAGCCAAAACCAGTTTCCTCCCCTTCACACAGTCTCACCGCCCCCCTCCCCCCCAATCCGGGTGGCCCATCACTTTGTGCTTGAAACACCTTTGCGTCTGAAACAATAAACCCTTACACCCTCGTTGCTGTTTTGACAACAGGTTTATGAATGCGATCACTATTTTTCATTTCCAGAATTAACTATCAATTATTATTATTTGCAAGATACAAATAGGAAACTACATCACATTATGGTATTCAATGACCCATGTACAATCAAAAATTAATAACTCATTACTTATTTTGATAATAAAAAGCACTCATTACAGCACCCGCCACTTATTGGTAGAACGTCGATTATCCAAATTAATTGGGGATTGGGGTTGTTCGGATAACCGGTCATTGACGGGAAAAATACGGGGAACGGGAAGGGATAGCGGCCGGTGGCGATTTGCCGATTTCGCATCTGTGGATACTGTACAATAATATAAATTTGATTAATTATAGAGATGTGCGAGTACTTGAGATTTTGAGTTCGAGTCGAGTACGGCCTTGAAACTCGAGCTTATTTTTTAACTCAGCAGTTTCAAGTCGAGTTTGGTTTAAATTGGTAAAAAATCAATATTCGTTAAAATGTAACTTGTGTTTACATGAAATACTGGATAATATACTGGCCTAATACAAATATTTTTACAGTGTAGAAATAAGCAAGAGGTAGTTGTCCTAACCTATTTTTTTAGCTGTTACAACAGAATAGGTCAACTCAAAGCAGTCGCCGGCGACTGACTGGCAATGAAAAACAATAGAAGGGAGGAAGGGGTTGTGCAATGACCTCGAAGTGAGCGGGCATAACAACAGCGAATGAAGTAGGGGTTTGGGGGGAAGGGGGAGGGTCAGACCTTTGAGCTATATTTAGACTTTCACCACTTAGCAGCCGTGCGGTGGCGTAGCGCTACGGCCAGTCGTGATTGGCGCGCGATTTTATTGATTTTTGCTTCTTTCTTCCTTTCGGTTAACCGACGTTTCGGATGACCGGGCTTCGGATAATCGACGTTCTACTGTATATATATATATATAATCCTCAAAGTAACTGTTACTTTATACTAAATAAAATAGGTACAAAATTGTGTGGCCAGTCAAACTTTATAAACAAACATTTTATTCTATAAAATACAGATGGTAAATAGGGGTTGGTTTAAAGGAAATAAAATACAAAACACATTAATTAATTATTTTGATAAACAATAGAAAGGTTACGGGATTGATTGAACTAAAATAACCGCAGGGAAACTTACAAGTAGAAAAGTCGTCAACCACAATCTGTTTAATCAGTACATTGTTAGAGAGAGAGAGAGAGAAAGAGAGATAGCAGATAGGGGCGTTTGATAAGGAATCTGAAAAAGTAAACAAACAAGGAACAACGACACGACGATACTCGTTTACAGCCTTATTGTCTCGCCCACTACATTTGCACACGTGACCACTTTTTGTTTCTTCCTTATCTTTCATCTGTCCCAAAATAGAATTCCTGAAATAGTTTGTTGGTATAATCTCCCCTCCCACACAAGGCGCAGTGCTCAGTGCGCACTGTAGGTTGCCACGGTAACCGTGTGTCGTCATAGCGACTTAGCCAATCACGCACTCGCACTGCGTTGTATATTACGATACGAATAGTTGTGTTAGAAAGACAACGCGATAGGTGGTAGTTTCCTCAAAATTACGATCGATAATCATTGCGTCTTGACTGAGCTGAGGTTCGTGCTTATCAAGACACAATTATGAAACGGAGGAGAGTAAATTTAAATGAAAGTTAGTTCCTTATTTATTAATTTAATTTTTATTTGCTAGTTCAATAAGTATTCGGCTCGAACATTTCGAACTTTTTGAAAATCACGAGCCGAGCCGAATAGCGTCCTATTCGGCTCGAAAAAGCTCGATGTTCGAATACTCGCACACCCCTAATTTAATCATTACACTATACTCAATTATTGTTCATTATTATGATTATGACAACTCATTGTAGGCCTACGTATCATAGTTTGATTATATTTTGGCCTGTAACACCTTTGATATAGTTATCAGTAGTAAGAAAGTATTATTGGCTTTTACAATGTGTGCATTGATCACAATGCCATCATGACCGTAAGCTATCATCACGACGCTATAGTAATTTCATCATTATAATTGAGCGGAGCGAGCGAAGCGAGCGAAGCTCATACGTCGACTCTTATGCATTTCGTAATACGCAAACTCCTCCTAGACGGCTGAATCAATCGTTTTCAAATTTTGCATGGTGATTAAGACCATATCGGTGAGTGCCAACATCTATATGGCGTTAAAAAAGTCTCTCAGGAATCCGCCCCACTGGGTCTCAAAGTTTCAATGTAATCCTTATGGAAGCAGTATATTTGACACATAAACAAAGACATATGATCAGCTGTTGACTTTTGAATGCAGTAGGTAAAGAAATATCTGATAGCATTATTCCACAGATATTAGAACAGAAACGGTATGGATCGTAAATATAATCAAATGACGACACTAGCTTGAGGTCCGTGACGTAGGAAGTGGTGAAGGAAGTAGTAAAGGCGAGTTGTCCAGAGTGTGGGAACTGTTTATGACGATTAGATTAAGGTATCTGCAATTCTTAAATGCTATGGAAAGGGAGGGAAACAGGTCCATGACGTAGGAAGTGGAGAAGGAAGTAGTAAAGACGAGCTGTCCGGAGTGTGGGAACTGTTTATGACGATTAGATTAAGGTATCTGCAATCATAAAATGCTATGGGAAGGGAGGGAAACAGGTCCGAGACGTAGGAAGTGGTGAAGGAAGTAGTAAAGGCGAGTTGTTCGGAGTGTGGGATCTGTTTATGACCAATAGATTAAGGTATTTGCAATCCAATAATGCTAAGGAAAGGGAGGGAAACAGGTCCGCGACGTAGGAAGTGGTGAAGGAAGTAGTAAAGGCGAGTTGTCCAGAGTGTGGGAACTGTTTATGACGATTAGATAAAGGTATCTGCAATTCTAAAATGCTATGGAAAGGGAGGGAAACAGGTCCGTGACGTAGGAAGTGGAGAAGGAAGTAGTAAAGACAAGCTTTTCGGAGTGTGGAAACTGTTTATGACGATTAGATTAAGGTATCTGCAATCCTAAAATGCTATGGAAAGGGAGGGAAACAGGTCCGCGACGTAGGAAGTGGTGAAGGAAGTAGTAAAGGTGAACTGTTCGGGGTATGTGATCTGTTTATTACCATTAGATTAAGGTATTTGCAATCCTATGATGCTATGGAAAGGGAGGGAAACAGGTCCGCGACGTAGGAAGTGGTGAAGGAAGTAGTAAAGGTGAGCTGTTCGGGGTATGTGATCTGTTTATTACCATTAGATTAAGGTATTTGCAATCCAATAATGCTATGGAAAGGAAGTGAAACAGGTCCGTGACGTAGGAAGTGGTGAAGGAAGAAGTAAAGACGAGCTTTTCGGAGTGTGGGAACTGTTTATGACGATTGGGTTAAGGTATCTGCAATTCTTAAATGCTATGGAAAGGGAGGGAAACAGGTCCATGACGTAGGAAGTGGAGAAGGAAGTAGTAAAGACGAGCTTTTCGGAGTGTGGAAACTGTTTATGACGATTAGATTAAGGTATCTGCAATCCTAAAATACTATGGAAAGGGAGGGAAACAGGTCCGCGACGTAGGAAGTGGTGAAGGAAGTAGTAAAGGTGAGCTGTTCGGGGTATGTGATCTGTTTATTACCATTAGATTAAGGTATTTGCAATCCTATGATGCTATGGAAAGGGAGGGAAACAGGTCCGCGACGTAGGAAGTGGTGAAGGAAGTAGTAAAGGCGAGTTGTCCGGAGTGTGGGAACTGTTTATGACGATTAGATTAAGGTATCTTCAATCCTAAAATGCTATGGAAAGGGAGGGAAACAGGTTCGTGACGTAGGAAGTGGTGAAGTAAGTAGTAAAGGCGAGCTTTTCGGAGTGTGGGAACTGTTTATGACGATTAGATTAAGGTATCTGCAATCCTAAAATGCTATGGAAAGGGAGGGAAACAGGTCCATGACGTAGGAAGTGGTGAAAGAGGTAATAAAGGCGAGCTGTCCGAAGTGTGGGAACTGTTTATGACGATTAGATCTGCATTCCTAAAATGCTATGGAAAGGGAGGGAAACAGGTCCGTGACGTAGGAAGTGGTGAAGGAGGTAGTAAAGACGAGCTTTTCGGAGGTTGGGAACTGTTTATGACGATTAGATTAAGGTATTTGCATTCCTAAAATGCTATGGAAAGGGAGGGAAACAGGTCCGTGACGTAGGAAGTGGTGAAGGAAGTAGTAAAGGTGAGCTGTCCGGAGTGTGGGAACTGTTTATGACGATTAGATTAAGGTATCTGCAATCATAAAATGCTATGGGAAGGGAGGGAAACAGGTCCGAGACGTAGGAAGTGGTGAAGGAAGTAGTAAAGGCGAGTTGTTCGGAGTGTGGGATCTGTTTATGACCAATAGATTAAGGTATTTGCAATCCAATAATGCTAAGGAAAGGGAGGGAAACAGGTCCGCGACGTAGGAAGTGGTGAAGGAAGTAGTAAAGGCGAGTTGTCCAGAGTGTGGGAACTGTTTATGACGATTAGATAAAGGTATCTGCAATTCTAAAATGCTATGGAAAGGGAGGGAAACAGGTCCGTGACGTAGGAAGTGGAGAAGGAAGTAGTAAAGACAAGCTTTTCGGAGTGTGGAAACTGTTTATGACGATTAGATTAAGGTATCTGCAATCCTAAAATGCTATGGAAAGGGAGGGAAACAGGTCCGCGACGTAGGAAGTGGTGAAGGAAGTAGTAAAGGTGAGCTGTTCGGGGTATGTGATCTGTTTATTACCATTAGATTAAGGTATTTGCAATCCTATGATGCTATGGAAAGGGAGGGAAACAGGTCCGCGACGTAGGAAGTGGTGAAGGAAGTAGTAAAGGCGAGTTGTCCAGAGTGTGGGATCTCTTTATCACCAATAGATTAATGGTATTTGCAATCCAATAATGCTATGGAAAGGAAGTGAAACAGGTCCGTGACGTAGGAAGTGGTGAAGGAAGAAGTAAAGACGAGCTTTTCGGAGTGTGGGAACTGTTTATGACGATTGGGTTAAGGTATCTGCAATCCTAAAATGCAATGGAAAGGGAGGGAAACAGGTCCGTGACGTAGGAACTGGTGAAGGAAGTAGTAAAGACGAGCTTTTCGGAGTGTGGGAACTGTTTATGACGATTGGGTTAAGGTATCTGCAATCCTAAAATGCTATGGAAAGTGATGAAAACAGGTCCACGATGTAGGAAGTGGCTTAAGAAGTAGTAAAGTATGACCATAGTGTGAGAACCGTCTGTGGCAGTTAGATTAATGTATCTTCCATCCTAAAATGCTATGAGAAGGGAAGGAAACAGGCCCCGCGACGTAGGAAATGGTGAAGGAATTAGTAAAGGCTGGCAGTGCAGAGTGGGGGAACCGTTTGGGCAGTTAGATAAAATGTATCTTATACTTAAACGCTATGAGAAGGTAAGGAAACAGGTCTATGGCGTAGGAAATGGTGAAGGAAGTAGTAAGGCTTGCAGTGCAGAGTGTGGGAACTGTCTTTGGCAATCGCATTAATATATCTGTAATCCTAAAATGCTATGGGAAGAGAAGGAACCAGGTTCACGACGTAGGGGGTGGTGAACGAAGTAGTAAAGGTGAGCAGTGTTGAGTGTGGGAATGGATTAATGTATCTGCAATGCTAAAATGCTATGGGAAGACTGTAGACTGTAGGTTAAAATGATTACGAAGCACGAATCGATACATATTTCGATACATGCAATCGTTTACAATAGATATTTACAACTGAGTTGACAACAGCTGAATTTTACTCCATAGAGGCTAAAAACTATTTTTACTCCCTAAAGAGTAAAAATGCTATTTTCGACCCGCGACGCATGCATTAAAAACGACCGATTTTACTGCAGTATGACAAAAACAATATAATAAGAACCCTTGATGACTCCGCTCAATTTTGTGGATGCCTCTGCGAACGCCACCTAGTACTAGTTTGTGTTGATTAGCAAATAGGATATTGTTGACTAATAAATTTACACAATGTTGATTTCAGCCTTTCTCAAAAATCACCTTTCCAATTTCACTTTGATAAGAAAGATGAGGTAAACAAGAAGAAGAAGGAATTCATGGTAGCAAACAGTGATCACTTTACGATACTGAGAGCATACAATGTAAGTAGACGTTACTACCACTCATACTGGATCGTTCATTCTTACCAAACATTGTCATTAAAAATATTTTACTATGGAGGCTGTTAGTGAAAAGATTAAATATAAATCAAAATTGTTTTAGAGTTTTTCTATATTCTTTATTAATTAAACATTCTGTTCCACAAAAGTGATGCCTGTAACGAATAGATTACACTTGAAATTTAGACATACTTAAGAGCTACTGAACTACTTAGAACCTTACTATATGAAAGATTTAACAATAATTATTGAAATTGTAAATACAGTTGTGTCCCCATCTCACATGGTCATTATGTAATAGAAGTGATAATAATATCTATTCCACAGGGCTGGCGTAAAGCAGCAGCTAGCGGCAAAAACGCCGGTTACACGTACGCTAACGAGAACTTTCTCTCTGTCCGCACTATGCAGACTTTGATCGGCATAAAGTCACAGTTCCTGGAGTATCTGGCTTCTATAGGCTTTGTCCCGGATAACTGCCGGGGCCAAAATAGAAGGTGCAATGAAGACAAGATATTAGAGCTCACAGGGGAGGAGGTAAGTAGTTAACTTTCTGTAAGTAGTGGCTGGATTCACATCTGGGGGAGTATGTTATTCTTTCAATTAGGCATAACTACTGTATTAAAATCTGGTGTGATTATTTGTTTGTATTACTGTAATTTTTTTTTTAGCTTAACTTAACCAATCAATAGTTTTTTTAATACTTATGAAGTCAAACGAGGTGAATCCCGTGGGTAATAGCTAGTATTGTGTAAAGGGACTTTTCGGCCACCCTGTAGTCTTCAATGAATCTTGTCTGGCTTAGAATATACCTTCTTCACCACATATGTAATAGTTTTCTTGACAAGAACTGTTTATAGATTTTTTTAATATTCTTGAATTGGTCATCGTGCTCGACCAGTAATCAGTAAGCTGTTCGTTGGTTTGATGCTAAAAAGGTCAGTAGCTTTATGATGATTTGAAACTAGAGCTAGCTGGCCTAGATAAATGTCATAGCCTCTTCTAAGACAAGAGGGGGGGGGGTGTAGGAATATCACACCGACCGGCTTATTACCATGGTAATAACATTGTGCAGAGACTCCATTATAAATTTGTGCATCAGCTGTTTCAGTAGGCTGGGGCTGCATCTTTGTCACTTTTGTTTTGTCCCAATGTAAATTCTCAATCTTAGTCAGTACAAAGCTACACAAGGCATCTCACTCTATTCATTGTTCACTTATAGTTTTAATGAAATCGTTCTAGTGTGACAAGTGTTTTGATTGGTTCCACCTATCAGTGATTACAAATTGAATTATGTGGCATTTACAAGGAAAAGTTCTTAACAAACTTATCACTCCTAGTGTGTGAGGCCTGTTTCTTTTTTTGTGTTCCTAGGAATTCACAGCATATAGATGAGCTTCTTGCAATCTTGAAGCTATTTTAAGTGTTAACATTCCAATGTCATCTATTGTAAAAATATTTACTCATAATTGTTCTCACTTGCAGCTTAACGCCAATGGCGAAAATTATAAACTGTTAGCGGGCCTCCTCAGCGCGGCTCTGTACCCAAATATTGTTAAGGTGCTAAGCCCGGAAAAGTTTTACGCCCACAGCATCTCAGGGGCTGTACCCAAGGAGCAAAAGCCTGAGGACCTCAAATTCAAGACCAAATGCGACGGATATGTAAGTAAAAATTCTTTTAAAATTTTGTTTCCCATACACTTGAGCAGCAGTTCATTAGAATTTATTCTCCTCTAACCAAATCATAAATAAAAATAACAATCAGCTAATCTTAAAATGTTACTTACTAAATGCAAAATTGGCTTTTGAATGTGAGTGCTGGATTGAAAATGTGACGGTGTTGTTTGTTATCAAATGGAAAGTTTGAGTATTTACTAATGAAATTAATATTTAAGTAGTCAAGACAGTATACAATCTTTTAAGTTAAGTGATCAATTAGAAAAGATAATGTTTTTATTTGTTGTTCATTTTCAGGTTCATCTTCATCCATCTTCTGTGAATTACAATCAAGGCCGTTTCTCCAGTCCATATCTTGTCTTCCAAGAAAAGGTGAGTGCTGAGTTAATTTTTATTTATTTTGCTGTAAACTATGAATTAGTTCAATTGTTCATATGATTTTTTTATGGAAGATTCTCTTAATTCATGTTTGTATTGGTTAGACCTCTGTGATCTCTATTTAACTAGGGACGGATCGGTTTCAATGTTGGTTTATCGGTTTTAAGTGTCTACATTCAAGGTATTTGATGCTAAGGAATCACAAAATTTATTTATGAATAGGCCTAAGTTTAAAAGTAATTTGTTACAGGTAAAAACCTCCAAGATCTTCATCAGAGACTGTACAATGGTCCCAGTACTTCCCTTGGTGATGTTCAGCAGCAATGAACTCACTGTTGAGTTGAGCAACAGCATGTTCACAATCTCTCTTGAGGACAGATGGATCATGTTCACCATCAACAACCATGCAGTGAGTACAGCAACTAACTGTTCAATCTATTGACTCTTGTCTGGGGATCGTTAAGTTTAAGATAAAACCACTCTATTTTGGTTTTATTTTAAAGATTTGTTAGCTTATTTGAGAAAAGTGAAATCCAGAAGCTTATAGTTACACAAGGAAAGGTCACATGCCATACCAATGATGACTGTCAGGTGTTGCATACCTTTATCAGCCACGTGGCTTTACCGTAAAATCCATATAAAATAAAAAATGTTCGGGAAAATGTTCTGAATTTCTCAAAACGAACATGTATGACAGTTTGAGCCCAACTTTAGAAGCAATAGTTGCAATGAATTAGATAGGAGTTTTTATATGACCCCATTTACAATACATAATATTTGTTCAAAATGGGACTAGAGTGTTGTGTCAGCCCTTTTCGCGTGGTATATCTTACTTATCCTTTCAAAGATGTTTGATTCCAACTGAAAGAAGACAATTCAGGAGGGGGGATAGAGAGCTGTAATGGTTGGCTCTACTGACAATTGTCATTCTAGATTTGTGTTAATTGTTATTGTTTACTTCTAGTTGATTTGTACTAATTAAATATTTTTACCAAAATTATTCTTTCATAATAAGTTCTGATTTTCATGAGCTTAATACATGGCGCAGTCGGTAGGACCCAAACCTACGCTCCCAAAGGGAATCTGATGTCCATTCAACACCATGTCTTTGATCATAATTTTGTTTGTAGTTTTGTCTATTAATTAATACATAAACAGTTGAAACAACCAAAGCCTTTGGTCACTCCAAACTATGCAAATAAAGACTGCACCATGTATTAATTAATAGACAAAACTACAAACGAAATTATGATCGAAGACATGGTGTTCGACCCTTATCTAATCTAAACCCAGGAACCAAAGTTTGGATATCTGATCTGGAACATGAAGGACAAGTGGTAAAAAAGCTAAACTCACTACAATCTTTTAAGTGCTGACTGACAAAGGAACCATAGTTTTGAAGAAACCGGTTTCACCTGCGACCAATGCAAAATATTCTAAAGGAAAGTAACCACAACCATTCACCATCAACAAGTGGTCAGATGGATAATCGAATCCATAGACAACGGTACGTACATAACTAAGTTTTAAACGGTTAACCACAAACGTCAATCAGATGGTCAGTTGGATCATTGAATCGATGAAGAAATGAGAAACTGTTTAATGGTTCCTCCAGACACCTCTGGGAAATCTTCAGCTAAAATAACATCCATATCAAGACGGCTTATAAAACCTCCCCAGAAACTCAACCTTTAATGATGGGGACAAATGAGAGACACTGTTAGCGAATTTCCCATATAGGGAATAAGCTATTACCGTAGTACTCATGGTAAGACCTGGACGCAGGACAGATTTTTTTTTCATTTTGAGGTCCCTAGAGGCCAAAAACACCATCCGTTCAAATTCATATATATATATATATATATATATATTTATATATTTATATATATATATATATGTGTCCGTCAGCACGATAACTCGAGCAAAAATGATCCGATTTTGATGAAATTTGGTACAAACGTGTAAACGTATGTTTATTCGAACGAGTTCGCGATCCAGCATGATCAGACCATGGGAACGGGGGTTTACGGGGGGTTTTATGGGGTAAAAATAGGTTTTTCCCATTTTTGACCCAAAAAACATAAAATTTAGCAATTTCTTTCCAAACCATTTTGTAGAGCTTAAAAAAACAAATAATTTAGTATATTGAAGCGTTATTATGCGCCTAATGGTTACGGAGAAAATTCCAAAAAATTGTAAATTTAAAATTCTCATGTTATTCTTATGGAGAATAAGTAAACTGTTGTAGTTTGCTTGTTTGTGAACATATTTTGATCAAATTTGGAAAATGTTTTTATTTCTTACTAACTATTCACATTTTACAAAAAAAAAGTTTTACCCTCCCTGATGCAGCAAACCTAAGTACTTGTTAAACTAATTCTATTTAAATCAAGAATAAATGTTATATTTTTAAGTAGACATTTCAGTGTAAATCCAATCAGTCAAATGGAAATTCGCTTAGTCTGCAGGTTTGCTGCGGCGGGGGTATTTTTGCTTTTTTGGCAGCTTTTCTCTGAATCCAGTTTCACAGTCTTGTTTCAATTTTTTTTCATATGATGCTAAATCATGTTTCAGATTGGCGAGTTGCTACAAACAATGCAAAAGGAACTGTTGAAGTTGATGGATCAAAAAATTAAGGATCCCTCTCTGAATCTGTTGACGGATCCACGGGGCAAAAAGATACTTTCCACAATTACCTATCTGGTTACACACGGTTGACAATAGTGCTCTTAGGTAGACAAATTTGTATGTACAAAAATTATTTTTTTATATATTTTGTACTGTGATGTAATACTGTAATTTTGTCAAAGCATAAGGCTAACAGTAGGCCTAAATGTGATAACGTTTTATATTGATTAGTATAAATGCCTTGTTATATTGTTGTTTTAGGATGTTACAAGAGCTGTTCGGAAAGTAAAGAATGTTGTCCTAGAGTCACCTGACTAAGGTACAACAGAAGTCCAACCAAACAACACAAAACAACAAACAAAAACAGTGTGCTTTTAAACACGTAAGACAAGTTGAAATAAGTTGGCAATACTTAAAAACATTAAGACTACGATCAGCAACTCGTGCATAAACATTTCTCTGTATTACATTCCACATTTTACAACTAGTGAGATTTTTAATTTCAGCACACTTTTTAAACTGTAATATTGCGCAGTGACCCTTCTTTTGTGATGGCTGGACTGTCAGTGAAAAAAAGAACAGGTCTGTACTAGAAATTGTACAGCTAATGCATCCATCAGTATCAGAATAGTAGTTTACGCAACGATTGCGTTAAGTGAGTCTTTACGACACGAGTAGAAAATTTAAGGCACGAGCCTTGGCGAGTGCCTTAAAAACTTCTACGAGTGTCGTAAAGCGCGAGTTGCGTACACTACTTTACCTACGACCGTTTTTTAATTGCTATCAATCTGGATTTAATTACTAACAATCACTAATGATAACTTTTTAGAGAGGTTATGTTTTCGTGTATTGTCATTGCCACTGAAAGTGATGCAACGACTTGTTGTATAATCAGCTGATTTCCTGTAATTACGGGTTTGTTAAACTTCGTTAAATATTACATTGCTAGCAGCATTCTTACCATAAATAATATTGTATCAGGTACAATTCGGCAAATATTTCATTTATTTTTGGACTTCCACCAGCTTAATTAAGAATACGCGAGTATCAACATGAACAAGTCGGATCAACAATTAAATTGAGTTGACGTTCGAAGCATTACAATTTTAATTCTTTTCTCTCAATACTTGAACCTCATTGGTTCGTTACCTGTGTGGATATGAGAAAACTATGCGGATATGAAATGAAACTATGCGGATATGAAAGTAAACAGCTGTAAAGTAAAACTTTTCAATTCTAAGAACTGGACTGAAATGGCTACTTTAAAAAACGGTCGTAGGTAAAAAAACATTCCCTACTTTCTAAACAACTCTTGTACGTTTCGATTTGTAGGATAATTATTGACACATAGGAAAGAAGACTTATATTACTACTGTATTTATTGTTACAACAGCTTTAAAGTTTATCTAGGCAATTTATTTAAGTCATGTCTGTCCTTAATTTATTTTCATAATTTATCTGTGCTATTTATTTATTGAATACCAACTCTTGACACTGGTTCATGTCTCTTAACTTATAAATAAACAATATCTTCAATAGTTTTTGAGTTTGTCAAAGTAATCCTGGATTTTAACATTTAGATGGACTAAATAATTCCCTCGAAAGAATTTAATTTTATCTGAATTTTTTTTTATTATTTAAATAAAAAAAAAATTTATATTTCAGAACAAATATAAATGAAATTGAACATTAGACATTTTATTTCCAAATTAAAAAGAAACTTTTGTTCATTTTGGGAAATGTATCCAGAGGTATAATACAGTAGTTGATGGTTAAGGTTTTATCATGATGAACATAAATTAATAAACACATATGAAGCTATCCACAAGGTCCAAAAGCCATTTTTCCTATCCAAGAGTAGGGATAGTTGGTTCAATATACTGTAGAACATTAGATACACTAAACCCCTGCATTCGTTATCATTGGTAAGAAACTTCACTAGTTTTATAACTAACTAGCCTGCTGTAGAATATTGCAAGCTCTAACATTTTATTAGTTTATCCTAACAATGTAAATTTGATTGTCAAAATTATCAGAATACCCAAGTATCCTGGGGTATTAAAAATCTAAACTAAAATTTGTCATGTAAGTGTAATTGGACCAAAGCAACAGTTTGTATACTTGTTTTGGCATATATTATTAACTCATAACCAAAGTTGTTTGCAATTATTGAACTTTGTTGTCACAAATGCTCTGCTGTTAAATGGAAGTGGCATGCTTTATAGTCAGTTTGAATTTGTTTGCGTAAGCTTGATAAATTATTTTATTTTTTATATTATTTCCGTAGTTTTTGATAAATTCCTTACTCCACATTGCCTTTTTTTATATTGTAATGGAATTAACCGTAATTTATTAACAAACATTAAACCATAGCCTATTAAAAAATCAATCTGCCTGTTCAATAAATTTAGAGATGTGCAGAGGTTGGGACCGAACAATATATTGCCAATGTTTGTTATTGGGACAAAAGTGAATTCCAAGAGATTACAGGAATCTTAGATAATATAACGACTATTTTATGATTAATTTACTCTGTTAACTAGTCATTGAAATTTATTTTGTTCTAATTAATCTGTTAAAATAGTAGGTATAGGTATGTCCTATCCTATCACAAATTTATGTCCCGCAGAACTCTAAAGATTTTGAAAAATGTTCAATGCTTGTAATGTCATTTGTATTGGCCAAAAATTATTTGATTAATTAAAAACCAATTATTATTTTTGACTTTTCTTGTTTTTCCCTTACTCCTTTATTTGTTGATTGTTTAGCTTATTTATGAGTTCTTAGAACTTGCAAGTATTCCAGTATCCAAAAGTAAAGCAAACTAAGGTTTACTTCAACCCAAATATGATTCCTTGTAGTGATATCTTAAAACCGAATCTCAAATCTTAAAACCATCAAAACTTTAAAAAAGTTTCGGTTTCGAGATTTTATGGTTTAAAATTAAAGATTTGGGAAGTTCTTGTATTGTTTTGAAATTGAAATTTTTTGCATCATTACTGTATTTTTGCAACACTGTTTACACTCGCTGGCAGCAATGGAGCAAACAAATCTTCAGTAACGCCAATGTAACTAATAATATTGAACAGCAATAGGTATCATAAATTAAATAATTACTAATACTAGAACAATTTACTATATACAGTTTCATACCGGTATTTACTAAACCAAATAATATTATTGACCACTAAATGTTTTAATTCATCTATTACTTATATTTATTTTAGTGTTTGTATTTTATTAAAAATATTTTTAGGTTTAGTTTATTAGCCACATATTCAAATTATTATTATCTTAATTTGTTTTGAGATAAATAATTTGCCTTGACTGGGCAAATAAAAAAGTTTTGCGTTTCAGTTTTGAGATTCGGGATTTGATTTTTTAATTTTCGGTTTTGAGGTTCGAAATTTCTGGTTTTGGCCGTATATTTACGTTCACCGCTTACACATGATAAAGGTTGTTGACAAACTTATGGGAGAAAGTATGTGTCAGAATGCTGATACCGTTTATGTATCTTTGTTGCTGACTATGATAAGCTGGTTCTTCAACCATGATCAAAGACAGCTGGGTCCAGTCCAAAACCATCAAAAAGCTGCTGAATTTCCCATGACCTAACTAGCAGCCTCCAGATTGTAGACCAATACTATAAGCATTCAGTAGTAATCCCATTTACACTGACTCAATAGGCAGGTAATGGAATAATTAACACTTGTACTTCTGGACACGTTTATTCAGTGTCATTTTATAGTACAAAATTACAATAACGAATGTTGAAATGAGGAATGAAATATGATCAGTGGTCGCCCCACACCATGAGATGAGAATATGCACGGAACTTGAAGTAAATATATCCTTTGTTTTAAATACAATAAACTATAAGGTAGGTATTTATAAAACAATACCAATACATAGTATTGGTACAGTTAACCTAAACTTATGCATAAATAATTGTTAATATTAGGCAAAATTCAATTAAAATTTCCATTACAGTAGAGCGACTTGAATAAATTAAAAGCTGAAAAACCACGGATAAGTATAAACAAGCAAAATAAAACTAGTTAAACAAATTGCAGATTATCATATTACACAGCTGCACATGGATCCTCAAAAATATATTAAAATTTCATTTACATCAAATCACACAAACATGAAACCGAATACACAACCAAGATTCAAAATAATAATCCAATAGTTTTCACATTTTTTAATGTCATTTAAAGTACAAAATTACATTTAACAGTTGGCGTCGTCTAGCAGAAGTTTGTCAATGTGACAAGTATGTAATGTCTTTTTCACCACTAAATCGACACAAATAAATAACAATTTATTAAAACTCCTAAAGCTTCGTAACAACTTAGAAAAGCAGCGTGCTCATTCCGCCCATCTCGCTCTGCTCTTTGACGAATATCTCAAAGTACTGGTAGATGATGGTGACGGCCAATAGGATACCGGTTCCTGAGCCGATCGCTCCCATGAAGTCAGCGAGGACGGACAAGGCTCCGATGCAAAGACCACCGAAGGCAGCTGCAGTGGGGATGTATCTGTTGAGTTCGTGGATCATAGAGTTATCTCTGTGACCTCTCATCACCATCTGCTGCTCCTTCAGCTGTTTTGCCACCTGAAATTAGCACAAAAAATAAGCTAGTACATTCCCTCTCCTACTAATCTTCCTTTGTGGGTGCTAGTTCTGACATGGAGCTATTGGCAACATCGGTAGGGATCGGCAGATTTCAGTTGCAGTCGGTTGAATCCAGGGGTGTGTTATTTGTTTTAGCATTTTAAAACCACTACTCAATAATCACAATAAAAATTTAAATAATTGGCAATGATTTATTTCGTTTAAAATAAGCAGTATTTACGCTAGCCTTACCATAATGGCAGATTTTAGAATATGTTCAGTAATCTGACATTTCCAATAGTCTCACACAAAGTCCCCGACCTATGCTGAATTAACAAGCATCTACTGAGTTCTACAATTTTTCACTTACATCCTTGGCAGAGCTGCCGGAAACGTCGATCCAAGTCTTGGAGAAGAAGGCGCAGGAGCCCAGCATGAAGACGATGTAGAGAACAGCGTGGATGGGATCCTCCAGGATATGTCCCAGGTTCTCCGGGGGTGAGAGATAGTAGCAAAGTCCGCCTACAGGGTAAGCTCTGGCGGGACCACCACCTCCCACGTCAGCCCACACTCCCAGCAGGTTGACAAACAGATTGCCATGGAACTTGACTGCTAACATCTGACACAGAGATACTTGAGTTAGGCCTACCATACAGGTGTGTAGTGACTGCAACTTAATGGACCTACCACTGTATACACTACACTAAGTGCGTTTCATGGTGGAAATGTTGTTATTGTAATGTCAAGGCCAAAGTAATTTAGGGTATGGAATTACAAACACTTAAAAAGGGTAAGCTGTCCAAGCCCATAAAATTTAAGTTACAAATATGCAAGGAATTAAACTCATACCACTCACACTAAAGTCTGAGACACTAAATACAAGCCAGCAACGCTACCAGCACAAGAGCACTTAGTACTCTTCCATACATTATACACCATCCATTTTTCTTTGCGGCATATGTGGTAAATATTTAAAAACAATCAGTTGATTTGGAAATAGATATATGTTTGGGATAGAAATATTGAAAGCTACATTGTTGTATTCTCTCTTTTTACCAAAATTGCAGATGCAAACTAAATCCCTCGCGTAGAGCGACTATATAATAGTTAATAATGAATTAGCAATATTTTTTTAGTGTCAGTTCAATAACACAGCTTGACAAAACCATGCTATCTGCCCATCTGCTCCACACTATCTCTTATGTAAATATGAGTCATTTTCAATTCACTGGAATTTGCTTAGGGAGCATCCTTATCAAGATCTGTCACAACTTTACTAACCAAGCCTAAGTCCACTAAATTGTAGGGATGGTCAAGTCTCGAAATTTCGGGAAATTTTCAAGACGAGATTTCTTTTTGGCCGTGATTTTTATCGAGACGAGAATTAAAAAAAAAAAATAAAAAATAAAATATTAAAAACGCCTGCAGAAAGTCAATGCAATACCCGCAATACAGGAGCGTGTTGTAGTTGCGTTTCCTTTGCGAAGGCGTTCTTATTGAATTAATTCTTCAAATGTAAATATTACTTGAATTATTTTAATAACATTTGAGAAGTTTTGTTAAGTGTTAGCAGTGTGAGGAATGTTTTATTACTATAAAAAAGTCAAAACAAGTAACTATTTTATATAAATTAATATTTTATTTTATGATTTATTTTATTTTAGGATAAGTTGAACTCTATCCTAACTGATATCACTATGTTTCCTTATCGTAGGCATTTTTAAGTTAGGCGTGATAAATAAAAAAATGTTATGCTGATGTTTTTTAATAAAAGATTGTAAATATTCTTGCCTATTATCATTATTTTTGTATTTAAACAGTCATCTAACAATGTTACAAAATCAGGTAAAAATTCCGAACGTGCATTTCCCGTTGTGTATGAGAAGGGAAATCCCGTCTCGAAATTTTATGAGAAATAAAAAATCTCGTCTCGTCTCAAACTAAAAATCCAATCTCGTCCATCCCTACTAAATTGTTTCTAATGAATCATAATTCAGGAATGCAAATGGGCAAGATTAGAATATCCTTATCTGTACCCTGTACCAGAGATATGTAAATGGAGAGTATTTCAAAGTAATTTACCTAAGGTTGATTTTAGAAACTCAGTGAAATTACGATGTAGTTTTAAATTTAAGTAATGTATGTATGTTAACCCTAGTTCCTATACCACAGGAACCTTTTAACTCTTAATTTTTTACACATGGGAAAATAGATTAGAAAAAAATCAAGACTAGCAAAATTATTTATTATTTTACATTTAGCAAAACTCTCCCATTCATCAAAACGATTTAGGAATGGTCAGAAAATATTGAATGCAGATGATCGACTAGATCATAGAAGAACCTGTTTAGCCCTGTTAGGATAAAAGTTGATAGTGAGATTATAATTAACGAGGCTTAAAAACGAGGGCAATTTAATTTGCCGACTCTGGCACTCTGCTGCTAATAAACAAACTTTTACATTGCAAGTACACAATCTTGTCCCGTACATCCCCAATAGTGATAAGCTTACCTGAGAGATAACGTAGAGGTTAGAGACGAGAGCAGACTGCAGGATGATTGGTATGTTGGAAGTGTAGAACAGTTTGATAGGGTAGCTGCTGTACTGACCCCTGTAGCGAGCGGATTTGATGGGAAGATCTACACGGAATCCCTGCAAAACATCAGTGAATATTATTGAATCCAGCAAACGTAGTAATGCACACGGAAATCTTCTAAGTATTCCGAATTAGTCTTTAAGTTGTTCCTGATTGCCGACAATGGTGAACACCGTTAGGTTTGGATTGAGAAATATTAACATAACTTATGTTATTAGGGTGTTAAGCAAAATATTTATAAATATAATTAAGGGGAAATTCCAGGATTTCAAAGATGATAAAAACACAATGTGTAAAACTTACACATGACATTACTCATTAACAACATGCAACCATAGAGTAACTAAATATTTACCATTTAACACTCTGTATAACACTTAAACCTACCTGGAAGTATATGACGATAGCAAAGACGAGGACAGTAGCCAAAAGATTCATCAGATTGGGAAGGTTCTGTCTGTAGAAAGCTTCACGCAGAGCTCTGACCTTATCTTGTCTAGTGGCCAGAAGATGAAACAGAGCAATGACAGCTCCTTCAAACTCAGTTCCTCTACCTGGAACAAAATTATTCCCCGGTAGTAACAAAATTATTGAGTAAAATATGAAACTGTCTGGTAAAGTAGGTACATCAAAAGCATCTAGGTTGGAATAGTCATCTTACTAGTTAACATTTTCGTTGCATACCTTAGCCTACTTCGGCAAAACAAAAAATTTGATATAAAACCTTTCTGTCTTTTTACTTACCGTACCGGTAGTGAATAAGACTACTAATATATTGCAAAGTACTCTAAGGCAACTACGAGTTCTTTAACTCCTCATAGTTTTAAAATTATAAACCTAAGTTACTTTTATGAAAATGGGCTGTAGCTTTACCATCATCCACAGTATCTAAACTAACAATAAAAGACCATTAAACCCATTACCTGTGTTGACAGTTGCAGGGCTGAAAGCCTTCCAGACGATGGTTTCACAAATGTTGGTAGCAATGAACAGTGAGATACCAGACCCAAGACCGTAGCCCTTCTGTAGCAACTCATCAAGCAGCAACACAATCAAACCCGCAACAAACAGCTGGATGATGATGAGCAGACAGACACCTGCGCCGATCTCCGAGGGATCCCCGTACATTCCTGTCATCACGTAGACGATAGCCTGTCCAACGGTGATCACCATGCCAAACACTAGACAAGACAGGTACATAAGTCTTTAACACTATTTTGTGATGGGAAGTAAAGATGGGAGATCAGTGTAACCCCACTAGCTCACAAAAAATGATTGTAGGTATGCTGAATAATCTATTAGGCCTATTTCAAAATGCCTGCTTTTAATAGGAAGTGAGATAGTAATTTCACTTCATCGTTAAAGCCGGGTTTTCCTAGGCACGTAATCGGCGAACGGAGAGAGGAACGCGGAGAGCGGACTCCACTTGTCTTAGGCAATTTAATGTTACTGTTTTCCTACAACCGGAGCAAAATGCCATGTTAATTTCAATTCCGCTCTCCGCGTTCCTCTCTCCGCTCGCTGATTCCGCACCTAGGAAAACCCAGCTTAAGATGGTGTTTTCTTTTCACTACATCGTCAGACAATGTCTTAGGCATCCTATTTACTTAAGTTCCAAAATAAACACAGTATCAACCCCATAACCAAAGATGGATCTGGAGACTTACATTTTTGAGCACCGTTAAACAACGCTCTGTCTTTGGGCGTGTCTCCGACCTCAATGATCTTGGCACCAGCCAACAGCTGCATGATGAGGCCAGAGGTGACGATAGGCGAGATTCCCAGCTCCATCAATGTTCCTCGGTTACTAGCCAGAATCACACGGATCCAGTAGAATGGATCTGCTGAGTCGGAACTCATGATTCCGAACAGTGGGATCTGGAATACAAATTACAATCAGGCCCTGACAAGTTTGGTTGCAGAACATTGAAGTAGAATTGCAATTCTGGTTAATTGTTTAACACTTTAGTCATTGGGTTTTGCTCAATTTCAGGATAGAGAATGGTGTTGCAGATTGTGTACAATTGAAGTGGAAAAATTAAATTATGAAGCAGTATGTAGTAAGTTAGACCTTGGCAGCACTCCCTGAAAGAACTGGTTTTTTGTCTAAAGACACATAAGTTAAATTCAAGAAAGGTTTAAATTACCTGTTGCGTCAATTGATCCTGGTGTGTTATAAATAACAGCATCAGGATTAATTGATGCAACAGGTAATTCAAACCTTTTTAATCTTGCCATACGTCTTAATCCAGAGGCTAACTTATCATGAAACATAAATTCAAATTTTAATCTTCTTCTTGAAACTAACAAGAGGAATAATAACCAAGAACCATAGGCAACATGATTGCTTAAAATTTGGTCATAGAGGCCTAACTGAGTTTGCAACATTTTTAGTAGGGTGTAAGATGACATTTTTGAGTTTAGGCAAAAGTATAAAAAATATATAATGGGTAAGTTATAAGCTCAAATCTAACAGCAAACGTTTTTTATTTTGTGTGATTAGGCTATACAGGGTGTCCCGGAACTCTCTACCAATATTTTAGGGCATTGTTCCTGGGTGAGAAACATATCTAAATATCATATTTAAATTGTCCGGAAGTCCTTAGTTACTCAGATAGCCGCCATTTTGTTTTTTTCACTTATTAATTTTTTCCTGAAAATTGGTTAAACATACGAAGTTGAAACTTTGCAACAACATTTATGACAACTAGACAAAGCTACAAAAAAATTAGGACAATTTTTCAAATTCATAAAACAAAATGGCGGCTGTTTAAAATTTTACAAGAATAACTTTTTTAAGGCAATTTCATTACAAATCGATCGACACCTTAATCTTTAAGATCGGACGAGTATTAACTGAGATATGGCAGTTTTAGTGATACTTGACCGCCGGATATTAGTTGCAGCGCATGCTGAAAGTGGTCACTTATCACTAAAACTGCCATATCTCAGTTAATACTCGTCCGATCTTAAAGATTAAGGTGTCGATCGATTTTTAATAAAATTGCAATAAAAAAGCTATTCTTGTAAAATTTTTGTAAAATCAACGGTTTTCGAGAAATTTAAGAAACAAAATTTTAATCAGCCGCCATTTTGTTTTATGAATTTGAAAAATCGTCATAATTTTTTTGTAGCTTTGTCTAGTTGTCATAAATGTTTGTGCAAAGTTTCAACTTCGTATGTTTAACCAATCTTCAGAAAAAAATTAATAAGTGAAAAAAACAAAATGGCGGCTATCTGAGTAAATAAGGACTTCCGGACAATTTAAATATGATATTTAGATATGTTTCTTACCCAGGAACAATGCCCTAAAATATTGGTAGAGAGTTCCGGGACACCCTGTATATGGAGTTATATGGTAGGCCTACTGACAAATTGAAACTTCAGGTAAGCTGATGTGAGAATATATCCCATTCTTATCTAACCTACTAGAAGAATGTCGAGCCTATAATTTGAGTGAGACCATAAAAAACAGTTTTCAACTTACTTGACAGCATACTAAGAATATGAAGAGGGTGATTGCCGTCCATAACACCTTTTCTCTAAACTGGATCTGAAAAAAATAAATATGGTTTTTGGATTATCCCAAGAGGTCTTTAAAGACTAGGATCAGGAAATGTGGATACTTACAAGAACAGTCTAAGTAATGTTGTAATGAGTTAAATCAGTCTAAGATAAAAAAAACTGGTTGGCAATGATTGTCCAGCTGATGTGTGCATAAAACGTTTCCAGTTACTACATCGAGTTTAAGTAGGTCTAAGATTGATTTATCTTCCATGAGACTAACAACTTAAGTTTGTAATTTGCAATGTTAGCAAATTGTGTGTTAAAAACATTTACACCTTCCAATAATTTAAAGCTTAATAACTTATACAGCCTTAATACAATATTATTTACTCATTACCGTATTGTAGGGAGTGCACATTTATAATGAGCACATTTTTAGCTGCAAGTTGTGGTAGTTCTTGGTTAAGGTAGTTAGCTTTAGGGTGCTAGTAATGACAGTAGTAGTAGTACATTGGTTAATTTCACAATGTTTACAACTCTTTTATTTTAAAAATTACAGCATCACCTGGGCCAAGGTATGGGCTTATGACACAAGACATTTGTGACTGCCATAAGTTAGGCCTATGATGAAATTATTATTTTATTTTGTCAGTCAATTATCATTGAATTTAATAGTTAAGGTGACTTAACTTAATTTAACCCTCCGAGTGTTAAGCGTCGCACATCACACCTGCTGTGGTGTGATGCGTCGCTTTTGCGACTCACAAACATTGTTTGAACACCGAAGGCTCTGGGACTGACTGAATCAGATTGAACTGGATCGAGATAGGTAGGCTTAGTTTTTTTTCTTCGGCAGATTCAAAGCTTTCTCCTGATGTCTGTTTCTAGACGCTTTTAACCCTCCGAGTGTCCATAGTTTAGGCCTTAATGTCCGCCTATTTTTGGCGCATTTGCAAGGTTTTATTAAAACGGATCTGAAAAGCTTAAAACAATGTTAATTCTACTGTTCTATAACTTATACCACTTTGTTTGGAAAATCATGGGCTTCAATATCATACATAAAACCTAAGGAATGTTTGTTTCAAAAAAAATTTTTTAGGTAAAAATAAAAATTATTTTGGAAAAATTGAAAAAAAATAAGTTCGCGCTCAATGAAATTGTATAAATTATAGGCCTATAAATATTTGAAAATAGCCACTTTGTTCTAAATTTTATGAGGATTACAAATATATAATAATATAAGGAAGTAGATTTGCAAATAAATAAGTTATGGGCAAAAAACAGATTTCAGTACATAGTGTTTAACTAAGAATGCATAGCCTAACCATAGCTAGGAATCTGGCTGGTAATTTACATCAATATCACTACCTACTTCTACAGGATCATCAACCAGCCCTTCAAAATCACTTAAATCTTCTTATAATGCACCACGTATATCACTACTTTTGATTTTTAACACTAAAACAATGATAAACATAATAAAACACATCAGTCATCGGTCCGAGGTTAACTAACCTGTTTACAAATACGCACATCAGCTGTCTGCTACAATTACGATCAGCTCGGAGAACATAATGCGCTTAGAGACAGACCTCTGGAGAAAGCTTAGAATCTAACGAAAAGAACGATACCTAACTAGATCCAGTTCAATCCGATTTTGTCAGTCATAGAGCCTTCGCCGTAAACAGTGTTCGTGAGTCGCTGCAGCGACGCATGACACTCGGAGGGTTAATTTTAGTTCCGATCATATTGTAGCAGACAGATGACGTGCGGTTAAGCTCACATCGATGACTGATGTGTTTTGTTGTGTTTATCAATGTTTCAGTGTTAAAAATAAAAAGTAGTGATTATACGTAGTGCATTATAAGAAGATTAAGTGATTTTGAAGGGCTGGTTGATGATCCTGAAGAAGTAGGTTATGCATTCTTAGCCCGCTAAATGTACATAATCTGTTTTTCACCCAATTGCAAATTAAAACTTCCTTCTATTATTATATTTTTAGAATCCTCATAAAATCTAGAACAAAGTGGCTAGTTTCAAATATTTGTAAAACTAGGTATAGATTATAAAAAAATTATTGAGCGCAAACCTAAATTTTTTTTTAATTTTATAATTTTTGAGAAATTTTTTAAGCCAAAAATAGTGTTGACAATATTTTTTGGAATGTTTTACCCTTACATTGAAGACCATGATTTTCCAAACAAAATTATATAAATAAACTTAACAAAAACCGTAAACTTTAGAGTGTTTTTAAGTTTCTAGAAGATAGGTTATGCATTTTAATAAAACATTTTAATACATTTTAATAAAACCCTGTGATTGCGCAATAAATGGGCCAACATTAAAACCATTACTATGGACACTTGGAGGGTTAAAGCTGGACAATTCAAAGTAAACCAAGAGGAAAGTATGTACCTATTGTAGGACTTTTATTCTCTTACCTTCCTTTCAGGTTTTGCGATTTCTGGTAGTATGCTGCAGAATGGTTTTATAACCTCCAAGAATTTAACTGGAACACAAAAATACAGTCTGTGTCATCATCAAGCTTCATTCATCTTGAACGAATCTATTTTCTCACCGGTAGCCTACATAATTTTTCTCGGTAGCCTAATTATTTACTGTACTTACACTGGGATATTAGGGCCTATGTAATTTTGATATATCTACTTACAGTATTTTTCACCCTGAATCCAAAAATGCAATCAGTTTTTGTCGGAGAGATTCCTAATTGGCCGTACAGTTAAATAATTAATATTTAGCTACAGTTTTGTTGATTTTTTAACATATTTGTGGTATGGACGAGTCCAAGTTCTAGTGGCGACTAACACTCATAGGGGTGAAGGGTTTGAGGAGTGGTTTAACATCTGTCAGTTGTTTAGATTCGATACTAAACAGACAAAACCACACACGACGCCATGAGAGTAAAATCAGAGTTACAATATGCAATGACTAGATTTTTAAGAGAAAATGGACTTTGGTGCTGTTTAGAAAATACAATAAATCAATTAACTTACAATACATAAACTATTGATCACATCAACATAAATTATAAAAATAAAATAGAATTCGTTCACGTAAAATATCAGTAGGCCTACATAATAGAAGCTAGAGCTAGGCCACTGCCTTCATGATCATCCTCATTCCAATCCTCAACATTGGTTAATGAACGTGCCATAGTCTATAATCCCATAGTATGTAATCCCATTGTGCCACAGTGCATAATTTTATGTAGGCCTATCAGCAGCTAATAAATTGAGGTTACATAATGTAATCTAACCTAACCCAATCTTAATATCAATGTTTAAATCACATTTCAAGTCAGAAAAGGCATGTCAGAAAAGGCATGTGAGGAAGGTAGGTCGGTTTTTATGCAGATTCATGACTGTAGCCTATTAAGTGTTATGAAGTGAGGTTAGATTATTTAGGAAGGTAAAGGGTAAGGTAGGTTTTAATGAACCGACTCATTAATTTAAATGCTTGCACATTTTTGATATCGTTATTTCATTGTGTTTCACTCACAAGGTAGGCCTATATTTAATTTTGCAAAAACAGTCTGGAAGTACCCGGTAGCATAAATTAATAGTTGGTTCATTATAACCTAACCTTGACCTTTCTAATCTAACCTCACTTCAAAACACTTAATACAGTCACGAATCCGCATAAAACCTGACCTACCTTCCTTACATATGCCTAAATAAGAACTGATTATTTGGTTTCAGAACAAATTGATTTGATTTCATTCCGCATTAGATCAAGTATAAACAGCTGTTTGCTCTTCTCACTCTAGTCCTCACTCCTCACTCAGTACGGACCCCGTCCAGACCACATTACAATTACCTTCAGTACCGCTCAATTAGGCTACCCTTAGGTTTGTAATCTTAACCTTCGTTTTACGGCCACTACGGCTACTTAGGAATCTCTCCGACAAAAACTGATTGCACTTTTGGATTCAGCGTGAAAAATATGCTAAGTAAGTTGACATACATAAAAATTACATAATATCCCTGTGTAAGAAGGCCTAAGGTAAATACAGTATTTGCCTTTTTCCCTTTAGGGCCTGATTGTTTGTTAGGCTTACATAATGTGAAATATTTACATGTAGGTAGGCCTATATGCCTAAAAGACAATTTTGCAGTCTTGATAAATGAATAGGCCTAAGTTACCTTATCGTTTGAAAGAGCTTAACAAGAACGTTTGGTTTCAGATAAACATAAGGGATTGGTAAGTTAAGCCTAGATGCTAAACTCTATCTACAGTAAGTTAAGTTAATTACCTATATTGAATAGGCAAGTGGTAACTTAGCCTAAATACAAAGTTAGTGTTCAACTAAGTTCCCTAATGGTACCGTATAAATAAATAAATGGGAGGCCTAGGTAAGTACGGTAAAGCCGCGTTTACACCGGAGTTAGAAACACGAGTTACAAACAGAAATTGCAAACATCTCTAAAAGCGCACATTTTTAGACAAAACATTTTGCTGTTGCAAACAGTTTTTCAGTGTTTGCAACAGAAATTTTTGCTTCCACTTTAAGTCGGTAATGATCAAAGGGAGTTGCAACCTCTCTGTTTGCAACACTAGTTTCGGTCAAAATGAGCCGTTGAAACACGAAACAGAAACATTTCTCCGCCATCCCCTACGCTACCACCTCCACTCTCACTCACTGCGACCCTGTGTCTCGACGCAGTGTTAAATTAATCGGAAAAATGCTGTTTGACTGGATCAATGAATTAACACTAACCTCAAATGACAAGGTCGTCTAATTTTAAAATAACAACGTCTCATGTGAATTAAAAGGGTTATAATTAGGTCCTTGTAATCTTTAAATACCCCCGCCGCAGCAAACCTGCCGACTAAGCGAATTTCCATTTGTCTGAATTGATTTTCAGTTAAATATATTTTGATCAACATTGGGTTTAACGAGTACCTAGGTTTGCTGCTACAAGGAAACTAATAAATTGTGTTTTTGAGTAAAATATTGATAGTGGTATATTGATAAGGAGTACGGTACAAAATAAATAAATTTGCCAAGTTTGATCAAAATATATTCATAAACAAGCAAACTACAACATTTGACAATATTCTCCATAAGAATAACATGGGAATTTTAAATTTACAATTTTTTTAATTTTCTCCGTTACTTATAATCGAACAAAAATACTTTTATATACTAAATTATTTGTTTTTTTAAGCTCTTTAAAAAGGTCTAAAGAGAAATTGGAAAATTTTGTGTTTTGAGGGGAGTAGCCAGCGGCCGCTTTTCCGGTGATATTTTACTTAATAGTGGTCCGATCGTAATACGAATTACATATTCTTGTTCAGGAGGAAATTCCGCACAATTTGAGTACCCACAACATGGGTTTTAGGCAAAAAACTATTTTTCCCGTTTTTCCCATTTTCCGGGAAAACGGGACGTTTCCGCAAAAAATGAATATCATTTTTTGGAATCAGCACTAAAAAACGAACAGATTGAAAAAAAATTAATAATTTTTAGAGCGTTGACTGGAGGTCGACATAATTACCGAATAGTGTTTTTGGCCTCTGGGGACATCAAAATGAAAAAGTAAATCGGTCCCGGGTCTAGGTCTTACCGTGCCACCTACGGTAATAGCTACTTCCCTATAGGGAAATTCGCTAAAATGAATAATAATTTTAATTTGATGATTTATACAATTACTGATGTTCACCCAGCATTGTCTCGGCCTAGACAACACGACACAGCGTTGTAATAACTAGACACTTGAAATCCTCGGAAGGACTGATCCGAGGAACCAGGACGAGGCCAGTCATAATCAAGGTAGAAATTATTTCAAACAATTTCATGAAACATGAAAACAAATCATGAAATAAAAATTGCAAACATTTAATTGAAACTACTGTTTGCAACTGCTGTTTGCAATTAAAGTTAAATTAAGTTTATTTTTACTTAAAGTTTGCAACTTTTTGTTTGAAACTCCTGTGTTAACGCGGCTTAAGGCTTATACTTAAAATAAAGGAGAAAGTCAGTGGATTTTAGTGGTTTAAGACACTGCTGGTAACTTATTAGTCTATGCTGGACTTCGAAAAGCGTCTAGCGTAAGTTGAGAAATCGTCTGATCTAACGGTAGGCTAGTGGCCATAAGTAAATTTATAAACAAGCATCACACCTCTTGCAAATTTAAAATAGCCTTGTGGCCTAGGTTGACTATTTTCTGGTTTTCGAGACTACAGAGAAGAGCAGCCAGAGAAGGCCTAAGCCTAGGTTATATTGAGCAAGAATGCCACAGACAGTAGGCTACAGTAATAAATAAAGTCCTTTGAGATAGGCTAGTAAGTTAAGCTACAGTGCCTAGGTAAGTTATGCCGGTACTTCAGTATTAAACGGAGGCCACATTTTGTCAGCGCGCTGCGGCGGTTATGTTAGGTTGGGTTATCATAATAGAAAGTATCGTTCGATTCATAACGAAGCGAGGAAAGTCCTACACACATAATATTTACGATAACCCAACCTAACATAACCGCCGCAGCGCGCTGACAAAATGTGGCCTCCGTTTAATACTGAAGTACCGTTATGCCTATGAAGATGAATTTCTAATGGCCTATTGTCCTACCACAACCCAGGTTAGTGTAAGACAGCTAGGCTAGGCTATAATTTTGAAAAGTTAAGTAGGCTACAGTATGCAGATCAGGGCAATTACGACTAAAAAAAATAGACCCATGATTACTGAGTTTTACAACTAAGTTAACTTAATATAACTAATCCGTATGAACTCCCATACTGAACTGAGTTGGTTCAAAATACCTATTTTTAGCCATCGTCAAATAAACTGCAATACTTACTTCCCATTTTGAGCGCGGGGGTGTTTCGCAGAAATAGCCAGTCCTTACAGATGTAACGTTATTAGCCTAAATTTAATAAAACTGTCAAAAGTCCTACATGCACAATTAGACACGACGACCACTCCGAGTCCGACGTAAAAGAGAAATTCTAATCACAACACTGCCCAATCCCCCAATCCCACTATACCGTTTCCTTACACGTAGCAACAACAGCAATTCCACAGACAAACTATGGTGACGTAGCTGCCATCACAGACCGGTGCAGTAAGCGACATCCGTTAAGTTGGCTTTCAGCTTGAGCAAAGCCACTAAAAGAATGGTACAAGGACACCTTACTATACAAGATACAAGATACAAGATACAAGAATACTTTATTTACAATCTTTAAGATTGAAAGGGCGTCAATACAGAATTGTGCAGTTGCTATATAAAAGTCAATACAAATTGTTATTTTTTAAGAATAAAAAATAGCTGATCAGAGTTCTTGCAGTGATGATTTATTCAAGTTCTTGCCAAGACAAATACTCATTCAGGCTATAAAATGGTCTATGTAACAGCCAGCACTTTAGTTCTTTCTTCAGTTTTCTGGGTTGAAGAGACTTCAAGTGGACGGGAAGGACGTTAAAAAACTTGGCACGCATGTATGAGGGTTTCTCTTCATAAAGCCTTGTGTTGTGAGCAGGAAGGTTGTAATCATTTCTTCGTCTTGTGTTATATGAGTGCACCTCCTGATGACGACAGGTCCTGGAAGAGTCGACAATGGTAAGAGTCCGTAGTATGAAGAGGTTGACTACGGTCAGGATTTTTAACCTCCTAAACTCTGGTCTGCAACTATCTGTTGTCTCAATGCCAGTCAGGGTTCGAACAGCCCTCTTTTGCATGATTAGAACTCTGTTAAGGTTCTGTGCCGACGATCCACCCCACACCACAATGCCATAACAGAGAATACTCTCAAGAAGGGCATAGTATGCTGTTAGTGCCGCCTCTTCTGTGCTCACAGCCATTGTTCTTCTCAGTGCAAAAATTGCGGTGCTTAGCTTATGGCAGAGTGCTTCAATGTGTTCGTCCCAAGCGAGATGTTCGTCAATGATGACACCTAGATGTCTTACAGAGCTAACAGAGTCAATGTCGGGAATACAGCAGACGAAATTTTTCCTGTTGCTAAATGAAACTAGCTTGGTTTTTGAGGCGTTGAAAACAAGGTCATGATTGTCGCAGTACTCCGCAGCTAGGCTCAAACCAATGTAGGCATTGACTTCTACGTTGTTGATGGGTGAGTTTGAAGAAAGCAAGACAGTGTCATCCGCATACATTATAGCTTTACTGAAGGGTTCGGGGGTATCTGGAAGGTCGTTCGTCGATAAGATATAAAGTACCGGTCCCAGGACGGATCCCTGTGGAACTCCTCTGGACACTGGGCGTACTTCAGATCTAACGGTGGTGATAGTCCTATTCCTGGAGTGGCTGAGTTCGACTAGCTGCGTTCGACCCTTCAGATACTGAGTAAACCAACCAAGAGCCGTTCCACATACTCCCAAGGAGCTAAGCTTTGAGATGATCAAGTCATGGCTCAGGCAGTCAAACGCCTTACTCATGTCAACAAAAATGCCGACAACGTTGTTACCACTGTCTATATCATCAATGACGGACTCTACGAAGTCAATAAGTGCCGTGGTTGTGGATTTTCCCTTGACGAAACCATGTTGTCTCTCTGTCAAGAGTTGATTAGAGAAAAGATGTTCTAATAGCCTCTGCAAGACAATCTTCTCCAGGATCTTCGATACTTCTTCGATATCTTCCTATACTAAGTTAGGAAAATTTTTATACAATATTAAATTTACCTTAAATATCCAGAAATATATAATATATGCATCTCTAAATTTAAATCGTTAAATTTACTATTCTACCTTAATACCTCCTACAACGTCGATGACCCAGAATTTCTTGATGGACTGTGTCAAACTAATATACACTATTTACAATGTTTTTTACTTTCTCCCCCTATACCATAGTATATGGAGAAAGTATTGTTTTCGTCAAAATTTTCGAGTTTGAGTTTTGAGTGGATATATTCGTTTTGGGTCCCCCTGGACCCAAAAAAGTGGTTTTCGAAGTGATGTGTGTGTGTGTGTGTGAGTGTGTGTGTGTGTGTGTCTGTATTCACCGAATAGTGGCATCCTTCACAGGCACACGGCCGTACTGTGGCACCTTCAAAAATTGTGGCACCTTTTTCAGGGTGCCACAGCTAATTCGATCATTTTTGAGGTTTTCCAGCATTATTACGTCGTTTAAACATCACATGCCACAATTGAGTATTTTTGAACTCGTTGATGGGAGTTTAAGTAGCGCAGGTACACGCCGAATTGTGGAACACGAAACCATACAGGTAGCTAGCGCGCCTCGCGCCGTCTGCCGGAACTATAACTTTCCTAATGCTACGTTGCCAATTCTCGCGCCAGCTTACACTCTAAATAGTGGCACCATGCCACAATTCAGTATATATCAACAGTGTGTGTACAGGATGCTACTTAATGAGTTGTAGCGCTTGAGCAGTGTGTAGAACAGTGCAACAAGCAACTAATAAACTAATAATACTGTACTGCCACGTACTATAAAACAATTTAAGTACCATAAATAATATACTTTTGCTCCGAGTGGTGAACAATGTTTTACATTAAAAATAATTTGTGTTGTAAATAATTATTTAAATTGTTTTTATGCCACCATTAAAAAATTTATTTTTGTTTACAAACATAAATTGGTAACGTACCGTAGTTACTTTGTATCAATTGAATTTTTACATTGAAACAATAACAATGTTTTAGGTTAGAACACTATATAAGTTGTCCTATGCTGCAATTTTTTATCTTACAAACTATTTCGTGCTGACATCTGTTTTATTAACATTCTAGTCATGTTGACAAAAATTTTACAATTACATTTCTGAATCACTCAGTAGAGGTAATTATTATTATTTTTTTTATTATTTTTTTTATCATTTTATTTAATTTACAATCTGTTCAAAAAAAATAGAACAATAAGCAAATGTGATAAAATTTAAACACAGTAGTTAGTCCTTATCCAACAATAAAGCTAACAAACAAACTTTGCATATTGGCACAAAGTTTAAAGTCCATAAATCTCTAAAAACGACTACTTAGGTCCAAAACATGGCATCTTTTCAATCTATGTATACAGTTGCTGTTGTTCAACAAATTCAAAGCGAGGTAGTTGGTATGGTACTCTAATTTCTTTAAGTATTTGGCACTTAACCTTGAAATTTCTTCTTTGATCGTTGGGGTTCGACTGTCTCTATGGAGCACTTCGTTGTTAACGAACCATGGTGCCTGAAGAATGTGTCTAAGAACTTTAGATTGGAATCTTTGGATGATGTTCAAATTGGATTCACTGGATGTCCCCCACAGTTGGATACCATACGTCCACACTGGTTTTAGAATGGTTTTATATAAAAGCAATTTATTTTCTGTTGTTAATTTAGAATTTTGATTTAATAGGCAAGAAAGAGGTAAATTTCGATGCAACATTGCTGAAAGTTATGTTTTGCTTCTCACTCTCAGAGTATTCCAAAGACATCTAATGTTTCAATCCATGTTCAAATGTTATATGAGGGAAACATATAACCGAATCAATTAAAGTACGGTACTTAAATTAAAATACATATTATTACTAGGGTTGCTTTCAGAGAGGTGAAAGCCAGTTGAGCGGAAAAACGTGATTTGATATTTGTATAAGTAACTAAATGTAAAAACTCAATAGATGTACTAATGGTTTCATTGGTTAAAATTATAATAATTCAAATTTGTTTTACTACATCTTGTTATTCAGATACCTCTTCCAGAAGTGCATTATGGTAGTTTTGACCAGGAAAATATTACAGTAGTTGGAATCTGATATTAACATCCAAAAAGGGCATTAAAGTATAAAAAAGAGAACGGAAATTTAACATCCAAATTTAACTGTAGCCCACAACAAAAACATTGGGCTTCATTTTTCACCCTTACAATCGGTTAAAGTATTGAAGTATAAAAAAAACGTAATTATTAAAAAAAACTAGTATTAAAGTATAACAACAGGAGGGGAAATTTGACATTTAAATTCAACTGTGCAACATAAACATTGGTCTTCATTTCAACCCTTGCAATCGGTTAAGCTCAGCGTTCTTTGCTGGAAATAATTTATGATTGTTAATACCAAGTATTCTTGATATGATGGAGGATATTATTGTAATGTAACTAGAATGTACGTCTTCTACTATTATTAGGACGATTTAGAGACAACATTTTTAATATTGTTCTTAATAATGGCCATTGGATACAGAAGATTTTGATGAAAAAGGCTTGGTACAAATTTAACATGGGGATGGAATGTCTGTAAGTTGTTTTGATAGTCAAAGATAAAACATAGGCCTACGAAAAGCTTAGGGCTATTTTAATGTGAGACTCAAATGTAACACACCTTTAAAACACTAAAATGAACTGAATTATCAACTATATATTTCAATGTGTAAAAATGTAAAAAATTCAAAAAGACTTACTTATTGAACAACAAAATAAGATGGCTGAAATGTAGGCCTAAACATAAGTAATAAGTAAACACCGCATTCAGCTGATTTAAGTGAAAACAGAATAACAATAAGAAGGGAAGACATGTCTTAAATATACAATGTAGATAATATGATTAGAAATTCGTAGCCTACTTCTGGACAGGCCTAGCCAATTATCCATACCGTGAATAAAAGTGCACTTATATTAGCCCAGGTAATTAATTATTTACTTATTACGGTTGTAACTGGATGTATGTATAGTCCGTGGCTTGGCAATCAAATAACAGTATTTAAATAGGATAGGCTACTGTTATCAACTTTTGAAATTACCGGATTGTTACCAAATTACTGTTTCACAAAATACAGATTCCATTTTCAACCGAGCCATTAAAATGAGGATTTGCCGAACAATTATTAATATTACAGAATAGTATTTAATGCTATACAACTTTTCACATTTCATAAATTATATGTTAGTTTTGCTATGGTCAAAGGTCCAAATTCAAAAATGTTCTTTTCATTTGGTTTTTATGTAGTAATTTGCTAGAATCATTGACTTTATATCAAGTCAATGCTAGAATACTGTAGATGGCTTGTTAAGACCGTAACGCAAGCATTTTTCAAATCGTTTACCCGTTTAACCAAATATTCCAAAAGATAAAAATTATTTGGTGCAAGACAAATAAACAACCCGATCACCTATCTATAACCTACACTTTACCTCCCTAATCCAACCTTACTTTAAAACACTTAATGTAGTCACGAATACTCATAAACCCCGACCTACCTTCACCTACCACCTACCACATGCCTAAATTAGATCAGTGTTCAATCTGCGTTTTAAGTGTAATAACTTACTGCACCGTCGATGTAATTCAACATAATATAACCTGTGAGGTATTATCGGATTAAATATCGATTTCGATGTGGTTAGATATATCGCTTATTTTTTATCAGAATTTATTTTACAATCGGTTCAAATATGAGGACAATAAGTAAAACATATATCAAAACAATGTCAGGAAACTTTAAACAAGCACCTGTTCATCAACAAGTCCTGCCAAAAATTGGAACAATCATTTAAATATTTACAGAAATCTGTAGCTTAGGTCCAGCACATGCACAACACTTTTTAATCTGGTAATGCACTGACTATTGTCCAGCAGATTAACAGCAAGACTGTTCGAAATCCTGATTTCTAACATTGGCTGTTTCTAATCAGCCGGCAACACAAATAGGTTCCGAGGAAAGTAGTCACAGGTCCGTATCCCTCCGCTCCTTGTTAAATATTGGAAATTTTAAGTTCGATTTAAATTGCATTAGCATTATCTAATTGAAATTTGTTTGTTTAAAAACCATCTCACTATTAGTCTAAAATTTTGTTAAGTTTGGCTGAAATGCGTTCAGCCGTTATTGAGTGATGTTTCTCTATTTGTTGCATTGAAGTTGATCCCAAAGAGCTTCGCTCGCTCCACATTGACAGTAGCTGCTTAAATAGTATTTTCTCTTTGTACCATTTTTTACAGCCAAAATGTCGTGTTATTTTCAATAATGTTACCAAACCAGTGCGCTAAAGTCCGTAATATAGGCAGGTGCAAATAATTTGTCAAGGTGGGTACCATTTTAGACAAAGTTTCTATGTTTGGATTTTATTAGACACGATAAGAGCAGATATTTCTACATAAATATTTGATATGTGTAGTATAATATGATAAAATATAGGCAAAAGTGGTGAAAAAGGCAGACACCAACCCGTGCAAGTGATATAAGATAGTTCAATAAGAAATAATTTAAGAATTGCTGTGATAAAAGGACTTTCCACTGATTTCGTAATGGGACGTTATATTGCAAAACATGACATGATAAAGAAGAAAATCAATTTTAAAATCTGAAAATAACATTGCAAATACTTATTTGGTAGAATTCAGTAACTCCCAATAAATGTGTGTTGTTTGAAATACTAGGGTGGTCTGCCGTTACACTTTAGACGCATAAATGAGCGAAGCATTATTTAAAGATTGTCAATGGCTAAAGCAGCTAACAACGTACAATATGTTCCCTTTCAATAGATTCACCGTTTGTTAGCCCGATATTATTTAAGTTCTAAAGAATGATAGGCACCGATGTTTCTTCAACTTGGTCTTCTTCGATTTCATCAGGACTTTCTTGGTTTTCACGTACACACGGTACTCTCATATGAACAAAATCATTAACTGGTAGTTGGTGTAGCGCTTCATCACTAATGGTTATGTCAAAATAGAATGGGTTATTTGCCTTCAGCCAATTAAGTGCTTGCTGTAGTTTTTCACGTCGAACTTTGAAATCGATATGGCCAAAGACGCCTTGACGTTGGACAATGATGACTTTTAAGCTTTCGGGCAGTGTAGGTAAGACAGATGCTATTTCATTAATATCTTGCTCAACATTAATGATGTTACCTTTGTAGTGAAATTGGCCATCCTGACCATTTGCTTGTACTTTGTAAATGCGCATAGTGGGATGTACTCGTGCAATCAACATTTGTTCTACAATCGTCAGGTCAGTTAATTCGTTCGGGACACATCCATATTATATAACGCCGTGAATTTAGTTGCATTTGAACGACAACGCGAACAAATCGGTGATTGGTTTGAAGCTGTTAGTTGTTGGCGATGACAGTTAGTGCAAGTGTAAAATTTTAGTGCATCTAATTCATGTTGGAATTGATTAGCTAACTGCCTATCATTATCAGCTTCTTCCGCCACTGCTTCATCTGGTCCTTCTTGTTCACGATGCCACTCTCTCACAATATTTCCATTATTGGTGCGACGACCAATATTACGACGTGGCCTTTGAGGCATGCTCAAAACAAATTTAGCAAAACTGTTACTTCCATTGATAAACTGTTACATTCCAATTTTAACCTAGGATGAAAGTAAACATTGAAATTTAAACAAACATAGAGGATACGCGTCCGGTAACCGGACGTGGATAAGGCGTACGGCAATGACGTCATGGGGTTGCGGGAGCCTGGAACGCCTTTACCACAACAATACAAAGACCAGCCATCGGTGTTCGTGGTGTAGTGGATAAAGTGCTCGGCTGATATGCAAGAGGTCCAGGGTTCGAATCCCATTGATGACTTTAACTTTTTGTCGAAGAGTTTGCATTGAATACAATTTATTCTTAACTGTACATCTTTTATTGGAATTTTTGGCATTTATAATTTTTTTTATAGAGAAAGAATTTCACCTTAATTCGATTTTTTCACTATCAGCAAGTTTGGTTGGTTAGGTTAGGTTATGACAGTAATTGCCGGACGTCTAATCCACGTCCGGTTACCGGACGCGTATCCTCTGCCTTAAACAAAACAGTTACAAACAATTAACATATGTTTATCTTATTTAAATGAAACGAAATAAACCCATATGTCATAAACCCAATATAATTTTTCTTTCAACTTACATTAAATTAACAAGCGAAATTGCGTGACCCGTAAAATAAAACCCAGAAGGAAATTTGCAAATATTTTTTACCTAAACATTGTGCTCAGTATTCTTAAGCTGTTGGATAAATTTCATATCAATTGGTCAAGCCATTACATTCTGATGCTCTTACAAAGAAGTTACAAAGTGAGGGAAAGTGAGCTTCGCTCGCTCTGCTCGCTTTGCTCAACAATTTAAAAATGAACAGCTGTTTCATTAAAAAGTATTATTAACATGGCCAAAATGTAAACAGCTCTGTGGAGGGATCTTTAAAGGCTTGTGGGGCAGAGTCCTAAGGGATTTTGATTAGTCTTTCTTTTGATACCTAACTCATCTACAGACCAAGACGTTTCTTTGGACACCCCTACCAAGTTTGGGTCTCTAAATCCAACGTACAAAAATAGTATATTTCGTACCTAGGGCCGAAAGTGAGGTTTTGCCGACTCGAGATCGGGTTTTTAGTTCGAGACGAATTCAAGAACGTGAAACGATCGAGAGCTGCAAACCCATTTTGGCTCGTGGTACGAACGCTATTTTTCACCCAAGTAGGTTTTGCAATATAACGTCTCTCTTATTTATGTGAAATATTTTGAGGAATCAGCAAAATCAAAAATAACAATAAATAGTTGTCTAGACAGCTGTGACAAAAAACAAGTCTATTGCAATGCCATGGATACAGCTTGTGCATTTAATATACATTAATGTTTTAAGTAAATAGGCGAACGAGTGATTTTACGGCCCTAGGGATGTAAACCCCTGCTCGGTCCCCATATGACGATGACAGCTGGCATGGCCAGCAAAACGTAACTTTCAGCCACCAATATAAACCAGCTAAATGTATGTAAAACAGCTAAAAACATCATAGTGAGGTGAAAAATTCGTTACGCATACTTTTACATTACCATGAATTAATTATATGCATACAGAAAAAACGGAGTCATACTTATTGCGTATTTTAATGTAAACTAGTGGCTTGTAGGGACATAGTCCCTAAAAAGCTTAAACGGAAAAGGAATTATTGTTGGAATATTTAAACAAACTCAGAATCAAATTATCTATATGTCAGGATAGGCCTAGATATCCCACAACAACATATCTTTTGTGCAAAAAAACAAAACAGTTTGTTGTTTGTCTTCGTTTGCTTTTGTTGATAACGTTATGTTCAATAAAGAATTTGAATGATTCCAGAGGTTTAACTGCTAAAGGCAGCAAACATGTTTATGAATAAATATTGGTTTATTAAGGTAGCTTTGGTTTTTTGGTTAATGCTGATAACAAGGCTTCCCCGATTGAAATACAGTATTGGAAATTGTCTTCGTCAAATAAGAAAAGGCAAAAAATGGTGTGTTGAGATACCCTACCCAGTTATTATTTCTAAGTCTATGCTCATTTTGTAAAGGTTTAACAAAATTATTCTTAAGTAAAGGCATCCCATTGACAGAACTTGGACCTAAATTTGTTTGTGATCAACATTAAAAAACCACTATTAGCCTAGTGTAAGTATATGTGGTGTTAATCCTCCTAAAGGTGGGATTGATTTACATATTCTACCAAAAAAGGGCCTAGTCAACGTCTAATTACTAACTATTTTGCGGCTAGTTAGGGTTCCATTACCCAGTTATCGAAACTAATCACGACATAAATATTTTTGGTTCGTTTAAATGCCTGTACGAACCTACTTCATCTCTATTCCCAAATTGTTTTCTAAGAGTTACCGTTGAGGTTATTCCACTTCATACAAAATATTGATTAAACACTCTAATAAATTTCATATATAAATGTTAGTAAATTTAAAACAAAAATTGGAATAAATCTTTTACATATGTTTTTAAATAAAAACAAAGAAGATCTTCTTTTAATCTTGAATCGTTTCTTAAATCTTGAAAACAATTTATTTCAACTTTGACATAACTAAAAAGTCTTGATTATTAAAGGTAACGTTATCCCTTTATATAGTTGGTTTTATATAGTATACATTACATTGCAGAATTGACTGTAGTCCAGGCAACGAATGCTAAAAAAAGGGTATAGAGGGAAATGTTTAGAACACAATTTCTGACTTCGTAACTTTGTTTAGTATAGTTAGGAGGTTAACATACCAAAAGTCCCCGCCTCTAGTCCTTGTGCTGTGGGGGAGGGGGGGGCTTGAAGGTACCATTTTTCGGTTTTTTGCTAATATCTCGGAAACCATGCGTCCAAGCAAAATTATGCTAATATACAAAATGAAAGCTTATTAAATTTCCAGCAAGTTTGTAATTTACTATTATTTTATATCTTGTATGGTTTTCGTGTTATTTGCCATCCAAAGTTTGTAAATTTGGAAAAATACATTTTTTCGTCATGTTTTTTGTCATTTTTGACAAGTTGCCTCTCAAACTATGCACCTAAAAAATAAATGCTGGGCATAGGGTTGTAGAGAATTAAATTCCCTTCAATAATATATATGACTTTACTAGTTTACCTCCTTCCGTTCAGATTTTAAAGCAAATTAACCGTCAGTAAAAAAAAATTAAATTAAATTAAAATAAAATTTAAGAAAATTAAAATCTAGCGTTGAGCAAGGAATTTGAAGTCTTGCAACAGCTGATGACTACTTAATATTTCAGTTTATCACCTTACAAAGTCAACTAATTGGTTGGTATATTCACTATCATGTAGCTAAGGTAAGTGATGGGAGTCTAAAAATAGCACAGATACACTATAGAAAATATATACTTGTGGGCTGCCTAACCAGCTTCCTCACACTTTATGATCTAGACTATTGTAATGGGAAAATATGGTTTTTTAACCATGTTTAGGCATATAAGAGTGTCTATATGACACTGGAAACCAACCACAACCATAAAATTGAAACCAAGACAATTGACATGTTTAAGTAGGAATTAACATAAAACATTACATTAGTGAGTAGCCTTAGCCTACTATTGAATCAATTCAGCCTTGCTATCTTAGTTTGGAAAGGACTACCATCCTCATAATCGTTTTTATCCTCTTATTCTCTAAGAAAGAAGGTAAGGGACATCTTTTTCTGGCACCATAAACTATCTTAACAAGGATTAGATGATATTTTGAACGCGATTCTACTGGATGTAACAAAAAATCTTCAGCATTTGAGAAAAGCAAGGTTGCTTATGCGAAGTTGTATCTGAATTCGCCAGTGGCCCAAAATGCATCATCTGTCTTTCACGCCCCCTCTCCAACACCACCCAAATACAAAAGGTAGGGAAAATGTACATCTTGATTTGATATGGGCTTCAGCGAGAGAGGTATCGTGCACTTCAACTTCAATCTATACAGGTAGAAGTCAATTTTTAAATCGATGGTCTCCATGAAGCCTAATATCTCTTGTCTTCCTCCGACCGATGGTGCTTTCAAACATCGTTTCCTATCATGTACATTCCAAAAGGTTCAGCTGTGGCTGGGAAATAACCTGCCTTCTCTTATGTAAGAGTGGAAAAGAATAATAAAAACTCTGTAGTAACAGAGTACACTCAGCATGAAACTACACTGAAGGATATCCTCAAAACTGTTTTCTGCCTATGCACATAAAACTGTACTCGTGCAAAATCAGGTAGCAAAAAAGCAAGCCTAAAATAAGTATGCCAAAAATGTCAAAATGTTGTCCCTGGGAAAGATGACTAAGAATATGAAGAAAAACAGTATACCTATTTCCAAAATAGGTCCGATGGAGAAAAAAAGGATAAAAATGGTGAGGATGGTGGTAGTCCTTATTAAACTAAGATAGCAAGGGATAGAATAGTAGGCTACTTACTGATGTAATTTTTATATTAATTCATTCAAATGTGTAATTTATCTTTGTTTAAATTTAATGGTTGTGATTGGTTTCTAGTGTCATATAGACAATTTTATATGCATTAACATGGTTATAACACCATATTTTCCCATTACAATAGACTAGCTAGATCATCAAGTGTGAGGAAGCTGGTTAGGCAGCCCACAAGTATATATTTTCTATAGTGTATCTGTGCTATTTTTAGACGCCCATCACTTACCTTAGCTACATGATAGTGAATGTTCCAACCAATTAGTAATGTAAGGTGATAAATTAAAATATATTAAGTAGTCAACAGCTGTTGACTATTTAATTTAAAATTAAATTTAATTTAAAATTTAATTTAATTTTTATACTGACAGTTAATTTGCTTTAAAATCTGAACGGAAGGAGGTAAACTAGTAAAGTCATATATATTATTGAAGGGAATTTCATTCTCTACAACCCTATGCCCAGCATTTATTTTTTAGGTGCATAGTTTGAGAGGCAACTTGTCAAAAAGGACAAAAAACATGAGGAAAAAATGTATTTTTCCAAATTTACAAACTTTGGATGGCAAATAACACGAAAACCATACAAGATATCAAAAAATAGTAAATTACAAACTTGCTGGAAATTTAATAGGCTTTCATTTTGTATATAAGCATAATTTTGCCTGGACGCATGGTTTCCGAGATATTAGCAAAAAACCGAAAAATGGTACCTTCAAGCCCCCCCCTCCCCCACAGCACAAGGACTAGAGGCGGGGACTTTAGGTATGTTAACCTCCTAACTATACTAAACAAAGTTACGAAGTCAGAAATTGTGTTCCAAAAATTTCCCTCTATATCCTTTCGTTGCCTGGACTACTGGCAAATGAGTAATCCAAATGTAAGCTTACTTGCTAATGATAAAATCACGATCAGCTGGATTGAAGTAAACAAAAATCAGCAGTAAATGCCTTCTAATGCTATTCTTATGGAGAACATTGTACGTTATATCTAATTTTGTGTTAAGATTTTGGAAATTTAACTATTTTTCCCGCCGTCACGGGATAAAGACCTTTAATTTGAGCCCTCTCACGTCGTTTTATGACTTCCCAGTCGCCCACAATTTTGACGCAAAGAATCGGCTTACGTAATTAATATATAGATAGAATAGATTTATTGTATATTCCCATGAAACTGATAATTTACCCAGCACATTAAGGCCTTTATTCCAAGTATCTCAGTTCGTAAACCATACATACAATGTGACGATAAAATATCAACAAAATAGCATGTAGTTTTATGTAATCCTCACGACATTTCATTTGGTCCATTGACTTTAAATCCAATAATTGTAAAAATTATTGGAGCTTTGAAAAAATTTCATATAAAATCCTTACACTAATAAAAGACGACGTCATGAGCGCGGGAAATGAGCTACAGCGGCTAGGGCATAGCCACATGAATACAGAACGGAATGAAGGAACTAGAACGGAGAACTGGCAACAGCGCACGCGAGAAGTAGGGGGGGCGCACACACCGCTCAAGCACTACAACGCATTAGTGGCATCCTGTCCACACACTGTTGATATATACCGATTTGTGGCATGGTGCCACAATTTAAAAACTGGAATGTTAGATGTTAAAATGGAGTGTTCATTAAAAATATCGATGCAGACATGTTTCTACCACCTTCCTTCATCCACTGGTGGCCGCAGGTTGAAAGATGCCACAATTAGGTGTTTGCGAGTATTCGGTAAAACCCCGTACGTGTGTGTGTGTGTGTGTGTCTGTTTGTCTGGATGTGTACAGAGCTAGAGACCACACCTGTGGTCCGATTTCGATGAAATTTGGTATGTAGGTTCTAATCCATGGTATCTCCAGGTTTTTTTTTCATTTTTTTGAAATTATTATTTTTAATGGGGATTTTCCCATAAAAACCGGAAAAATCGAATTTTCTCGAAAATGGCCCGAACGATTTTGATAAAAATTTAGTATGTTCTAGCCCTTTATATTCTGAATAAAATGGTACAAATCCCATATCTGTAAAAATTACGGTTCAAAAGTTGTGGTCAAATATGTTATTTTCCCATAAAAACCCCATAAAATAACAAAAAATAGGATTTTTGAAAAAAATACGGTTTTGATTTAACATAGTATGTTATAGTCTTTACAGTTTTGATAGTTTTTTTTTTTTAATTTTTTAGACATTTTTATTTTTAATGGGGATTTTCCCATAAAACCCCATAAAATAACGGAAAAATATGATTTTCCCAAAAATGGCCTGGACGATTTTGATAAAAAAATTAGTATGTTATAGTCCTTTATATTCTGAACAAAATGGTACAAATCCCATTTCTGTAAAAAATATTGTTCAAAAGTTATTGTAAATTATGTCATTTCCCCATAAAACCCCCATAAAATAACAGAAAAATCGGATTTTCCCAAAAATAGCCCGAATGATTTTGATAAAAATTTAGCATGTTATAGTCCTTTAAATTGTGAACAAAATTGTACAAATCCCATTTGCGTATATTTACTCTTACCACTTACATATGATAAAGGTTTTGACAAACTTATGGGAGAAAGTATGTGTCAGAATGCTGATACCGTTTATTTGTTGAATAGATATGTTGCCCTCGCCCATCATCAATTGCAGCCTCTTATTATCTAATTAAATACACAGCCCAATGTGTAACTCACTGACTCACTGATCAGGTATACTAATGTTTACCCACTTATAGAATTGCTAGAGATCCTAAATTCCATGTGTAACTAGGGATACAAATTCTAGACCACTTCTAGATGAGCTAGAGACTTGAAATTTTCGGTGGTCGTCGGTCTAGTGTCCAAACCCCCGGGGAAATATCCAAAAAGTTGCATTTTCAAATTTTAACCCCCCCCCCCCCCCCGAAATCTCGAATTTCCCCCCATGTAATCCTTATGGGAAATAACATTGAAAAATACCGAATTCGTTAAGCTCATCTGAACCGGTTAGAAAAGTGCTAGAGACTTGAAATTTGGTAGTATTGCAGTACGGAATCTTAAATTAACGGTGAAATTTGCAAAAGTCCCATTTTCAAATTTTAACCCTGCCAAAAATCTAAAATGACGGACCTCTGAAAACGAAAAAACACGTTTTTTTCAAACCTGTAACTCGAAAACGGTTCGAGCTAAGAATCAAGAACTTTATTGTCATTGACCTTTTACAAGGAATAGACATAGTCAAAACTAAAACTATAAAAAATACAGTAGTGGGTTCTATATTAAAAATCAATGTCAACATTAGAAAGTAAATATTCTGTTATACAATAAAATGGATTTTTGATGAGCCACTCAAACATTTTTGACTTAAACCTATTAAAAGGAACCAGTTTGGCTGCCAGACCTAATTTATTAAAAAACCGTATACAATTTACTTTATGGCAGTTATGTGTTTTGGCCAATCTATGGGCAGGGATTTCTAGATTGGATTTGCCTCTTGTATTGTAAGAGTGTATACTATCTCTACAAGTGAATTGATGTAGATTAGCTTTAGTGTAGAGGAGTATGTGAAAAATATACAAATTTACTACAGTCAAAATTTTAAGGTTTATAAAAAGGGGTCTACAGCTATCCACAGGGCCAACCCCACAGATTGTTCGTATAACTTTTTTTTGCAATAAAAGAATTTCATGGGTGTGGGGGGAGTGTCCCCAAAGTATAATCCCGTAAGAAATATGCGATTGAAAAAAACCAAAATAAGTAGTCCGAAGGTATTCATTACTAACAAAATCTCTGAGTTTCCAAATTAGATAATTTACTCTGGAAATTTTTTTACATGTGATTTCTATGTGTTCTTGCCAATTTAATTTTGAATCAATTTGGAATCCTAACAATTTTACTGATTTTAATTCCTTATCAAGTGGGGATAGACTCAAAAGAATTCTCTGTGTTTTTTCTTGATTACACATCAATTTATTTGAGGAAAACCAATTTAGTGCTGACGTTATTGATTCATTAGTAATTAAATCAAGCTCATGGATATCTCTATGTGTTGCAATCAAAGTTGTGTCATCAGCATACACAACAGTGTCTACATCAACATTCTTTGGCAGGTCGTTTATCGAGATTAAAAACAAGAAGGGTCCCAAAACTGAGCCCTGTGGAACACCTACTTCAACCAATCTTAAGTCAGAATGACTGCCTCCAACAGATACATACTGTTTTCTATTGGTTAAATAGGATCTTAAAATGTTTAAAGTTTCACCTGTAATACCGTAAAATTCAAGTTTTTTGAATAAAATATTAAAAGGTACAGAGTCAAATGCTTTTGTAAGATCAAATAAAGTTAATGAAACAGTTTCTTTATTTTCAAATGCATTTAAAGATTTATTAACTACTTCTAAGACAGCTGCAGTTGTTGATTTACCCTCACGGAATCCAAACTGTGAATTTGTCAATAAATTGTTGTTTTCAAAATATTCATTAATTTGTTTATGCATGAGACATTCAAAAATTTTGGAAAAGATTGGCACTATTGAAATAGGACGATAATTACTAGGAAGATTTTTATCGCCTTTTTTATAGACTGGAGTAATTTTAGAAATTTTGAGAAGGTCAGAGAAATAACCAATTTTCAGACATTGATTAATACAAAAAGCCAGAGGTTCACTTATGAAATGAATTATTTGTTTGATGCTGTAATTTGAAAACCTGTAATGATCCATAGTTTTTGAATTGGAAAAGTTAGCTACAACATTGTTAACCTCTTGCCATGATACCTCCCTCCATTGGAAATGTAATTGTCCTATAGGGGGAGTCCCCAACAACTCATGCGCAGGTGTGTTGGTGAGAGGAATTTTGTTTTCTAGCTCATTAACACATTCAATAAAATAGTTATTTAGATTATCAGCATCCAAAACCTCAGATTTAGTTGATGTAGGAGAAAATTCATGTGATATAACTTCCCAAGCAGCCTTGCACCTGTTGGGGGCCTTATCAATATACCTTTCAAAAGCTTGCTTTTTGGCTAATTTTATTTCACGATTGTAGGCCTTTTTACAATCAATGTAGGTTCTATAGGCATTTTCCAAATTATTTGAATTATGTTTGAGTAAGCTCTTATAAATAGAATGACAAACAAGCATTTTTTCCCTAAGTTTCCTTAACTTTTCATTATACCATTTAAGTTTTCCTTTCTTATGTCTATTGTTTTGTTTACACTTAACTAATGGGGAACTGCAATGCCACAAAGATACTATTCTCTTAAAAAAATTATCAAATAGTTGTTTCTCATTTATTCTACCCATTTTATAGTCCATTATCATTTCCCATTTCTCTTTTACCAATTGATCAACAAAGTATTTAATATTACTTTCATTTTGCCTTCGTATTATTTGTTTTGTTCCTCCTGTTGAGTTGTTACATTGTTTTATAGTTTTCTGTAAAAAATCTAATATTAAAGGTTCATGGTCTGCAAAACAACCTCCTACTGTATTTATGTTATATAAATCTGATGAAAAGTTTACAATTATATTATCTATGCATGATTTTCCCCTAGTTGGTTTTTTATTTGTACAAACTAAATTTAGACTTCGCAACAGATTGGCAAATTCAATAGATGACTTTTTTTCCATTTTTATCATTTCTATGTTAAAATCCCCTACAATAGCAACAAATTTAAATGACTTTAACAGCTTTTTTACAGCAAGCTCAAAATTTTCCAGAAACAAACCAATATCACCATTAGGAGATCTGTAAACACTTAAAACTATAAGATCATAATCAATTATTTTGATACAGCTAAATTCACAATGAAGCTCAATGCAAAATAAGCTAACATCTATTTTGGTAAACGTTAACCCCTCTCTTAAAAATATTCCTACCCCACCATTTTTTATACTCTTCCTACACATGATATCTGCAACAATAAAATCTTTAGGGACAAAGAATTCAACTTCCAGCTCCTCTAGCCAATGTTCAGACACACATATTACATGCACTTGCTCTATGGCACAAAAATGTTCTAATTCTAATATTTTGTTCCTAATAGACTGGATATTGACCTGTAAAATTTTTAAGTATTCTTGATTTGCATTGTTATTTGTTTTAGCATTATTATTTACAGTACAATCAAAATCATCCATACTTACAGCTAATGTATTATTTATTTCGCTATTTCTAAAAAAACTTCCTCGATTTGTTCACCTAACATAATACTATTTACAGTGGTATTTTCTATATTAATTTGACATTTCGATTTACAGGCTTCCTTAATATTTACACTTGGGCTGATCACAGCAACCCCCGCACAAACACCATTACTCTGCTTTAGTGTCTCACTGTAAGTGAGAACACCCGGAGACACTCTCACTTTATCACCGAGTGCAGACTCTAGCAGTGTAGGGTCGGAGACAGCAGGGTGCAGCTCAGTAGTTGGGGATGTAATGTTTGCAGTGTCTATGTTGGCTAGATCAGCAGAATTTGCAAGAGATTCAGAAGACATGATGTTATGTTGGGAAAGATCTTTTGAGGAATGGTCTCCCTTGTTGTCAGAATCATCAAGACGAACAGCTTCGGAGTCATTTGGGCAGGTTTCTTGATTGTTGGAATTATGCGACTGTCTTGGGACACCCAAGGATTGTTGTAGCGTCTTAACAAATTCAACATATGAAAGGCCATTTCTTAGTTTTCTTGTTGACATTTCTTCATAAACTATGACGTTTATGCTAGCACCGGTAGACCTTTGAAATTCTCTTATGTTGTCAATAAAAATGGAGGGTGGAATCAAGTCCCTGACACATCCCATTGGTGAACAATATAATGTTTTTAATCCTTTTTTTCTAAAATCCTTTATCAACTGTTGAAAAGCAAGCTGGTAGTCAAATATTGATGGCTTCTCGTAAAACTTGTTTTTAGTAGCTAGTCCATAAACAAAAACACCTTTATTTGACCTTTGGCATGTTAAATGTGAGTTGATGCGGTCAGAAAGCAGAGGTTTCCCAAAGTTATGTTTGAAGCTTCTTGCGACACCAGCACTCATACACCTCTCACTCGAGAGGTTACGTGAAATACAGTGAGCAAAAGCGGTTTGCTTGTCACCTCCAGCTTGTCTTATTACCTGATTCATGTGGGATTCAATTACTTTTATTTTATGTTCATTGGAATTTGGTTGCAGTGTGTTTAAAAATTGAATTATTGAAAAGGCCAGCTTTATTTTTCCTTTATTATTCAGATGCATACCATGTCTAGAAAAATGTTTCCGTTCAAAATGATCAAAATCAATCAAATGTACTTGGTTAATTCCAACAACCAATTCCCTAATATAGTTGTTAACCAAGGCAATCTCACAGTGTACCGGATCATTTGGACTCACATCAAAACGAGGAGGGACAGTAGTGATACAGACTGGCCTTGCTTTGCTTAGTGCTTTAAGTTCACTTTCAATATTTTGGTATATTTCCTGGGGTTTCTTTTTTGCTAAATTGTTAGTCCCAGCCAAGAGTATGAGAGGTGAATTTGGAGATTTGGATGCTAGATCGCAGATTTGTTGCATGGTCCCACCAGGCTTAACTATTCCGCTAATCATCACATTCCCTTTGCTACATGCGCCAACAATTTCCGGGAGTCCTCTTCCTTGACTGTCAGCATATAGTTCTGCCTTTACTTCCATTCTTGAGGATTTTATTTCTTCAGTTAAGTGAGCTTTAGGACTATTTTTGTTAGGCTTTGTTTTTGTTGGTGGTGTAATGCCCGGAGTTTCTTTACCAAAATCCTTGGATACTTCATTTTCCTTATACAGCAGTCCATATTTGTTTGATGTACTGATGGTAAATTCTTCAGTGCTTTTAACTCTATGTCCCGGATTGACACCATGTGTCTTCTTTACATTTTGCCAGATATCAATTTTACTTTTTCCAGAGTCCGGTTTTGCAATTCCTTTGGCATTGGTTTTATAATTGGTTTGAGTGTTAATTAACTCTGGTTGATGGGGCCCCTTATGCATCAAACCAAAAACAACCTCCGCATTAAGTCGTAAGGTAGGGCAGTTATGCCAAAGAAGTGCAAGTTGAGCTCTTTTGGTCAAGACAGAAGAATAGTCAATTTTACACGTCAATTTTTTGTTTTCAGAACTAAATAAGTTAAGTAGGCCTACTTTACTTTTCATTTCTTGCAGCAAAATGTCGGTGAATATTACCAGATACACACCGCAATCCACATTGTTCGGTTGTTGAGGAACTTCTACGATTTCAACTGGGATTTCAGATGATCCTATAAACTTACTGACCTTTGAAGCAATTTGTTGGGCATGAGATAGATTATATGTACCTTTTGAGTCAAAATAAAAGAACTTTTCTAAGCCTTTGACGAACACTAGCAAGCTCCAGTGTGACCCTTCAGTCCTATATGCATTTTTTGTATCTTCTGGATCATTACTATTAGAAGTGTGCATTGCATCATGTATAGGAAATAATATGTGCGTCTTAGTATTTATTTTCAGGGGCTCAAGGATATAATGAAAATCTTGTAGACACTTAATTGCATGAGCCATCACAGGACTCATTAATAAAATGTTTTCATTGGGTTCAAGTACAGCCGAGAGTGTATCATAGTACAACTGTATTGTTTCATCAGTGATCCACTTATTTTCCAAAATTGATAGACTAATTGAAGGTATTTTATCAGTGCTAGTTTGCTTATTAACTTGTTTTGTTTCATTTGTATTACATGCTTTACAGTTTTCATGAGGGGAATTCACTTTACCAGATTGGGCCATTGTCTTTAATGGCTTATTGGTCATAGTCTTTGGTCGGCTGGGTGCACTTAAGCTTAATTTGTTTCTCAGTTGAGTTATTTTTTTACTATCAGGAGTTTTATTTTCATACTTATCTTTGACAGTAACTTTTCCTATCAGTTTCTCAGCCTCAGAGAGGGCCAATTTATAAGTTTGTTTATGTTTATTGGCAACTGAATCAAGTGTATACTTGGATTTATTAGTATTATAGTCACAGATATTAGCTTTGCCTAATATGTTTTTTTCGTTCGTAGCAAAGAAACTAACCTCATATTTTACTACATTTTTATATGTCTCTTTATCAATTCCAATAATTTTAGTAATTTTAGCTGGCCAATGAGGAAAACCTTTAACCTTAGCATACACTAAATCATTTATTTTCCAAGCATTTGTATCACTCAAATCACTAATATCATTTGTTTTGGTTGATGAAGTATTCATTTTCGCCAGAATTCAGTGTTCTCCAGAAAATAAAATGTCTTAACATCAAAGAGACATAATTAATTTACAGCATGCACTTAAAAATAGGTTAGGCTACATTTTTATTTCACCCATGCAATTAAATTGTTCCTTTTTCCTTAAGATTAACTGTTAAATATTATATTGCAGATATGTTTAAATAAGCTCAGGAATATTGCTTGCCAACTAACAATGCCCACTGATAAGAGATAAGACCTTTTAGTCCTGCATCATTGTTGGCCTAGGCACAATGACCTTGCAGTTTATGTTGATTTATCTGCATATATGTTATTAGTAAATTGATTTTCAGTGTTTATCAGTTACAGTGGTTCATATAATGTTCACTGGAGAAGGTAAAGTGCACTTTTAGTTTATAGCTCCTATTTCATACATGTAGATTATTTACCTAAAATTCACTGTAGGTTATGTGGTGCTGTTTTTATACTTCTGAAAGAAAACTTTTCACTAAAAACTGGAGTCTATCCATTCAATTTGCAATAAATTGGTAGAACTTTATTATACAACAACATTTTTAACATAAAACTTGTTTAAAATTTAGAAAAATATCAATTATTTAGGACCACAAACAGTCAGACTGTATCAAGTTAACCTCCAATCATTGCTAGAAACGATTTGAAAGAATTTTCATGAACATTTTCATACGTGTTACATTTTGAAGATGCTTGAAAAGGGTGTATCATTTGTCAGTAGATAGAAGGTTGAAGAATGGGTGGAAGAAGAAAAAAATTGGGAATTTGCTAGATTTTTAAAACTTTTTATTCGTTGTATGCAGACCTCATGTTTTTAATTTTCTGCTTCGTTTCTTGTAAGCCAAACCCTTCCTTTCCCATTATCTTCTACAAGGTTGTCAATTCCCTGTTTGTCACATTTGTTTGTTTTTGCAAGTAGGGCTTGTGAGATTCCACAAACATTCTTCATTAACGATACAATTCAACAAACTTTATGTATGTGTTAGTTATTCCATCAGACAGAACCACTTCATGTTAAAATTTTATTTATATAAACTTTAAAATATCCTTTAATAAATATACTTTAAAATATATTTAAAAAGACGTACAAGACTGCTGAAATGCGACTTGAGACAGCAGACCGTGGTGGAGGAAGGGAAAGTGCGGAAAGTGCTCAAAATTGGCCGAGTGGCTGTCTCCCGGCTAAAACTACTTGACTCGTCCGCCAGCTGGGTCTGGCACTTGACTCGCCTGTCATGATACTAGTTTAATTGTCTACACTAGTTAAGTTGACGGTAGAGTACTAACTCGCCTTTCTGACCACCCTTCTAATCCAACTCGACAAATGTAAACAAGGCTTAAAAATGGTTTGGAGGGAGACATGGTGTTTATTAAGAGAGGTTTCATGTTACCAATTTACACTCAGGTCAACTCACCCGATGACAACGGAGCCCTGATGGGCAACTGGACTGCCGAGTTTGACGGAGGAACTCCTCCCACCAAGTGGGTGAGCAGTGTCCGGATCCTGCAGAAGTTTTACAGCTTCAAGAAACCTGTAAAGTACGGCCAATGGCTGGGTTTTTGCTGAAGTCCTCTCCACAGGTAACTTAAATTTTGTAAAATATCATACTTTTAAATATCTATGTATTATATGTATCCATGAAGCAACTCTATTTGCAGCCATTGACTTGGACAGCTACTGTAAAAAGCCAGCCCATTTGGATCAGGTGTAGCTAACCCTTCACCATGTTAAATTTGTAGCCAGCTTTTTCATCAAAATTCTCGTAGTTGATAATATATGAGCCACCTACAGATTGCGCTGATCTATATACTAAATTCTGTGGAGTACACAAACCTTTTTACCAAGTCAAACTTAGGGAGTGATTTATGGTGAGCTACAGCAACTGTTATGACCCATCAACTTGGTCACCAAAACAAAAAATAACATATAAAATAGCATTTTAGACACTATAGCGCATTCTGTGACTGGCTCACATAACTACATTCTTTTTTAGTAAAAAATTGGCGACAGCCGGTCCATATAGATAGGATGTCTATAGCCAATTTTTTCTCCAAAAGAACATAGTTTAGTGAGCCACATAGAGAGTGTGGCCCAGCTCAAGAAACTAAGACATAATTTATAAGGAATAAAAATGGTGTTCGAATATCTCCATTTTTTCATTGCAAGTTGTATAATATAATTCAGAGATTAAAATTTTTACTTTCAATTTATTATATAAATGGTCACAGTGGTCATTTCATTTAAATGATCTTGAATCTTTAAGTCCAAAAAATCTACAGTTTTAGACAGAAAGTGCAATGAAGGTGTCAGGAACTGAATTCTTTAGATCTTTTAGATCTTTAGAAGCGTAAAATTCTAATATTTTAGTCTTGGACAGATTTAAGTTATGGCCATTATTGTTTAACCACAAACTCATGTTTTGAACAAGGAAATACTTCCAATCGAGTTTTGTCTTTACCTTTTGTTATTGCAAAGTATATTTACCTAGGTGATTTAAAAAGTAATTTCATATTAAATTGAACAATTTAACAGTAACCATAGAAACAATTATCATTTCATTTCATCTTGCCCCACTGATAAAGATGATAAAGATGTTTTTGTCTGCTTTTAAGCGTTACTTCCGTGACCCAGGGAATATGATAGGTACCGCGTCCGACTTAGTCGATCTTTATTTTTACCTTACCTCAGAATCTTTCACTTTGATTCCCCCCCCCGATCTACTCGCCTAAAGAGGCACGCGAGTTGCCGTGGCCCCTCCCTTGGGAACATGGAGTAAACATAATTGACTGTTAGGTCAATTATGTTTACTCCATGCTACCAGGGGGAGGTCCATCGCAGAGACTAAATTCAAAATTCAATAAATTCAAAATTCAATAAATTCAATCATTGCGGTCTATGGAATTATTTTGCATACCTATCCTATTCCCTGGGCATGGAATCCCCTTGCGACTAAGAGTTAGGTAAGTACCTATATAATTTAGTTCATAAATAAAAATAAAAAAAACTTAAGATGAATGAAAGTTTGTGAAAAGATAAGTTATAATTCATAGTCTTAAACCATTCTATTGGGGAATGGATGTGTAAGAGTTGGGAATAGTCATCGATAGAAGGTAAATAAATTCAATTCAATTCAAATTTTGGTCCATTTAGGTAGTCTGACAAAATAATGAACTCTATTTAATTTTTTTTTAATGCTACTGTCGTTAGTTGTGATTTTTTCTTGCAATTTTCCAGCATTTTCTTTAAATAACCAACGGACACTCAATCTAATTTCAACCCGGTATTTTTACAATTATTTCTATACAAAGAATGTTGGTTGGTTCATAACAATTCCATGAAATAGAGGGTAACTTACATATTTGATTTCATATTTCTTAGTACATGACAAATGTGATGTTTTACAGATGCCAAGAGGTTAATCGGTCGCAAGTTTGATGACCACACAGTCCAGTCCGACATGAAGTCATCAATGACAACACCAAGCCCAAGATCAAAGTTTCTTACAAGGGAGAGAACAAGACTTTCTACCCTGAAGAGGTTTGTAATTCACTTTTTCAATTTAAAACAAACTGTTACCGGATAAATTAAATTCCATAATTAAACCGTAGGGATTCAACTTAATAATTGTTCCAAATATTTTTTACTAAAAATATATAACATAGATAAATAGAGAGGTAAATAGTAATCATATGTCTACTCCAATATTTGTGAAGAATTAAAGCCATGGAACCCAACTGAAATGAGTTTGCAGATTTGTTAAAGAATCTATATAAATAAAATTAGAGTTTTGTCTGTACATTGCTTAGAATAATGAACTTTTTGGTTATTTTTACATTTCATAGGTCAGAGAAACCGAATCAAACCTTATCTCAATTTCTGTCTGTCTGTCTGTCTGTCTATCTGTCATTCTCTTGGTAACGCTAAAATACGCACTTTATTACAACTACTCCTCAATAACTATAGCACTGTCCCGCCTGAAACTTATTTTCCAAATACTATACATATATGAGATGGTTTTAGACGTATTTCATCGAATATGAGACAGTTAGATATTTAACAGTAAACCCTTGAAAATCAAGTTTTTGTCGATTTTTGACGTGGAATTTCTGGAAGCCCATGTTAACCTTATGAGAAATGAAATTATTGAATCTTAACAGCTGTTTCAATTAAACAAGTTGGTTCTGTTCTGTGATGTTCAATAGCATTAAAGTTACAAGGATTACCAACAGGGTGCAGCACTAGCACTATTATTTCTTTTACATTTATGACAACAGCTAATTTGCAACCTGGAGGCGAGTGAGCGTAGCGAACGAGCTAACCTGAAGGCAAGTGAGCGTAGCGAACGAGCTAACCTGAAGGAAAGTGAGCGCAGCGAACGAGCTCCAACATACAGGTGAGTGAGCGTAGCGAACGAACTTCAACCAGGACGTGATTGAGCCATGCAAACGAGATCAGATAGTAAAAATAAAAGTAAGCCTACCGTTATAGGATCGACCGGCAGACACAGAGGTAATTTAACCTTTTATTGATTGTCATACCGATCCGGAACAACAAAAAACAACATAAAATGAAGCTATGTATAATAGTTTGGCCAGCATATCTTAAAATATGCAAACCAACTGCTGTTCGTTATATAAGAAGGTTTCAACTGAATATTATAAGATCCCCGTGCGTAGAACGGGTACACAGCTAGTTAATACTAAAATAGGGAGAAGTGTCCTTGGAAGGTATTCACTGTCATTTCATGCAATGAATAGGCATATGAAATGAATAGGCAAATTGAAAGATGGGGTTAATATTCAAAGGCTGGAAATGATGAATGGTATTTGGCTTTTTGAGATATAAAGTTAAATAGGCTGTTTTTAATTCAGGAACTAGTTCTTTATGCAGATATCAGACATATTATGTGAATTTGAACAAAAAATTATATGGGTGACTTTAATGTAGGCCTAATAGCAAATTGAATTCGATTGAATCATTGATCAAATTCAGGGGGATCCTAGATAGAATTCTGGTCCTTAAGTCTTGTTGTGGGGGTCTTGCCAACAATTCAATTGCCTTTTATTAGAAATTTGCTTATCAAAGAATCAAAATTTGTCGATGAAAAGTTAATCTTCATTATACACTTAGGAATCTAGTAATGTAAATTTATTGGAGATTCTAACCTAACGTATAATTAACTTGCACAGCTATAGCTTATAGACTCATATTTGGTACAAACTGCCATGCTATAGTGTTACTCATCCCTGCTGATCTTGTTTCCAGGTGTCATCTATGGTGCTCGTGCTCACCAAGATGAAGGAGACAACTGAAGCCTACCTGGGCAAGACAGTGACCAACGCTGTCATCACAGTTCCTGCCTACTTCAACGACTCAGCGTCAGGCCACCAAGGACTTGAGGGCGATTACTGGGCTCAACGTGCTCAGGATCATCAACGAGCCCACTGCGGCAGCCATCGCCTACGGGCTCGACAAGAGGGTATCTGTAAGGACCCTTGAACATTCATTTTCTTTCTAGTTAGTTGACTATTAATACAACTAGACATTCCATCCCAATGTTAAAGTTGTCGCCTGTTTTTTTAACCAAAATTGTCGTAGTTGATGTGAGCTACTGGCAGATTTTGCTGATCTAAAATACTGATTTCTGTCGAACACACAATCTTTTTTACCAATTAAAACTAGTGGAATGACTTGTGAGCTATAGCAACTGTTACGACTCATCAATTAAGCCAGCAACAAAAAATAAAGTTGCAAATAGTGTTTTAATCACTAGCGCATATTGTAACTAACTCACACAACCACACATTCTTTTTTAACGAAAAATTAGTTACAGTTGGTCCATATAGATAGGACGTCTCCTTCAGTATCTAATAGTCGTTTGATAGTAGTTTAGCGTTATGATAGTAGTTTGCATGCATATCCTTGTTTGTATTTTATGGTAGGATTTTTTGAGAGGATAGCAGGCTTACCTTAATGGGAAAGAGTCCAAACTGGCACAGGAAACACAAAACTTTACAACTATATATATAGGCCTACACAAAACATTAGAATATTTCACTGTCACTGACATCATTTTTCAACTTTAAGGAAGATAAGAGTTTTCTACATGTCCAAAATGTAGAAAAGTCTCTCTTCCTTTGTTGAAAATGCTATCAGTGACAGGGAAATATTCTCTAATGTTTTGTGTATATCGATAGTTGTAAAGTGATTTGTTTCCTGTGCCAGTTTGGACTCTTTTCCATTCAGGTAAACCTGCTATCTTCTCAAAAAATCCTAAAAACCTAGGCCCTTGTGCTCTATGCTAAAACCTTGACCTTGTATTTTATGGTATATTATTGTTGTCATTTAAATCAGCAAAAATTATCATGACTGTGACTGAGTTAAGTCTAATAGTGATTCTCAGATTATCAATTTGACTACCTTGATTTGGGGTTTAGATGAATAAAGCTCCTTATACTCATTGGCAAAAAACGTGTAAAAGGTTGAGTTAGGTAGCTTTATTGTTTCACTTTATGGAGGTGTCCAACCCATACTATATTTTATCTTTATCGGCGAAAGCTATTATTAACAGCAGTTTTTTTTTATTTTGAGAGTAAAAGCATAGGAAGCTTAGGAGCACTTTAAATAAGGAATTGATACACCAATAACTTCCCCAATTAAAGAATTACGTACACCCTTAAAAGCACACAGCACTATTAGTTTGATATTTCCCCGAGAAATGGTGGGGATTCTTTAATTGCTTAGTAGAACAGGGAGCTGATTTTAAAATTCCTTTTACAATACAATTTTGTTTAGACACTTAAATGTAAATTTAATCAAACCATATGTCACTTCAACTCAGTATAATTCATAATGTTACTCCAGGGCCTTCTTAAACACCATGTGAGCTTGCTTGTTGATTTTCAAAGTTTTATTTTTTTGGGGTTCAGGAGAACGTAACGTCTTGATCTTTGATTTGGGTGGTGGAACCTTCGATGTCTCCATCTTAACTATAGAAGATGGTATCTTTGAAGTAAAGTCCACAGCTGGAGTCACCCACTTGGGGGGTGAGGACTTCGACAACTGAATGGTCAACCATATACTTTGTACAAGAGTTCAAGAGGAAGTACAAGAAGGACCTTACACAAAACAAGAGAGCTCTACGAAGGTTGAGAACAGCATGTGAGAGAGGGAAGCGAACCCTCTCTTCCTCAACTCAGGCCAGCATCGAAATTGACTCACTTTATGAGGGAATTGACTTTTACACTTCCATCAAGGGATGCCAAGATGGACAAGGCCCATATCCATGACATTGTTCTGGTGGGTGGTTCCACTATAGGATCCCCAAGGTCCAGAAACTCCTGCAGGACTTCTTCAACGGAAAGGAGCTGAACAAATCCATCAACCCTGAAGAGGCTGTGGTGTACGGAGCTGCTGTCCAAGCCGCTATCTTGCATGGAGACAAGTCTGAGGAAGTACAAGACCTGTTTCTGCTAGACATCACTCCTCTCTCACTTTAGTATTGAGACAGCTGGAGGTGTCAAGACTGTTCTTATCAAGAGGAATACCACCATTCCTACAAAGCAGACCCAGACCTTCACCACTTACTCAGACAACCAACCTGGTGTCTTGATCCAGGTGTACGATGGTGACCAAAGATAACAACCTCTTGGGGAAATTCGAACTGAGTGGAATTCCACCTGCACCAAGAGGTGTGCCTCAGATCGAGTTCACCTTTGACATTGATGCCAACGGTATCTTGGGCGTCACAGCTGTGGAGAAATCCACCGGCAAGGAGAACAAAATTACTATCACCAACGACAAGAGACGTCTCAGCAAGGAGGAGATTGAGAGGATGGTGAACGACGCTGAGAAGTACAAGACAGAGGATGAGAAGCAGAAGTCTGTGATTGCTGCAAAGAACGCTCTTGAATCCTACTGCTTCAACAAGAGCACCATGGAAGATGAGAAACTTAAGGTAATTGTTGATATTAATTGTGTAGATAACATTGTTTAAAGGTTGGACAGTTTTTGTGGTTTTTTTACAATCTTTTATCACAATCACAGAAGGTTTTGAAACAAGCTGGTTCCTTATACAATTTTTATATTTATCTTAATGATTTAGTATGATTAAACATGATGAAAACCATGGTTTTTTAAGATGTGAAACAATGATCACTAATAAATACGAGATCACCTCAAAGAGAACAAATGAATAAATGTAACCAAAATAATTAAGTTCTTTGTGGTATGTGGTAGTACATTGTACTAGCTGCACAGAGAAGTTAAATACAGAGGATACAAGCTTATGGGACAACAGTGCACTTTTAGCTCTGGGATGTTGGTGTGGAAATGTACTTGTGCCGGGCAAGGACGCCCGTCCAGCAGCGACTGTTGCTAGAAACCACTTAAGTGTACTATTACGCTTATCATCTGTTTCTTAATTCTCTGTGCTAGCTGCTAATTTAATATGCTAATTGGGTTTGAATCAATCAGTGATGTATTGTTAGGTGGGTCATGAGTCACTTACTTAGTGCCACTATCATGTAAGAATCCAATCATTCAGATTGTTGATTATCCGGATAGGGTATAATCACATTTGGGTGGTTGGATTTCTACTGTATGTGCCATTAACTTAAATGAATCGTTGAATAATAATTCATACCAAAAACTCTTTACGATCAACTGATAAAAAGTAATTTATTTAATGGTCTGAATTTTAAAATTATTGTGTTCACAGGACAAGATCACAGAGGCTGACAAGACCACCATCCTGGACAAGTGCAACGAAGTGATACGCTGGCTGGACGCCAACCAGCTGGCTGAGAAGGAAGAGTATGATCACAAGCAGAAGGAGTTGGAGGCTCTGTGCAACCCCATCATCACCAAGTTGTACCAGGGCGCTGATGGAGTGCCTCCTGGTGCTGGTGGCATGCCCGGTGGCTTCCCTGGTGCACCCAGAGCAGGAGCAGCCCCTGTCGCTGGTGCCGGCTCAGGCCCAACCATCGAGGAGGTCGATTAAAGTGCATTTACTTAACGCAATTCCACAAATGGAACTTTATCCTGCTGTAAAATTTGTTATGTTCCTGAATCGAGTATTTTCACCATATCTTTGCTTTAAGTACTGTATTGTTGCATTTCAAAACCGGAATAAATGTGTTAGCGCATGCAACTTACTAGAATTGTCATAATTTTTTTTATTGTTAGACATAGACATAGACATATTTTATTTGCACATAACATTCTTTACATGTGTTACATACAGAATTGGTGCATTGTCAGAGTTAAAATAATCAGGATATAAAAAATAAAATAGTAATCAAGATAATAATATAAATTAACAAAATTGAATGATAAAACTATTCTAAACTAAAGGGGCATTGTGAAAATCTGCAATTAAATAAAAGGCTCTGTCAATTAAGAGTTCACCTATTTTATCTTTAAAATTATTTTCATAACATGATGTGTCTTTTCTAACATACTGTATGTTTAACAAAATTCCATATGTTATGTTTAATAAGTTAACTTTGTTTTTGTTTACAATCATTGTTATTTAGGATTCAATTCAGAATACACCTATTTCATTTTACACATCTTTTATTTAATATGTAACAGTTTGGCGACGAGGAAAACCAGTTTTTAATTTTTTTTTACATTCTATTTATTACAATTTATTTTTTAATATGAGTGACCTAAGTTACACTGAAAGTTTGACTGATTTAAAGAAGATTAGAGTAGTAGTGAAGGGTCAGTTGTCTTAAGGTTGAAAGATGGCTAGCAAACCTACAAAACATGTCAAAAGAAGTAATCAAAACCAGGATAACAACAATTGAAGATTATTGGGAAAGATTTAATTCTGTACAACAATTAATAGAAGAGAAAACTGAAGAATCTGAAATTGAGAAAGAAATAGATTACAGAGTAGAAATGGAGGACAAATATTACAAGGTAATGGATGAGTTACAAAAACGTATGGGACAGCTTGCAGAACTACAAGTGAACACTCAAAATATTGTGCCTAGTACATCAAATTTGTCTACTCCACAACGTCGATCCAATACTTCCTCAATGATTTTCACACCATATCAGGAAAATGAATCATTCAAGAACTTCATTTGTCGATTTGAGATATTTCTATATCTACATAGCCAAGAATTGGAACCAAAGGATCAAGTGTACACAATGCTACATGCCTTAACGCCACATTTACATCAGAAACTGTATGATTTGTGCGCTCCTGAAAGTCCTTTGGATAAAACATATGCTGAATTAGTAAGTCTTTTGGCTGATTATGTTGACCCTAAACCTAGTACTTGGGCCTTACAACACAAATTTATGACAAGAACACAAGAATCTGAAGAAACTGTAAAAATATATTCCGTTGAGCTTCAAAAGTTATCTTCAGACTGTGACTTAAACTGTAATAATTGTGGGAAATCAATTGCAAACACATTACTACGCATGCAGTTTATAAGAGGTATTAGCAATTCAGACATAAGAACAAAATTATTACAAGAAAGATCTGCTTCATCGTTTCAAGATGTAGTGAAACTTGCCTCCATTATGGAATTGGCAAAGAACGAAAGCTATATAGTAGAAGAAAACATTCATTCAAATGAGAAAATCAACAAGATAGCAGGTACAGGAACAAAACCACCCCATTTTTCTCCTACTTGGAACAAAAAGTTAAAGTCTCCATTTGAACGCCTCAAAGGTAAATGCTATCGTTGTGGATCACCTAGACACAGGGCACATCAGTGTAAATTTATCAGAGAAATATGTAAGAAATGCAACAAACAAGGGCATATTGCTAGCGTATGTTTAGGCACAAAACAAACAGAAATTCATTGTACCGAAACTGACAATACTATAGACTATTATAAGGAAGAGAAACAAGAGGTTTTTAAGATAGGCCTACACTACCAGAGTGCCGGTAATGACAAGTTTATGGTTGAGATACTTATTGAAGGTAAACCTGTGCGGATGGAGTTAGATACTGGAGCAGCAATAAGTATTCTACCATACTCTACCTTCAAAAGTCTCAACATAAATAAAAAGATTTTCCACACAAACATAGAACTAAGGACATACTCAAGCGAAATAATCAAACCCCGGGGTGTCGTCTTTGTAGAATGCACTTACAATGATCAGGTGTGTTTGTCAGTTTGTTGGGAAACTCTACATAGTGAACCAAAATTTCGATGCCATTTTCGGAAGAGAATGGATTAGAGAGGTCAAACTGGATTGGGCAGAACTTAAAACAGTTAGTAACAATACTACATCTACTGCACTCGAAGATCTTTTGGATGAATTCAAGGAATTATTTGAACCAGGAGTAGGACTCATACCTCACAAAAAAGCACACTTACAGCTTGTTGAAGGGGCAAGACCTATTTTTGTGAATGCTCGTCCAGTCCCATATGCACTAACTGAAAAAGTAGAACTCGAGTTGAATCGTCTGGAAGAAGCTGGAATCATTTCCAAAACAGACAAGTCCGATTGGGGTACTCCAATTGTACCTGTAGTAAAGCCTAATGGTAACATACGAATATGCGCTGATTACAAGGTTACAGTAAATAAACAAATCAAAGAAGAACATCATCCAATACCTCGGATCGAAGACATTTTTGCTCAAATGAATGGAGGACAGTTGTTTTGTACTTTGGATTTAAGTAACGCTTATCTCCACTTGGAAATGGATGCTGAGAGTGCAGAAATTCAAACTTTGAGCACTCATAAAGGACAATACATAGTTAACAGACTGATGTTTGGTGTAAAAGTTGCTCCAGGAGTTTGGCAAAAGGTGATGGACGGAATCCTTCAAGACCTTCAAGGTGTTCAGTGCTTCTTCGACGATATAATAATTCAAGGAACGTCATCAAAAGAACTACTAGAAAGACTAAAGCAAGTGTTTGAGCGTTTAAGGAGTCAAAATTTGAAGTTGAACCGTGACAAGTGCAAATTTTTTCAAAAGAAAATTGAATAGCCTACTTAGGACATGTTATTGACGCCACTGGAATCCACAAAAGTAAGGATAAAATCACAGCAATTACAAATGCACGAAGGCCTCAAAACATACAGGAACTCCGATCTTTCCTAGGGCTTGTTAATTACTACAACCGGTTTGTAAAGAATTTGTCCACTGTTTTAAATCCTTTACGGACGTCATTTCACACTCATCACGGACCATAAACCATTAGTGTCAATCTTCAATCCCAACAAGAGCCTACCGTCAATGTCAGCTACGCGACTATTCAACTACTCCCATTTTTTATCAGGATTTAACTACACAATTGAATTCAAGAGAACTGGTGACCATGGCAATGCAGATTTCCTCTCAAGATTTCCTGTGGAAGATTCAAAATTTACAAGTATTGACCAGTTTGGACATTTTCAAACAAACCAATTGAACACCATAACTATCAATCCCAAAGAACTAGCCGAAGAAACTAAGAAGGACGCATATCTAAAACAAATTCTTGAGGCTCTTGAGGAGGGTCAATCATTAGAGCCATTGGGATTTCACGATAATGAAGTTACATTACATGAAGGATGCCTCTTCAAAGGGTGGAAAGTAATCATCCCAAATTCCCTCAAGAAAAGAATTCTCAATGAACTACACTACGGGCACATTGGTATAGTAAAAACCAAAGCTTTGGCAAGAAGTTACTGCTTTTGGAGAGGAATGGATAAAGACATTGAAAACATGATTGCTGTTTGCAAGCCTTGTCGTGAGAAACAAAATTCTCCAACGAAAGAGATCAACCATCCTTGGGAACCAGCATCTCAGCCATGGGAGAGAATACATATAGATTTCATGGGCCCAACAAATGAACAACAATTTTTCATTGTTGTTGATGCCTTCTCCAAATGGGTAGAGGTAATACCCACAAAAACAGCAACTACCGATTGGACTATTAAGGAGTTGAAGAAACTTTTTAGTACTTTTGGTCTTCCAAGCCTCCTAATTTCAGACAATGGACGAAGTTTCACTTCTCTTACTTTTCAAGAGTTTCTTAAGTCATGTAGAACTCAACACAAAACGACTGCTCCGTTCCACCCATCATCTAATGGACAAGCTGAACGCTTTGTACAAACAGTGAAGAAGATGTTGAAGTCGATATTAGATGAACCAGGAACACTTGACAGTAAAATTCACAAGGCGTTAATTCAACTCCGTCAAGTACCAAACTCAACAGGAAACTCGGCATACTATCTCATGTTCAACAGACAAGTAAGAACATACCTCAGTGTTATGATACCTTCTAGAATCGAGGACTCAAAAGACAAACCTAAAGGTATAACACGCATATTTAAGGTGGGAGACCGTGTTCAAGTGAGAAACTACTACAAGGGTCAGACAAAATGGAGTTTCGGAAAAGTTACATCAAGAGATGGAAATCTACATTACAACGTTGAACTGGAGAACGGAGTAACATGCAGACGACATGTAGATCAAATGCTGCGATCAAGACTTTAAAGGGGGAAAATTGATGTGTCTTTTCTAACATACTGTATGTTTAACAAAATACCATATGTTATGTTTAATAAGTTAACTTTGTTTTTGTTTACAATCATTGTTATTTAGGATTCAATTCAGAATACACCTATTTCATTTTACACATCTTTTATTTAATATGTAACATAACAATTTATAGTTTGCAGGCAGCACAGCCTCAGCCCAGCATATAGTGGACTTTTTTCATAAAGGGTTAAATGGTGCCTTGGAAATCTAAAAATGTTTTCATTTTGAGTATTATATCTATGGTTGATTTGAATTGATTCTGGGAGGTTGTTTTTAGCTGAATGAATGTAGTTTAGTGATTCCAAAATGTACAGGTGCTGGTAGGATTAAAGTTTCCTTTTTTTTAAACATCATAGTTTTTGTAATTGTTTTTAATTCCTCAGATTAACTTTGTGTGCCTTGTGAAATGTGGCCCATTTTAATCGCAACTAAGAGACCTAGAGTTAACAGTTTATAGTAGAATACAAACCACATTTTCTCCTTGTAATATAACAAATTGAAATTATACTGTACTGTTAATACTGTTCGATGAAATGGCGACCATACATAGTTAGGTACGAATGAATGGAGATGAGTGTAGGATGAGTGGCGCGATCTTGTAGTCTGTTAGTGACTAAGGCCGACATTCCATAGACACAGCTGTTAATTAATAGCCCATACAGCTAATGGCAACTAAGGAACCTACAGCTTCAAGTGAAATCCGAACTACATTTTCCCTTGGTATATACAAATTGGTCTAATTATCAGGATAGTACTGCGGATAGTCATACTACTCACTCGTGCGGACGTTAATCAACACCAACACCAGGAACATGGGAGTATCACATCCACAGTGCATGCCTATAAATATCCACAATTCGTGACCTCCTCGTAACTGGATTACAGGACGACGCCACCCGTCCCGGTCTAATTATCAGGATAGTACTGAGGATAGTCGTGGCTCTCACTAGTGTGGATGTTAATCCACACCAGGGACCATCACATCTACAGTGCATGCATAGGCACTGAATCATTCATTCATATTTATAGAAATATCCACAATTCATGACCTCCTCGTAACTGGATTACAGGACGACGCCACCGTCCCAGTCACAGCATCCCAACCCGGAATACCTACAGGAGGGTGGTAAAGGGGTCGGTGCACCTAAAGTAATTTGGAATTACTTTAGTTTCTTTAGAAGGCTCAATATTTTGTGTCTTTGCTTCCTAGATCAAAACAATGAAAATTCAAGAAATATGACCATGAGTCACCTTCAGCCGGCAACACGAGTTATGTATGTTACCTTCTGGTCAATCAGGCCAGTGCTAAATGATTTGTATTGACTAAATAATGGTGTAAATACCTGCATTTATGTGATCAATTTGTTGCTAAATTGTAACCGGTTTCGACTCACAAAGGAGTCATCGTCGGGCCAGTACAGATGTCTTCTTGCTTCATTTGAAGGTCGTCAATTCATGGTAAATAAATACATTTAACCCTTAGAGTGCCAGGCGAGAAATAAAAGTAACGCTCAAAAAATGCCGATGATTTTTCCCGAAGGTCGCGCTAAAAATGCCAAGCGCGATCTGGCGATTTTTAGGTTAAAATTTCGTAAAAATCGAATTTTCGATATTTCGACCAACGAAAATCGATGTATCGCATCTAGTAACTTTCGACTCAATGTTAATATATGGGTTAAAAGAATCCGAGTATCCATTCGGTTGTTATGACAGCTGTTCGATCATTACGAAACGTCCGGTCAGCCGGACGTTGGCACTTTTGGCTCGTTCTAAAAACGTCCGGTCGGCCGGACGTCGGCACTTTTGGCTCGTTTTAAAAACGTCCGGTCGGCCGGACGTTGGCACTTTTGGCTCGTTCTAAAAACGTCCGGTCGGCCGTACGTCGGCACTTTTGGCTCGTTTTAAAAACGTCCGGTTCCCCGGACGTTGGCACTCAAAGGGTTAACACACTCACGTACACGAACATAAAAATAAACATTTAGGGCTAAAAACGAAAGATAATACAATATGGTAACGGGACACGACATGAGCTGGCGGGAGTTATGTCTGAGGCGGTACTGAGCTTCATGAAGATGTGGACATCTTGAGGCGGGATGTTGTATTAAGTCTGTTCTTTTAGTCATATGATTTATTTGTGTTTAAATATCTTTTGTTGACAGATGATTTTTGTAAAAATGTTTTGGAAAACATTGGTTTAGTTTTGAAATAGAGTTTGTTGAAACAAGATGTGTGTTTAGTATTCTTGGATTAGAAATAGAACATGGTAACCTCCGCCCGATCACGTCGTGTCCCGTTACCTGCCTGAAGTCCAGCTACCTACCGAATTTGCGCACAAAATACTATGAATGTTTGAACATAACTTAAGTATAACTATGTTGTAACAATATTCCACCACATTTTATCGTTTTAATAGAAGTATAAAACTTAAATGTACTATGAAAAAAATATGAAAATATAAAACATATTCTTAAGTTAATTTAAGCCTGAAGTCCAGCTAACGACGCCACCCTCGTTAAATTTAAATTTAACGATGCCACGAGTATTAAATTTAATACCGTACTCAACATCTTTTTGCTTCTAAGATTGAACCTTTTTCGCATGATTATTTGTGATTTTTTTTAACTTAACAGTAGACCCCCAGTCCTCCCAGATACCAGAGTGAAAATTTAAAAATGTACGTTTTCATGTCCCTAGTCTTTTACCTCGTAGATACTGGATTTGTAGTTTATTATTATGTGTTTTAATATTTTTTGGGACGGGGACAACATTTTACAAACATTGATTTGGTTTTAAATAGGTTCTAGATATTTTTTCGTATTTTTAAAGTCTCGAAATTCATGACGTGTCCCTAGGGTACATTTTCCAACTTTCACGCGGATTTTAGACTAATTATTCATGCCGAAATATATAAAGCCATATTTTTATGTCATCAATAGTTGAGTGAAAATTTAAAAACGTACGTTTTCAGGAAAAGCACTTTGCAAATTTTTTCCCCTTTTTTCAGAACTTTTATTTTTTTTTTATTTTATTAACATTTGAAGTTTCATAAAATGTCCATGGTAACGCAATATCTTTGGTAGTATTTTTTTTTTTTTTTTTTTTAAGATAATCTTTAGTGGAAAAACACAAAATCCTGTCACGACCATAACAGACGTTTAAATGAATATTAAAAATAGTTAATATTATTTTTATAACTATGTTTTGCTATAAACTAATTTACTTTTATGACCATTATACAATAAAAAGGTCACACTGAGCTTTTGATATCGTTGGTCTTTCTAGAAAAAAATAAAAAAAACTCAAAAAATTGAAAAAAAAACCAATAAAATCTTTTTAAGTTTGTATAACTCCGAAAAAACTTACCTGAGACCCAAAAAATCGTTTTGTTTGTATAGAGGTGTGCTACAGATTTTATTGGGTTTTTTCTATTTTTTTATTTTTTTCTAGAAAGACCAAATATACCAAAAGTTTAGTGAGCTATTTATTGTATAATGGCTATAAAAGTAAATTAATTTATAGCAAAACATAGTTATAAAAATAATATTAACTTTTTTTAATATTCAGTTTTATGTCCGTGATGGTCGTGACAAAATTTCGTGTTTTCCATCAAAGATGCTCTATTAATAAAAAAGCACCAAAGATATTGCGTTACCATGGACATTTTATGAAACTTCAAATGTCAATAAAATAAAATAAAAATTTCAAAATTTCAAAAAACGGAACAAAAAATTTTAAAAGTGCTTTTCCTGAAAACGTACGTTTTTAAATTTTCACTCACCAATAGCCTTGATAGTTGAAGCTGGTAAATAAGTATATAAGTCTATAATCGATCGAAAAGAGACCCATTCTTCCTAATATACATATTATTTACAGTATTAGCTTTAAATGATAAACTAATTTCTATTACACTATAATCAGTTCAGCAACAATTTTAACCATATATCACACTTGTTTACTTGAACTTGTAGTTCTTTTTCTTTTCAACTCACGCATCCATCATCCGCTTTACAATAAACAGTGGAACAGAATATATTCCTACCAATAGAAACATCACGATAGCAGTAACAACAACACATAGTGCGCATTTCCCTTTGTGAACACCAAACACATAGTGTGTCACAGCACGGAATGGAGCGAGCCAGAATTTGATTTTAACACTCGGCCTCAGAGGAGCAGGCAAAGCGTTTGGAGCAGCTCGACCCAATCCTGCAGGGTTGAAAAGTGCTTCTTCTTTTGTTAGTAAATGAAACTCCGCTTCAAGAAAACCAGCGTTCTTCGGCTCAATATCAGATGACATTTGAAAGAACGGCCACCAACCTTTCAATCGTTTCACTTTAAACAAGTCAACAGTGTGTGACGGGGATAAAAATCGTTTTGGTTTGCAACTCCTTACTGAAGTAGCTCCACGAGGCATTTTACACAGCTCTAAAACCATTGCACCGATGAAATCGTCAGGAGAAATTCGATCACTGTCCCATACTTGAAGATAGAGTAATGCAGGGACTTTGCTTTCTGCTTTCCCGACGCGAAAAAAATCTTTTTTACTAATCACCATTCTTTTTTCTTGTTTCAGGTATGAAAATGGAAAAATAAATCTCCAGTTGAAATTACCGCTTCCGTTTATTGATGTGTAGTGTATATCTGTAATCTGGGACTCACTCGTGTCCCATAACCAACCCTTGACGAATATGTCTGTATGCTTTTTACCGACGAAAAACGAATCGTCCACCAAAGGAACTCTTGCAGTGTTCAATATTACTACTCTCAACTCATACTCTTGAGATTTCCGTGGCTTTATGTCAACAGGATGGGGAACCTCCCCTGAGGAGCGATCAAATAAATCAACCCAAAGTTCCAATTTTCCTCTTTCTAGTCCTGTTTTGTCTTTCACAAACAAAGCACGTGTTTCCACATGTTGAGGAACCAGAGGACGCCCAACAACTGGAATTTCACTCCATTTGTTGAGAACTAATAAAGCTAAATTTTCATCAATATCTTCTTTATACTTTGTAGACTTATCCAATATGAATTCCTTTGATCCGATCAAGACACTTTTTTCACAGTACATAGGAGGTGGAAGGTTGTAAGTATGGCACAAATTTTGTAAAATATCAGTGGGCTTATCAACATCTCTCCATGAGTTGAGTCCACTTTTGGAATAAACTTTGGGCAACCCACAAGTAGCTCTGTGTTTGCTATAGAATCTATTTTCAATGTCTATTGTCGTTTCTCCAATAAGATCAGAAGCAGTTAACATATCCCAATCCATTACACGAATAGTAAGAATTGAGTCAGTAGGCAGTGTTGCAGGTATTTCCAAACATCTTCCAAAAACAGGATCTAACTGTTTTGCAATGTAATTTGATTTATCAGAGATACAGTTTGAATTTGTTTTTATCTCAATAAATGGATCTGCCAACCCATTTGGATCGCTAGGATGTAGATCGTAAGCTCTTATAAAGTACACCCGGATTAAAAGTTTAACTTGATCCCTGAGGTCGTTCACTGTAAGAACTCCGTTGTCAGGGCCATGACCATCAAATGCTACCAGACATTGATCAGAAGGCCATTTATATAAGCAAATCATAGTTTTGACCCTGATTATTGCTTCTTTCTGCTTCTTTATCATAAATGTTTTCAGGACGTCATTAAACCCACTGAATTCTTCTTGGTTTTCTAGTTCATTGTCATAAACTTTTATATCTCCAGAGAAATATGCTAACCACCAGTCGTATTCTTCTTCCTCAGTCTTATGTTTAACATGCACATTAGATAATCTAATTCTGCTCACTACTTTTGAAAAGTTAGAGTAGACACTATCAAAACATTTTTTCAAAGTAAACTTGATACCAGAACCAATATTTTCACCAGAAATTGATCTTCTCCTAGGCTCTATTTCCAATAGTGGGGTTGAATCTAATTCAGACTCTCGACAAGAAAAATGTCTAGATTCCGCTTGATCAATGAATGATTTTCGTTGGACATTTAATGCTTCCCACTTTATTTTTGTCGGTAAATCGTACTTGTATTGATTTATATTTCTTTCAATTGTACATCCCCTAAAGTTGTCAGAGGTGAACTCCAGTGTCAATGGGGGAGAGAAATAATCCACACGAGGTAATGACAACGGAATGATCAGTGAGTCATGTTGAAAATTAAGAGATGTTTTGGTTTGAGTTATAATACTAGACTTCACTTGACCATCAGAACATTGTATTTTTACCTGAGCCTGAGAAATATTCTGATTGAACCCTGAAACATCCACTGGTCTAATCCCCCAAAATGCTACCTCTAATCTATAAGATATTGTATCAGGATCCATATCGTGATGATAGTTATTTAATGCACTTGATAAATCATCAGTTTCTGCATTTATTTGAACAATCTCAAAAACTGACAAAATTTGAGCTTTATTCCCTATTTTCAACCAATGCAGTTCAGCTTGATTCTGGTTTCTACACAATGGTTTAACCAATTCCACTCCAATCATACTTGGGGGCTGCTCTGACTGATTCCAAAGTTCCACAGTTATCGTTGGAGGATTTTCTTGACTAAAGATTTGGGATGTATACAATCTAATGTCTGATAAAACCAGAGTTTCTTTCCAAATTGGTGTAACTGATTCTTTCACAGTTTTTGTTTGTTGGCTTTGGTTTAAGCACAACACTCTTACAAAAGTGTCAATGTGACTGTCATATTGGGATATGTCTAAAATGTAACCATTATCAATTCTACAGTATATAATATACCTTTCAATCTCGTTGTACCTTATCGTGAAAGGAAGATGTACAATTTGAGAAAGGTCTTCGTGGCCAGGAGGAAGTTCTTTAACGCAGTATGACACCTCATCCCAAAATCCAAGCCATAACCAAATATCTAAACGTCCAGCAAGTTTATTACTTGGGGACTTCACCAAAACACTAATTATTCTACCACAGTCACGCCCTCGTTTTCTATTTTTTCTAGAAAACAAAATGTGACGAGGATCAACTTTGTTAAAACCTATTACAGTGCGGTTCGCCTCCAATGAAAGAATAACACATGGAAATGATTCTTGAATGTCATTGCAAAGCTCGTCAACAAAGTTTAACACATCTATTAATTTTTGTAAAATCATCTCTAGGCTTTTTTCTTTGATGCAGTTCAAAGCTAGATGGGGAAGTTTAGAACTGAGAATCTTCGCCAAACATTTAACCCTACCATTGTCAAAATCATTAAATCCTCCAACTAGCAATCGGCTTGCTTCATGGCAATCTCTCTCAAATTCTTTTACTGCAGTTTTAACCACATTTACTGCTTCTAGATGATGACCCCTAAAGATCAAATCTTCTGCATGATCAATTGCCTTTCTCAAACTCTGTGTGACGTTGGATAAAATGTTTGAATTCACCAGACGATGTGTGCAATCCGGCCACTCAGAACGAATAAACACACATGGTTTTTGACCATCAAGAGCTAAATATGAAAAGTTAGAATCACCTGCAACTGCTACAAATTTATCCGTCGAAGGATGGTTCTTAGTTTCATCTGAGCTTAAACGTTCACATGATCCGAAGTTTAAAGCCAGCTGTATGTTACTTCCTTTCCAACTACTTTCACAAAGCATTGCATCAAAAAGCAGTCCAAAACATAGAAAATTGTCAACACAACCAAATATCTGCCGAGAAGGAGGCTCAGTTGGCAAAGTGTTAACGCTATGTAATGTCTCCAAGTGTCTGAACGTTCCAGCGCCATCAATTTCAATAGCCATAAAAAGACTTCCATTCAATAAAAACTCATTTTTGTAGAAATGAACATAGTTGGGACCAAATACGTTTTGATAACCTGCACTATACTTTAGAATTTCTAAGATACAAAAATGTTTTGGTATTACGTTATCCTTTCCAATAACAAGTTCAACAGTAAATTTATGAAATAATGGAGGAAACATGGCGATAAATATGATTTGCTCATTCCATTCTACAATGTTGTTAAGTTTTCGTTTAGTTGTATTCCCTGTTTTCCCAGCAAATGAGACTCTAACGGACACATCTGACTCAACACCCCGTGTTTGTGATAAGCCAACACACTTGTAGATCTTTATTCGATACCTTACTCTTTTACCAATCATGGCATTTTCTCCTACCTCTAAATAATTACCAGCTGCTTCTTCTAATGTGAATGTTCTGTATCCCGGTGCTGCTTCAATCTTTATATCACACTTCAAAAAGCCTCTCACTTGGTCACTGTTATCACTCGGTATAGTCAAAGGCAACCAGTTCATCAGTCGTTGATTCGCCTGGTACCAAATCATTCCAATATCAAACATCATGCACCCAATCAACTTTTTTAACCTAAGTTTTTTTCTTGGTTGGAAAATTGAGATGGTAACAATTGTACCAAGGAGGTTTTGAAAGGTTGTGTTCATTTCAAATACAAAATACTCATTGAAGTAAGGTTTGTTAGTGTTTTTGATCACTTTTGTCTGTTTGTGTTTTATTCCAACTTGAACTTTTACCAAAGATGAAATATTATCATCAGGTAAATCTTTAGCTTCTATGATCTTAATACAAATGTTGAAATTATCTGGTGAATGACTAGTTTCACACTGCATTAAATAAATTAACACTAACTCATATAGGGCACAAAAATCCTTTCATTTAGGCTACATTATCAAATGGGATTGAAAACATGCACATTACTCGGTGACACTCATTTACTCACTATGAAGTTGTGTAACCTCAAAAAACCTAAGTAATTCCAGAGTTTTTCTCATTTAAAATTCAAGAATAATGTCAATATTTTGTAACTATTGTATACACATAGCTTATACCTGAACCACATCATAAATCTTGAAGATCTAAATATTTACTGTTTTACTTTTGGTTAGCATAACTGTTTACTGAACAGCTGAAAAATTAGTAAGTTAGACCTTTTAAAATTGAAATTGAGTGAAAAAAAGTTAAACTCTCAGTGCTTTTATTTTTTATTCTATTATTTATTCTATTAAAATTAATACTATTTTTTAAATGTGTACGCAAAGTTTTAATATTTTTATACATTGAAAAAATCAAGCTTTTAGGAATTCCCTAATTTTAGGCACAGTTGCTATTACTGATGAGCTATAATATTTTGCTCATATTATGCCAACAACTTACTGTTCCTTATCAATAATCGATCATGTGAGTTTTGCAGCAAGGTTTACATTGCTCAAATACAGTTTGGCCAAAGTCAGAATGCTAATGAGGAAGAATGGCCAAACTCATCCAGAGCTACATTTACCAACTGTATTGCTCCTAGACAAAACCGACCATTTATGTAATTTACAGAACAACCACACTGACTAAAGCATCATACTAATGTTTTAATGTCATGTATTTTATACGAATTGTTTATTGTTCTACACAAAATATTTCTATTACCGTACTTAATTACTTAAAAGGTTTCTCGTAACCAGGGTTTAAGTTTTTCAACCATACTCGGTAGTGTATAGACCAATATGCCCAGTAACACTATTAAAGTCAGTACAATGAAAAAGTTAAGAGTAAGTCCGAAATATGCCTGGATATTTTGTCTGTTGATCATTTCCTCAATCACCTGGAGCGGATTCCTCCTGTTGCTGGATCTTGCAGGGGGTGGCAGAGGGTCTGGAGGTGATCTCCCAAGTCCTACTGGACATCTGCGAGCTTCTTCAGCTGTTATCAAGAAAAACTCAGCTTCTAAAAAGCCTCTGCCTTTAAGAACAGTGCTGTTCACTAGGAAAGGCCACCAACCATCAAGATTATACACTTTGAACAAGTCTACATAGTTGGATGTATCTAGAAAACGTTCTAATTTGCAAGCCCTAACTGAAGGTGCTCCCCTTGGCATTGAACAGATTTCAAACATCATTTCACCGATGAGAGAATCTTCCATCAACCCTTCACTGTCATAAACTTGAAGATGGAGAGTCGGTGATACTTTTTCCTCTGATTTCCCAATGTCAAAGAGGTTTTTTGAGTAGAATACCATTTTCTGTTCTTTACGATAGTACATAAACGGAAAAACAAACCTCCAGTTAAAATTTCCTTCACCTGTGTAGGATTTGTAATGAACATCAGTCTTCTGCAAGGTCTTTGGGTCCCCTAACCACCCGGTTACCAATATGTCAGTACATTTTTTGTCTTCGAATGTGTATTGATCGATCAGTGGTATTTTAGCAGTGTTAAGAATATTTACCCGGAGTTCATAAGCTTGTGGTTGTCTCGGAGTGATGTCTAATGGTAGGGGAATGTTGCCTATGGATATGTCGAACATGTCCACCCACATCTTAAGTCTTCCACGGACTAGTCCTGGCCGATCTTCCCTAAACAAAAACCTAGTTTCTACGTGTTCACCGACCAAATGTCGTCCTACAATGGGCATTTCTTCCCAGTGATTTAAAACAGATAAGGCTAATTTTTGTTGGTTTTCTGTCCTGTCCAAAGAGGTTTTGTGTATAGAGAATTCTTTAGAGCCAATGATCACACTTTTCTCGTGGTACTGAGGAAGTGGCAAGTTGTGAGTGTTGCATAATCTCTCAAGAATATCTCTCGGTGTTTCTATATCCCTCCAAGTATTAGGTCCTGAAGTCTCATAACATTCAGGGAGTCCACAAGTGGCTCTATGTTTACTGTAAAAGCGGTTTTCAATGTCTATGATTGTTTCGCCAATAATGTCATTTCTAGAGATAGCATCCCAATCCATAACACGGACAGCTAACAGAGAGTCTATAGGAAGAGTTGCTATTATTTCAAGGTAACTGCCAAAAACTGGATTCAATTCAGCTATCTGTTTATTGAATTTATCATTTACCGACTTTGTTGGAGTCGCTATCTCAATGTATGGATCAGACTTCCCGCTTAAGTCACTCGGATGAAGATCAGTGGCATTCACACAATAGACACGAACTAGTATGTTGACCCTGCTGTTTAGCTCAGATAGTTTTAAAATCCCCATTTCTGGATCTTGCCCTTGAATCGTAACAACGGGTTCTTCTACAGGCCATTTATATAAACTGATAATGGCTTTCAACCTACATAATTCAGTGGGATTGTTCAAATTATTTTTCCTTTTTTTGACAGAAAAAGTGCTTAAAACATCAGTGAAACCTGAAAACTCTTCTTGTTCCTCTAACGAGTTGGGATAAATTTTCATTTGATTGTTCCAATACCTATCCCACCAGTCCAGGCCTAGGTCCTCCTCAGAACTTCCATCATAAGAACTGTCATCTTCACTTGAATGATGAACTAGTTTTTGAAACAAGTTAAAATCACTAACCATATTCTTGAACTTATTTGGAATGTCACGAAGTGCTCCTATTGATGAAGAACTGTTACCGGATACCTCCGCCAATGGTACAAGATCTGGGAATGTAACTTGAAGTGAAGTGTTTGCTACTGCGGTTTTATCAACAGATCGAGCATTCAACAACTCCCACTGTGATTTCTTAGGCAATTGGTGTTCAAAGATGTAAATATTCTTTTCTGTTAAGGTTGTTAGGTACTTTAAATTAGACATTATTTTAACTGTCAGTGGTGGAGATAACAATCTGTCTTGGGGTAAATTCAAACATACCATTTGTATGTCGTGAGTAAAGTTGAAAGTTGTGTTGACTCGAGTAATCATATCTGATGTTATTCTAGCCGAGTCTAATTGTACAGAAACTTGTGGTTGTATAATGTTCTTCAAAGCCCTTGCATGTGATGGACGTACTCCCCAGAATACAATTTCTAATCTGTGGGATACGGTCAGTGGTTCGAGGTTTCTGGGGAAAATAGTTCCATGTTTGCGCTTACTAATCATTTCCGAACCGTCTTCTTTGTCAGTCAGGAATATTTCACAAGACACAAGAACTTCACAGTTTTTTCCCACTGTCCACCATTTAAGAGGCAATTCTGCGATTTCAATAACCGGTTGAAGCTTGACATTAGAATCTATAAGGCCTTGTCCAATTAATGAAGGTGGATCTGTAGCTTCATTCCACAACTGTAATGTTAGGGGCGGAGGATATTCCACGAGGTATTTCGGAGCTCTATGGAGTTTTATATTTGTTACTATAAGAGTTTCTTTCCAAGTAGGCGCCATAGTTCGTTTTGCAGTTATCGTTTGTCGATTCTGATTGAGAAAACAAACTTTTACAAGTGGATCACACTCACCCTCATTTACCATTTCTTCATCAATGTAGCCACTATGAATGTGGCATACAACAATGTATGAATGACTGTAAGGGTAGATTAAAGTAGATGGGAGCATTAAATGTTTTGGGTTTACATTCGGTACAGAATAACGTTTGTATCCAGAGGGAAATAATTCTTGGCACTTGTCTTTTTGCTCCTCTTTTCCAAGCCACAACCAAAGATCTAATTTGGCTACTACTTCATTGTTGTTCCCTTTCAAAAACAAGTAATTAATTTTTCCTGAGTGTGTGCCGTTTCTTTCTTCCACCTCTGAAAAAATTATGTGTTTAGGATGTACCACGCAAGATCCAATCTCTCTTTGATTTTGGCAGAGGGTGATTTTTAGTAAAGGTAGGGAATCCTGACTGTCTTCACTGCAGTTATTGTGAACATTCAGGAAGAAATTACATCTTTCTTTTACATTATCGAGGCTAATGTTGTGTGCCAGTACATTAGCTAAAGAAAGAATTTGGTCCCTCAAAAATTTTGTGTGCTTTTTATCTAATTCCGTCATTCCTTTCATCAAGGAATGTAAAGCTTTCTTGTATCTTTTTTTAAACGTTTGACAAGCTGTAAGTAAAGATTTCCGAGCCTCCTCCTCACAACCTTTGGACGCCATCACGTTTGAGAAGTTCAACCGTTCTCTGATGTCATTGGCAAGGCCAGCCAAGACATTGGTATTGTACAGGCGGTGGGTACAATCTGGCCATTCACTTGTGAGCGAGATACAAGGTTTTTCTTCATCAAAAGGGACACACATAAATGAATCATATTGTATAGCAGAATAACGCTTGGTCTCTACTTTTGTAGAACCCATTTCTAAAGACAAGTATATTCCATCCGTACCACAATTTTCTTCACTTATTGTCAATTCAAAAACTATACCAAAACATAGAAAGTTTGTTTCGATTCCGTACTTAATTTGACTGACAGGTTCTATATAATTCAGTGATATCCCATCAGAGTGCTCAAACTCCTTAAGTTGTCCCAGTACTTCACTCTCCAGACTGATCAATAGGCTTCCACGGTAGATTGTTTGTTCAGTGTAAAGATGTATATAGGTGGGTCCAAACATGTTGAGAAATCCACTGTGGAATATTTTGAAAAACTCGATAATATTGAATACTTTCACAGCGAGTGATTTATTTCCCAGTTTTACTTTTAGTATCAACTTTTGCCGCATTGGGGGAAACAGGTCAATAAAAGCTATTTGCTCATTCCAAGCTACTATATCCTTCAGGGTTCTTGCACTGGTATGTTGAGATTTGCCTGCATAAGTCACTTTAATTGAAACCTTGTGATCGTTGTTCATGCCTTGAACTTGTAACCCGACTCCGTGGTACAGTAAAACTTTGTATCTTCCCCTTTTACTCCCTATGATTTCACTTGTCTCAAAACTTGAAAGCTGGTAAAGCTGGCGATATTCGTCAGGGGCAACTATTTTCAAATCACACTCCACAAAAGCTTTCCCCTGGACTGAATGATCCCATGGTAATGAGAGAAGGAACCATTTCTTCAATCGGCGACCGGGCTGATTCCAGATAGTGGCGACATCCATTCTGATACATCCGATAATCTTTCTCACTTTCAGATGGGTTCTTTTGTGGAATGCGGAGATTACAATAAGGGTATCCATGAAGTCTGAGAATTTTAAGAATTTTGTAAAGACAAAGAAATCATCAAAGAAGGGCTTTGTTGAATGTGGAATTACTTTTGAGTGACGACTTTCATGCCCAACAAACACGCTGACTTGGGTGGAGACATCTTTTATTTGGGTCGAAAGGCCTCGGCATTCCAGAATTTTCACGCAAACGTCAAAGTAATCTTTTCTGGAGTTATTCATAAATGGTTATATTTACATATCAAACTAACTGAAGCTGGTTAGTAAACATAACATTATTATGGTTTCAGCAGTATATACAGTTCTTTGAGTTTTAAAAACATATGATTAATTTTGCTGTAGAAAATTAAAGGTAAATAACATTATGGATGTGTTAACAACTAGGTTAATGTGTTAATCATTGTGGTTAAGTGACTTAGTCACTCAATTATTGATCCATTACTTGGGAAGTCTATTCTGGTATAATCATGTAACATGCAAAAACTAATAATGATTTGCAATACAGTTTCAAGTATTCATGAAAAATAATATTCACAAAAATCCATTATATTTACCGATGAAATGTTTTTGTTGTGCCTTTTTTGAGAATGGTTGTATTATTTTTACAGGGGTAAAATACAGAATATTCATGAGATATAAAACATTGTAGCATAAATCTGTTTATTAAACAATTCTATACAAAATATAATAATGTACTCTTACCATAAGATGTCATGCTAGAAATCTTTTGCATTGTTGTCGCTAACTTTAAGTCTATTGTTATAGCTTGTGCATAGTTTATAATTTGTTATCGCTATTATTACCATAGTCTATTTTTTTGTGTAATTGTTGTTATTGTTGCTTGCTATTGTATATCATTTGTTACCATTATTACTAAAGTAGACCATATTTGTTGATATTTATTATAGTTCTTAGGTCAACCAGTTCTTTATTGTTAGCTTGTATTTATTATCGTTGCAATCTCTGCCATCTTGTTAATTTTTGTTCATTTACTTTAGTACCAAACTGTATTAAATTATGAAACATTTGGGATGAATAAATAAATAAAAATGATTTATACCTGTAGCTGGGTTAAATAATAAAACTTAGTGATACTACGATTAACAAGGTTAACTAGTCTACATGGTATTTATTATCATTATCGATTAAGATAATGGCCGCCTATTTGTGTATTTTAACCTGCTATTTTGTGACTAATTTTCAATTTTATATTTTTAAGCTAGATTTATCGTTTATAATTCTGGACAGGTGTCTTCTAAGAAAGTTTAATAGGGTTAATTTATGCAGGGCCGTTTTCATGGTCACCATTTTAGATTCAAGTATAAATGGGCCCTGGCCCAGGGGCACAAGAGGTTTTAGGTTTGTTGGGGGTGCAAGGAAGAGAAAAATTCTTCCACGATATAGGTGGAGAGGGGGGCAATTATTTCTCAGGCCCATCGCCCATCACATGCAAACGGGCCAGGATCTATAGGACATTGTTTTTTTTTTATATATATATTGAGTTAGCGATTGAACAATCATCACTTTGTTATACAGGGTGATTCAAAAAGGACTTTACAACTTTGAAAATTCATATAAATCTTATTAAACAAGGTGCAGAGCTGGTTTTGGTGTTGTTTTAAAGGAAAATACTTCAAGTTTTTTTACCTTAAACTAAAGATGTTCTATGTGACTTCCGTTGGATTTGGGGAAAATAATTATTTATGTATAAAAAAATAGTGAAACCCGTAAAAATTTTTAGAATAATTTACAAAATTTTGAAAGTAGGGCGTTTTTTGACGGTGAAGGAGTGTGATTTTCGAAAAACGCATAGTTAGTGTCTTGTAGGAAATTTAATTCCGAACCTACGTATTTTCCTCAAATATTTTCTAGCTCTTACTGTTTTCGAGCTATAGCCGTTTGAAAAAAACCTGTTTTGTCGTTTTCAGAGGTCCGCCATTTTGGATTTTTGGGGGGGTTAAAATTTGAAAATGTGACTTTTTGGAATTGTATGGGTGGTTTGGGACCAAGAACTACAAGTGTGCGAAATTTCAACTCCCTAGCACATCTAGAAGTGGGTGTATCGCACTCCTTCCAAGTCAAAAAAAGCCCTACTTTCAAAATTTTGTAAATTTCTCTCAAATTTTTTACGGTTTTCACTATTTTTTCATACCTTAATAATTATTTTCCCCAAATCCAACGGAAATCACATAGAACTTCTTTAGTTTAGGGTAAAAAAAACTTGAAGTGTTTTCCTTTAAAACAACACCAAAACCAGCTCTGTACCTTGTTTAATGAGATTTATATGAATTTTCAAAGTTGTAAAGTCCTTTTTGAAACACCCTGTATTTTTATAAATCCATCTGTATTCATAATTTCACATGCAACTGAATTTATTTGAATAGTGAAAACATAAACCCCCAATATTTTCAAGAACATTTTTATTCTGTATAGCTGTATTTTATTTGATTGTATTAAGATGTTTAAAATTATCGTTGTGGGGGGAGAATGGAACAGAATAAAGAGGGAGTGGTTAGTGGGGGGGGGGGGGGTGATAGGATTGGTGATTACACAAGAACACCTGTGCCTGTGCACAAACCATCCCTTAAAATTTTGTCAATACCGTAGTAGGTTCTGACTTGAAGTGTACTACCATAGATAAAATGAAATAACAGTCGGACTTTTTCAGCTAAAAGCGGTTATCTTTGACAAAGGTCTTTAGTACGATTAAGTGTTAACTGGTCAAATTTTTAGATCAAATCAAAACAAAGTGGCATATTCATAAAAAACTGAAATTGATAACAGTTAAATTGAAATATACATTACTGAACAGATTATAAAATAAAATAAAGTTAAAAAAAACTTTCTACTTAAGCCTACTCTACTTGTATAAAAGAACTAGCTAAATATAAAACCATATTTTCTTTGAAGTGGGTTTGTGTTTTCTTCCATCTATTTAGACACGTGTCCTCCAGTTACCCTAAACAACGTTCAAATCCCACAGTGCAATGAGGTTAAATACTTGGGCTTGACCCTTGATAGAAGACTCACTTGGAAAAGCCACATCTGGAACAAGAGAATTTCGTTAAATTTAAAATTTAAAAATCTTTCTTGGCTATTAAATCAAAATTCTAAATTAACAACAGAAAATAAATTACTGTTATATAAAACTATTTTAAACCCAGTATGGACGTATGGTATCCAACTGTGGGGGACATCCAGTGAATCGAATCTTAACATCATCCAAAGATTCCAATCCAAGGTTCTAAGGCACATTCTCCTGCCAGGCACCATGGTTCGTTAACAACGAAGTGCTCGATAGAGACAGTCGAACCCCAACGTCAAAGAAGAAATTTCAAGGTTAAGTGCCAAATACTTAAAGAAATTAGAGTACCATCCCAACTACCTTGCTTTGAATTTGTTGGACAACAGACTCTGTAGGTATAGATTGAAAAGATGCCATGTTTTGGACATGAGTAGTCGTTTTTAGAGATTTATGGACTTTAAACTTTGTACCAATATGCAAAGTTTGTGTATTATTGTTGGATAAAGACTAACTACTATAAGTGGTAGCAAAACGGGAGTGCCGATGGAGACCAGGTCAAGTCCCTTTAAACGCACGCACCCCCACAGGTCTCCATCGGCACTCCCGTTTTGCTACCACTATACTGTGTTTAAATTTTATCATATTTGCTTATTGTTCTATTTTTGTTGAACAGATTGTAAATTAAATAAAATGTTTAAAAAATATTTAGAATGTAAACACTAAGTCCATGATTTTATTATTATTTTTTTTGTGTGTTCTTCCTTTACTCATTCCCTGTAATAAAGGAAGACATAATTACACAATAATTGAAAACATGTCCACTATCCATGAGGGAAACCTCAATTGACAAATGAAAAGCAATATGTTCCGCATTATTGCACGGCACTATCGTGATAATCATTATAGACGATATTAGTCATACTACTAACTAGTAGTAGCCCTATAGTTGGGAAATTGGTCATTTAATGTCATCAGTCCTAAGTCCAGCGTCCCCCGAGAGTTGGGCAATGTTCCATGTTCCGGTCCGATCCTGCCGTTCCCTGTTGTGTGAGGATGTGTTTGTGTAATTATGCTCGGCTCAATAATTAATGAGCAACCATTTAAAGCCGGGACTTGAATGCATAATTATACACGGTACTACAGTTAGTGTTTATAGTAAATGTTTGACTTGTCAATTATACAGGGTGTCCAAAAAGTCCCGGGCCTGTTAAATGTTTTTGAAATATTTAAAATAGAGCTACAAAACCATAAAGTTACTGGACAATCTATTTTATCACATACCGGTATTCAGTGATCCGCTACTTCCTCAGCAGGCGGCCCGCTAGGAGTAAGAAGACAATCTTAAATGTAAGTATAAGCATAGGTCGATATGTAGCCTATAAGAATAAGAATAAGAATAAGAATAAGAATCGTTTATTGCCGTTAAACATGTACATGCAATGGGCAAAGTCACATTTTTACAATATCTTCTTAGCCTACTTAAAAATAAACAGATGTATAGGCCTAGACCTTAACACAGAATGGTAACATTGAATCGTTGAAAGTCATTTTCAAGAACTCGTTAACACTATACATGGGGTTTTCCACTAACCAATCTGACAAAACTCTCTCAAATTTACTATTACTAACTTCTTTTGCGCTATGAGGCAGTTTGTTAAACAAATTAATACTAAGAACATTGAAAGACTTGAGGGTTTTACTTAACCTACAATGTTGCCTATAAATATGATGACTAGATCTTGTGAAATGGTTGTGGATTTGGTTTGACAAAGTGAGGTTATCTAAATTCTTCTTAACATAACATAAACACACAAAAATATATACATTTATCACAGTTAAAATCTTGGCTTGTTTGAACAAGGGCCTACAGTGCTCATCAGGGTCTACATTAAATAAAATCCTCACAGCCTTTTTCTGGATCACTAAAACTTCACTTATTTTTGAACTATTGCCCCAGTACAAAATAGCATAGAGCAAAACACTATGAAAAAAAGCAAAATAACAAGATCTTAAGTAATGACTAGGTAGGCTAAATCTAAGGCGACGCAACATGTGAACAACTTTGGACAGCTTTGAACAAACCTTAGTAACATGAGTATCCCAAACTAACTTAGGATCAAGATGGACACCTAAAAGTTTAACGCTACTGTCATCATCTGCCTCTTTCGGTGCTCTTACGTCTAGAGAGAAAGTTATATTCTGTGTCTTATTCAAGTTAAGGAGAAATTTGTTAGCTGCATACCATTCAGCTGCCTCTTTAAGAACTACTTCATTCATGGTGCAACAAAGGTCATTGAGCGGAGCGAGCGAAGCTCTTATACGTCGACTCTTATGCATTTCGTAATACGCAAACTCCTCCTAGACGGATGAATCAATCGTTTTCAAATTTTGCATGGTGATAGAGACCATATCGGTGAGTGCCAACATCTATATGGCGTTAAAAAAGTCTCTCAGGAATCCGCCCATATGGAATCCTAAATACTTAACGCTGTCCACTTCTGTCAACGCTATATTGTTCAAAGTAACTGGAGGGCAGTTTTCTTGTCTCAGCGTGAATGTTATATGTAAAGATTTTGTTTCATTAACTTTAGTTCTCCATTTTTTTAGCCACAGTTCGAAATCATTTAATGCAACTTGCAATTGATTTGAAGCATCTTGAGGATTTTCGTGAATGGAGAGAAATGCAGTATCATCCGCAAACGTAGCAACCGTAATATTTTGGCCCACGGGGATGTCGGAGGTATATAGTAGATATAAAACAGGTCCAAGAACACTGCCTTGGGGTACTCCAGATTGAATAGGCTTCAAGTCGGTTAAAATTTCTTGAAATTTAATCTGAAAGAATCGTTCATTTAAGTAAGATTTTAACAAACTGTAAAAAGAATGGGGGAGCAAGGATTTAAGTTTATACAGAAGTCCAGTGTGCCACACTTTATCGAATGCCTGTTGTACATCCAGAAATGCAGCAGAACAGTACTTTTTTGTTTCAAATGAATTTTTAATGATGTCTACTAGTCTGTGGGTTTGTTCAACTGTAGAGTGTCCTTTCCGGAAGCCAAACTGATGCTCAGGAATCAAATTTAAGTCTTCTATAATTGGGTTCAATCTTCTTAGGATTAGTTTTTCAAATAATTTGGATACAACAGGAAGCAAACTTATGGATCTGTAGGACGAGACCTCATTTGGTGGTTTGCCTGGTTTTGGAATGACCACAAGTTGAGCTATCTTCAATTGAACTGGAAAATATTCTAGCCGTAATATTGCGTTAAATTAACTTGGAAAACACATATTTGGTTTAAAAGACAACAAATGGACTTGAAGGTTCGTAAACTCAACTGGCTTCTAGGCAAAAAATCTAAGCTTTCGTTGACCAATAAACTCACACTTTACAAAGTTATGATCAAACCTATTTGGACGTACGGGATACAGCTTTGGGGAACGGCAAGTAAATCCAACTTAGCAATTATTCAAAGATTTCAGTCAAAGGCGCTACGAAGAATAGTTGATGCTCCGTGGTTTGTTTAGAATCGAACAATCCATGAAGATTTCAGAATACCTACAGTAATTGAAGAAATAACAAGAATTAGCAAGAACTATCAAGAAAAACTCGAAACCCACCCGAACAATATAGCCGTTAATTTGCTGGACAATAGTGATTTTCCCAACAGACTGAAAATTGTGAAAGTTCTAGAACTCCCATACCGATTTGTATAGTTTTAGTTATGACATGACTATTTAATTTTGCAAGATCTTTCACAGGGAAGATTCTTGGTCAAGACACTTATTTATATTATCCCTTTTACTAATTGTTCAAAGTACTGAACAGATTGTAAAATAAAATTAAGTTAAAAAAAAAAAAAAAAGGAATCCGCCCCACGGGGTCTCAAAGTTTCAATGTAATCCTTATGGAAGCAGTATTTGACACATAAACAAAAACATATGACCAGCTGTTGACTTTTGAATGCAGTAGAAAAAGAAATAGCTGATAGCATTAATCCACAGATATTAGAACAGAAACGGTATAGATCATAAATATAATCAAATGACGACACTAGCTTGAGGTCCGTGACGTAGGAAGTAGTGAAGGAAGTAGTAAAGGAGAGCAGTCTGGAGTGTGGAAACTGTTTATGACAATTAGATTTAGGTATCTGCATTCCTAAAATTTGATAGGAAGGGAGGAAAACTGGTCCGCGACGTAGGAAGTGGTAAAGGAAGTAGTCAAGGCGAGCTGTCCAGAGTGTGGGGACTGTTTATAACGATTAGATAAAGGTAATATTAAGGGAAGGAAACAGGTCCGCGACGTAGGAAGTGGTGAAGGAAGTAGTAAAGGCGAGCCGTTCGGGATATGGAATCTGTTTATGACCTTTAGATAAAGGTATTTGCAATCCTAAAATGTTATGGGAAGGGTGGAAAACAGGTCCGCGACGTAGGAAGTGATGAATGAAGTAGTCAAGGCGAGCTGTCCGGAGTGTGAAAACTGTTTATGACGATTAGATTAAGGTACCTGCAATCCTAAAATGCTATGGGAAGGGTGGAAACAGGTCCGCGACGTAGGAAGTGATGAATGAAGTAGTCAAGGCGAGCTGTCCGGAGTGTGATAACTGTTTATGAAGATTAGATTAAGGTATTTGCAATCCTAAAATGCTATGGGAAGGGTGGAAAACAGGTCCGCGACGTAGGAAGTGATGAATGAAGTAGTCAAGGCGAGCTGTCCGGAGTGTGAAAACTGTTTATGACGATTAGATTAGGGTATCTACAAACTTAAAATGCTATGAGAAGGGAGAAAACAGGTCCGTGACGTAGGAAGTGGTGAAGGAAGTAGTAAAGGCGAGTTGTCTGGAGTGTTGGATCTGTTTATGACCAATAGATTAAGGTATCTACAAACCTAAAATGCTATGGGAAGGGAGGAAAACAGGTCCGCGACGTATGAAGTGGTGAAGGAAGTAGTCAAGGCGAGCTGTCTGGAGTGTGAAAACTGTTTATGACGATTAGATAAAGGTAATATAAAAGGCATTCATAAAATTCTATGGAAATGGAGCAAAAGGGGTCCGAGACGTAGGAATTGGTGAAGGAAGTAGTAAAGGCGAGCTGTTCGGGGTATGGAATCTGTTTATGACCATTAGATTAAGGTATTTGCAATCCTAAAATGCTATAGGAAGGGAGGAAAAGGGGTCCGCGACGTAGGAATTGGTGAAGGAAGTAGTAAAGGCGAGCTGTTTCAAGGCGAGCTGTCTGGAGTGTGAAAACTGTTTATGACGATTAGATAAAGGTAATATAAAAGGCATTCATAAAATTCTATGGAAATGGAGCAAAAGGGGTCCGAGACGTAGGAATTGGTGAAGGAAGTAGTAAAGGCGAGCTGTTCGGGGTATGGAATCTGTTTATGACCATTAGATTAAGGTATTTGCAATCCTAAAATGCTATAGGAAGGGAGGAAAAGGGGTCCGCGACGTAGGAAGTGGTGAAGGAAGTAGTCAAGGCAAGCTGTCCGGAGTGTGGAAACTGTTTATGACGATTAGATTAAGGTATCTACAAACCTAAAATGCTATGGGAAGGGAGGAAAACAGGTCCGTGACGAAGGAAGTGGTGAAGGAAGTAGTAAAGGCGAGTTGTCTGGAGTGTTGGATCTGTTTATGACCAATAGATTAAGGTATCTACAAACCTAAAATGCTATGGGAAAAGAGGAAAACAGGTCCGCGACGTATGAAGTGGTGAAGGAAGTAGTCAAGGCGAGCTGTCCGGAGTGTGGAAACTGTTTATGACGATTAGATAAAGGTAATATTAAAGGCATTCCTAACATTCTATGGGAATGGAGGAAAAGGGGTCCGCGACGTAGGAATTGGTGAAGGAAGTAGTAAAGGCGAGTTGTCCGGAGTGATGGATCTGTTTATGACCAATAGATTAAGGTATCTAAAAACCTAAAATGCTATGGGAAGGGAGGAAAACAGGTCCGCGACGTATGAAGTGGCGAAGGAAGTAGTCAAGGCGAGCTGTCCGGAGTGTGGAAACAGTTTATGACAATTAGATTAAGGTATCTACAAACCTAAAATGCTATGGGAAGGGAGGTAAACAGGTCTGTGACGTAGGAAGTGACGAAGGGAGTAGTAAAGGCGAGTTTTTCGGAGTGTGGCAACTGTTTATAACGATTAGTTTAAGGTATCTGTAATCCTAAAATGTTATGGAAAGGGAGGGAAACGGGTCCGTGACGTAGGAAGTGGTGAAGGAAGTAGTGAAGGCGAGTTGTCCGGAGTTTGGGAACTGTTTATGACGATTAGATTAAGGTATCTGCAATCCTAAAATGCTATGGAAAGGGAGGGAATCAGGTCCGTGACGTTGGAGGTGGTGAAGGAAGCAGTAAATGCGAGCTGTCCGGAGTGAGGGAACTGTTTATGACGATTAGATTAAGGTATATGCAATCCTAAAATGCTATGGAAAGGGAGGGAATCAGGTCGGTGACGTAGGAAGTCGCGAAGGAAGTAGTAAAGGAAATGTTGTTTAGAGTGTGGGATATGTTTATAACCAATAGATTAAGGTATTTGCAATCCAATAATGCTAAGGGTAGGGAGGGAAACAGGTCCGAGACGTAGGAAGTGGTGTCAAGGAAGTAGTCAAGGCGAGCTTTTTGGAGTGTGGGAACTGTTTATGACGATTAGATTAAGGTATCTACAATCTTAAAATTCTATGGGAATAGAGAGAAACAGGCCCGCGACGTAAGAAGAGGTGAAGGAAGTAGTAAGGTGAGCAGTGTGGAGTGTGGGAACTGGGAACCCTTTGTAGCAGTTAGATTAATGTATCTGCAATGCTGAAATGCTATGAGAAGGGATGGAAGCATGCCCGCGACATAGAAAATGGTGAAAGAAGTAGTAAAGGCTAGCGGTGCTAAGTGTGGGCAATGTTTGTGGCAATTATATTAACGTATCTAAAATACTAAAATGCTATGGAAAATGATGAAAACAGGTCCACGATGTAGGAAGTAGCTTAGGAAGTAGTAAAGTATGAGCATAATGTGAGAACCGTCTGTGGCAGTTAGATTAATGTATCTTCAATCCTAAAATACTAAGAGAAGAGAAGGAAACAGGCCCCACGACGTAGGAAGTGGTGAAGGAAGTTTTAAAGGCTGGCAGTGGAGAGTGGGGGAACCGTTTTGGGCAGTTAGATAAATGTATCTAATACCATTATAAAGTCAATATACCAATATATAGTCAATTATAATACTTAAATGCTACGAGAAGGGAACGAAACAGGTCTATGGCGTAGGAAATGGTGAAGGAAGTAGTAAGGCTTGCAGTGCAGAGTGTGGGAACTGCCTTTGGCAATTACATAAATGTATCTGCAATCCTAAAATGCTATGGGAAGAGAGGGAAAAAGGTCCACGACGTAGGGGGTGATGAAGGAAGTAGTAAAGGTGAGCAGTGTTGAGTGTGGGAATGGATTAATGTATCTGCAATGCTAAAATGCTATGGGAAGAGACTGTAGACTGTAGGTTAAAATTATTACAAAGCACAAATCGATACATATTTCGATACATGCAATCGTTTTTCAATAGAAATTTACAACTAACCTAAAAAACGATCTTTACTCCCTAAAGAGTAAAAATGCTACTTTAGACCCGCAACGCATGCATTAAAAACGACTGTTTTGACTGCAGCATGACAAAAACAATATAGTATGAACCCCTGATGACTCCGCTCAATTTTGTGGATGCCTCTGCAAACGCCACCTAGTTAACATTTTTCTCGCTTCTAAAAAAGGTCGCATCATCAGCAAACATGACAGTACTAGCAGAGACATTATCAGGCAAGTCGTTAACCATAACCAAAAATAGGAATGGGCCCAGGACCGAGCCCTGCGGTATACCGTACTCAACCTGGGTAGCGACTGACATTGAACCCTTAACACTAACTTTTTGTCGCCTATTTGTTAGATAGGATTCAAAAATTTTGATTTGAGGACCGACTACCCCATAATACTCAAGTTTTTTCAATAGTATGTCCCGGTCAACGCAGTCGAAGGCCTTGCTCAGGTCACATAACGAAGCTCGAGTGGCTAAGCCACTTATTTATTTACCCCCATATATCAAATGTAAAGGCATTTATTCGAAGACACATTTTAGACACCCTGTATATTGTGTATGGCAATGGAAGAAATCACTCTTATTATGGCAAATGTGTGGAATAAAACCATTTCGTCCTTGGCCATACACGACACAGCGATAAAATTAAGCGAGCATTTCCTGAATACCTGCGTGATCCCGGTGATTTGTGGTAGAGAAGACTTCTGGTTTACGTCTCTTGTAGCATTATACGGGATATTACCCTACTTTATCTACATTTTGTTTTATAACCCCGTTAATGTTTAAAATCTTGAGACACCATTTTTCAAAAGCAAATTGTAGGTTTTCGAGTAGGCCTATTCGTGAGGCCAAATCAAATTAAACACTATCACATTCAAGTAGGCTTGGGCTTGGCCATGGTGGATTTTATCTTTGAATTATCTATATACAGTATATAAAATCCAATGTATGTATGTATGTTTGTTTGTTTGTCCTTGACTCCGAAACTGCTCGACGGATTGTAATGAAACTTTCAGGCATTATTAAGCATTATTCAAGGATGGTTTATGTGAAGTTTGGTGCAGATCCGTCAAAAGGGCTCCGCCCCAGTGGCTCTGGAGTTTCCCATGTTAACCTTATGAGTACTCATATTTAAATGGAATTAAAGAATCTTAACAGCTGGTTCAACTAAACAATTTGATTCTGTGATGATAAATATCATTAAAAAGTTAATAGGTTTACCAACAGGGTGCAGCACTATTATTTTTAGCGAATATCCCATATAGGGAATAAGCTATTACCGTAGTACTCATGGTAAGACCTGGACGCGGGACCGATTTTTTATTGTTTTGAAGTCCCGAGAGGCCAAAAACACCATCCGTTCAAATTCATATATATATATATATATATATTTATATATATATATATTTACATATTTATATATTTATCCTATACTCTAATTCGAGCAATGTTTGCTTGTATGTATGCTTGCTTGCTTGCTTGCTTGCAGAAAGATCTCGAAAACGGCTCCGACGATTTTCTTCAAATCTTGTAAATAGTTTATTTTTGGCCTAAAAACAAGTTTCATGCAGTTAGAACTGCCAACAAAAATCTAATTACGTAGAAAAACGAAACTGAAAGTCACATGATTTTAACATTAGTCTTATGGGTTGCTAAGTAACCATGTTGGTTGAATTAAATAACAAGGAAAAAGTAAACAAAAGACTTGAAGTTGTAGCACGTGTTCATAATAAACCAACTACCCACAGTATACTAGCAAATTACAAATACAGTACAAAAGGAAAAACATCACTTGTTAATATTGAGCAAAGATTATACTTAAGATTACTCGAGACATTGTAGTCAAGGGTAGCAGTGCGAAGTCTAGGATCTGTTTATGACGAATACATTAAGGTATCTAATCCTAAAATGCTATGGGAAGGGAAGGAAACAGGTCCGTGACGTAGGAAGTAGTGAAAGAAGTAGTAAAGGAAATCATAAAATGCTATGGGAATAGAGGGAAACAGGTCCGTGACGTAGGAAGTGATGAAGGAAGTAGTAAATGCGAGCAGTCCGGAGTGTGGGGACTGTTTATGACGATAAGATTAGGGTATCTGCAATCCTAAAATGCTATGGGAAGGGAGGGAAACAGGTACGTGACGTAGGAAGTGGTGAAAGAAGTAGTCAAGGCGAGCTGTCCGGAGTGTGGGAACTGTTTATGACGATTAGATAAGGGTATGGGCTATCCTAAAATGCTATGGGAAGGGAGGGAAACAGGTCCGCGACGTAGGAAGTGGTGACGGAAGTAGTCAAGGCGAGTTGTCCGGAGTGTGGGAACTGTTTATGACGATTAGATTAAGGTATCTGCAATCTTTAAATGCAATGGGAAGGGAGGGAAACAGGTCCACGACGTAGGAAGTGGTGAAGGAAGTAGTCAAGCTGAGCTGTCCGGAGTGTGGGAACTGTTTATGACGATTAGATTAATGTATCTGCAATCTTTAAATGCAATGGGAAGGGAGGGAAACATGTTTGCGACGTAGGAAGTGGTGAAGGAAGTAGTAAAGGCGATTAGTATGGAGCGTGGGAACTGTTTATGACGATTAGATTAACGTATCTGCAATTCTGAAATGCTATGGGAAGGGAGAAAAACAGGTCCGCTACGTTGGAAGTGGTGAAGGAAGTAGTAAAGGCGATTACCTGGGGACCGAGCTTTGCTCGGGGGAAATTATTAGTTTACTCTGAAAAGTATTGCAGATACATTAATCCACTCCCAATCTCCACACTGCTCACCTTCACTACTTACTTCACCACTCCCTACGTCGTGGACCTGTTTTCCCTCCTTCCCTATACCATTTTAGAATTGCAGATACATAAATGCCACAGACAGTTCCCACACTCTGAACTGCTAGCATTACTACTTCCTACACCATTTCCTACGTCATGGACCTGTTTTCCTCCCTTCTCGTAGCATTTTAGGATTGTAGATACCTTAATGTAATTCCCATAAACAGTTCCCAGAATCCAGACTGCTCACCTTTACTACTTCCTTCACCACTTCCTACGTCGCGGACCTGTTTCTCTCCCTTCCAATGGCATTTTACGATTGCAGATACACTAATCTAATCGTCATTAACAGTTCCAACACTCCGGGCTGCTTGCCTTTACTACTTCCTTCACCTCTTCCTACGTCGCAGACCTGTTTCCCTCCATTCTCATAGCATTTTAGGATTGTAGATACCTTAATCTAATCGTCATAAACATTTCCCACACTCCGGACTGCTCACCTTTACTACCTTCCTATGTCGCAGACCTCTTTCCATCCCTTCCCATAGGATTTTAGGATTGTAGATTCCTTAATCTAATCGTCATAAACAGTTTCCTCACTCCAGACTGCTCGCCTTTACTACTTCCTTCACCACTTCCTACGTCGCGGACCTGATTCCCTCCCTTCCCATAGCATTTTAGGATTGTAGATAACTTGATCTAATCTTTATTAACAGTTCCCACACTCCGGACTGCTCACCTTTACTACTTCCTTCACCACTTCCTACGTCGTGAACCTGTTGCCTTCCCTTCCCACAGCATTTTAGGATTGCAGATTCCTTAATCTAATCGTCATAAACAGTTTTCACACTCCAGACTGCTCGCCTTTACTACTTCCTTCACCACTTCCTACGTCATGGACCTGTTTCCCTCCATTCCCATAGCATTTTAGGATTGTAGATTCCTTAATCTAATCGTCATAAACAGTTTCCACACTCCAGACTGCTCGCCTTTACTACTTCCTTCACCACTTCCTATGTCGCGGGCCTAATTACCTCCCTTCCCATAGCATTTTAGGATTGTAGATAACTTGATCCAATCGTTATTAACAATTCCCACACTCCGGACTGCTCACCCTTACTACTTCCTTCACCACTCCCTATGTCGGAGACCTGTTTGCCCTCCTTCCTTATACTATTTTAGAATTGCAGATACATAAATGCCGCAGACGGTTCCCACACTCTGCACTGCTAGCCTTACAACTTCCTTCCTCATTTCCTACGTCATGGACCTGTTTTCCTCCCTTCCCATTATATTTTAGGATTGCAGATTACCTTAAAAACAGTTCCCACACTCCAGACTGCTCGCCTTTACTACTTCCTTCACCACTTCCTATGTCGTGGACCTATTTCCTCCCTTTCCATAGCATTTAAGGATTGCAGATACCGTAATCTAATCGTCATAAACAAATCCCACACTCCACACTGCTACCCTTGACTATAGAATCGAGTAATCTTCAGTATAATCTTTGCTCAATAGTAACAACTGATGTTTTTCCTTTTGTACTGTATTTTGTTTTGCTAGTATACTGTGGATAGACAAATTACAAGTCTTTTGTTTACTTTTTCCTTGTTATTTAATTCAGCCAACATGGTTACCTAGCAACCCATAAGACTAATGTTAAAAAAATGTGATTTTCAGTTTCATTTTTCTACGTAATTAGATTTTTGTTGGCAGTTCTATTTGCAGTAAACTCGTTTTTAGGCCAGAAATAAACTATATACAACATTTGAAGAAAATCGTCGGAGCCGTTTTCGAGATCCTGGTGCAAGCATACATACAAGCAAACTTTGCTCGTATTAGAGTATAGGATTCCCCTTAATAACTTTATTAATACTCCTTCTTTCTTTGCTCGTCATTCAAGAGTGTTCTGACAAAGACATTTCTTTCATATTTTGTGTTAATTCTTTAAAATTTATTTTTAAAACTATTAATTACCTATATCCGCAAATTGTAACATGAGTTTCAGATTTTGTAAAAAGAAACATCTTAAGGCCATGCAAGGAGTCGGTATTGAAATTATAACTTAATTAAAGATCGTTGGGAAAGTGCATCAAACCAGAACAGACACATGTATTTTTATAGTAACGGATATGAAATTTACACTCTAATACACAATACGCACATTTACGCATTGTTTCAATAAAAACTAAAATATTCACTCGAATGATACAATTATTAAGTAACTTTTCCGATATTCAATTTAAATGATTATTTTATAGACCCCTGTATCGCACTTAGTCCCTTGTAGCAACTGAAATTACAGCAACCAACGATTACTGTTCAAGTATTTAAACAATGTCACTTGTACTTCTTGACAGCGTTCTTATCTAAAATAGCTAGATTGAACTCTCATTAACACCGTAACAACGCATTAAATAGTATTCATAGAGTTGTGTATATGTACAGGAAGCAGCCTACCTGTCTTGGAACAAAATACCCCCGCCGTAGCAAACCTGCCGACTTAGCGAATTTCCATTTGTCTGAATTGATTTTCAGTTTAATATATTTTAATAACATTAGGTTTAACGAGTACCTAGGTTTTCTGCTACAAGGAAAGTAATAAAGTGTGTTTTTGAGTAAAATATTGATAGCTTAGTACAAAATAAATAAATTTGCCAAGTTTGATGAAAATATATCCATAAACAAGCAAACTACAACATTTGAAAATATTCTCCATAAGAATAACATGGGAATTTTAAATTTACAATTTTTTAAATTTTCTCCGTTACTAATAATCGAACAAAAATACTTTTATATACTAAATTATTTGTTTTTTTTAAGCTCTTTAAAAAGGTCTAAAGAGAAATCGGAAAACTTTGTGTTTTGAGGGTCAAAAGTGAGAAAACCCAATTTTTACCCCATAAACCCCCCCGTAAAGCCCCGTTCCCATGGTCCGATCGTGCTGGATAAGTCTATATATATATACATATATAAAAATTTGAACGAATATTGTTTTTGGCCTTTAGGGACACCAAAATGAAAAAGTATATGGCTCCCGGGTCTAGGTCTTACCATGCCACCTACGGTAATAGCTACTTCCCTATAGGGAAATTCGCTAAAAGAGGTTATACATTTTAAATATTTGTTTCTATTTGTTGTATGGATTTGCGTGCATACAATATTGTATTTTGATAATTTGACGATATAATAAAATATTTTCAATCGGTTTAACATGATAACAAATTGTTACTTTTCCCCTTATTATGTTCACTAATGTTTTTCATGGCAAATATTAATTAAGATCCCCAAAACAAAAGTAGTACTACAAAGCATTTTATGCGTACAATTGTTCATACGTTCCAAAAGAGCGGAATCGCCAAATCACGTTCAAGAGGGCCCGAAATCGTTAGTTCCGATAATCTTCCCAGTTCGCAGAAGCGCTGGACAGTCGTCCGGAACATTGGATCGGACTGTTCCATTCCCAGGAGAGATTGATCCCATCGGAGACCGAAATGACCATTGTGAATCCTTGGATGTGAGATGAGTCAGACACGGTAACATCAAGTTTCCAGCAGTAGTTTAAACCCATCTCACCATTAGTAAGCCAAAGTGTGCGATTTGTACATGCATACAGCAAACATAAATTATCCTATTGTAAGATAAGATCCAACGTTTAACATTGTTCTTTTAGATCAGCTTAAGAAGTAAAAACATTTAAGGGTTCTCTCTGTCCTGCCTGGAACGGCTTTTTTCTTACGATTTATTTATTGAATATTGTTATTTAACCAAATACACAATTATTTAAACAAAATTGAAACGCCATTTTGTAAAATATTGATTAGGCTAGCTATATATGTTATATTCCCCGGTTTTATAGCTAAAGAACAAGCTCTAAAATGTATTCTAATATAAACACTTCCTATTTGACACCGGCGTAGTCATACTAGGTGTCAAATATACATCAAACACATTCAGACAATATGATAATGTCTAATCGCACTTTAAACAGTCAATAATACACTAAGAACTATTAGCAGACACAGAAAATTAATATTCATCAATGTATCTTTGGTAGGGGTACCAAATTAAAACCCTCCCTCATGTTTAATGTTTATTGAAAAGTACACAAACAATAACAATATTTACAAAGCGATCTTTGGCAATTATGGATGTCGGGCATTATTACAATAGCGTAAAGATTACAGAGGTAACATCCAAGCGTAAACGGATGGGTGTCTACAATCGTAGTTATCAGCTTGGCCGCTAGGTTGCAGCGGTTTCTTCTCGCAAATATCCTACCCTTTTTGTTTTTAAAACAAGTTCAATTATAAGCTTCTACATAACGTCTCTGCACTTATTACATTTTATTGCAGCTATATAAATATTTTCGTTGTAGGTTAAATAATCTGAATGGATAAAAATTGTGTTTTACAGTAAATATTTGAGTAAATCATACTTCAAACAACGTTGTAAATTATTAGTTTCAGTTTCAAAGTATAAGGAAGTCATTTTAAATCTGGGAGGTTCGAATCTAATCAGTTGTTCTTTAAGAAAAGGACCCAGTATTAGACATACATTTATAATGGTAACCGGTAATCAGTTGGTATCATATTCAGAAATTCTGTTGTCCCTTGTGAGACGAAATATATTCAACAGTCTTGCGAAAACGAAGCGTAAACAGAATGAATATCTTCTGGGATTTTGTGTTGAAATAAGGTCTATGCGTCCAGGACATGGTTGAGGTAGGCGATGTAGCAAATAGCGAGGCGCAGGATTTCGATTTTGGACAGTTTCTTGTCCGGTGGCAGGGTCGGGAGCAGCTTCCTCAGTTCACAAAAAGCCACGTTGAACGCTTCAACTCGCACTCGCTCTCTGTAACATAATAGGGCCTTCAGTAAAAATATTTCCACTATGGCTAGTAATAATTATCAAAGAAACTATTTCATTGGGTTACATGTTCCATTCTTACGTCTAATTTGTGAAAGTGGCATGAAAGATCCCTAGGAAATACGTTAGTGGTTGAATTGATATTAAACATGTATTTAAGTGTAGGAGTATTCTGGGAGATGTTAAAATATCTCTGATTCTTATGTTCTACGTTCGACCTTAGGAGCTATCCCAGTGACTGTACTGAGCGGCTCCCAGGCATCGTCCTTCTTGTACAGTACATAGTTAAGCATGATCACACAGCTAAATCCATCGCTGGTTTGAGGTATTTTAACCCGCAGACTCGGCTACTACACTTTGCTCACCGTCCATCAGGACATTGTCATAACTTTTCAGGATGATGTCTTGTATCATATATGTATCTTCTTGCGCCTGATAATGACGAGAACTTGCAGAGTAGGTTTCGAGGGGGTGTAACATTGGAAACATCCCCTACTGTAATAACCAATGGTGAGCTGTTAGGTGTAGCCTGAAGTAATGTGTAAAACTGTTCCAGACTAGAGCACAGTCCTAGGAAGTATAGTGAGGATAAAATAGTACTGTATCTACCTGGTAGCATGGGCAGTCCTGTACTTCTGAGTGGCTCTTCTTCTTCTTCTCCGTTCTTCTCTACTGAGAACAGACTGTACCTCACACCGATCTCTGTCCCTGTGGCAGTAACATTTGTGTAAATTGAATAAGAAACACCGAGACTAGTAACAAAATGGTGGGCAAATACTATTACTGCCGTAAATTACTACAAAGTAAAACAGGAACTTGATGTAGAGGATGTATCTTTGTATTGTAAAATGCTCTAGATCCAGTTCTAAGTAAAACTTGTCTAAGTAAGGATTTTTATATTTGGAATACGATCGTAAAATATTTTGAAATAATTAATCTTTTGACACGTAAGTGTTTAAAGTCAGGGTTGTGATTATTTTAAAGATCGACAACGATTGAAACGTTCGAATTGAAGCCAAGTTTAAGGTTAAGGTATTGAATTTGAATGTTCTTAATACAAACATGTCAGGAATGGATATGACATTGATGACTTGTTTAGATTTTTTTACAAATACAGTATGCTTAATTGAAATCATCCCGGATTGGCTCACGAATAAACTAGGAATATAATATTTTTGACGAAATTCTTCTCGATTATACAGAAACTTAATGGTACAACATTAAAATGATGAACCGAATATTTAATAAAACAAAAGTTAATTTAGAAATTATAAATTTAAATCAGAGCAACGTCGAACCAACGAACAAATGTGACACATCTTCAAAACCTTTTACGACTTTTAAAATAATTGTCAAACTTTTACAACCCACAATTCCAAAATGCCTGATCAGTATTTAAACTCAATGTAAACACAGAATAGTTGTTAACTCAGTGTATGAGTTAAGTGAAATCGATACTATCCGAGACTCGTGCCGCTAAGAAAGGACTTTATGGTTGTTAGGCCGTGGGCCGGAGACCTACATTTTGAGCACGCACGGTGGCTTCAAGTTATTGCCCCTTGAATAATATAACATCGGGGCGATGGGATTTTGAAATACGGCTACGACATCCGCCAATCTCAATATTGACTGTTGCGGAGAGGAGGAACGATGTCGGAATCGGAACTTTTCAACAAGATTGGTCCATCAACCGTAATCTTGCGTGTGGCATGGACAAATATTTTTTGTTATTTTAAAATATATATTTTTATTTATATCCTAAATATAAAGTACTTGTCTTATACTGATTAACTGAAGAATTTCTATTCTGTATCAGTTTGATACGTGTTATCGCTATTACAGATTTATTCATTAATTTATAAGTGTATTGCTTGTTTGTGTAATTGTTGGTTTCGTATGTTCGTTTGTTTGTTTATTTATTTATTAGTCAACGGTAAGCACTATAATGTACATAAAATAAAACTGCATTACAAAAATTCAAAACTAACTTTAAGATATGCTTATGACATACTGTACCAATATAAATCAGCTAAACTAATATGTATCTTGACAGATGGCAAACATGCTCGTTTAACTCTCTAATAAATACGTAACAATAAACAATAGTTTTTATAATCTAAAAATCGTTCCATGCAAAAAACCCAATTAGGTATAAATCATTTGAGATGAATTCAAAAGTTCATAAAATTATATAGAACTACAAAACAATATTAAAACTTGGGTTAAAGACTTCAATAAAATACACAGGGTGATCGTAATTTATTTTCACAACAATTATTTCTTCCTTATTATTTTAATTAATAGTCAAAGTTATAATATATTTAATAATATATTTAATTTATTTTAATTATTATTTTGAAAATATATAACAAACCTTTTCCTTTGGAGCAGCATATGACTGAGATCTTGTCTTGAGGAATCAATATTTGTAAACATTTCCTCCATACAGTCCATTTCCTCCTCCCTCCTGAAAAACGAGCATATGTTTAGGTGCAGTGGTAGAACATATGGCTATGGTAGATGTGTCATACTATATCATACCGTAAATTTAAAGAACCAAACCTTAAAACCATTTTAAGCTTCTGTCAATTCCACTTTTTTATATTCGAGAGCTTGTAAGACCATCCAGTTACAAATGATCACAGAGCATATCCCTGAATCACATCGAATCTCACCAGAACATACATATTAATCCGTCGATTTGCCGTCCAGCGTGATGGAGTGTTTATGTTATCATTAGCCCCCGGCTGGGGGGGGTCGCCGCCCCCTGGGGGGGGGTTGTAGTCCCCCGGAGACCAGTCGCGCGCCGCCCCCCTCGGTCGTCGTTCACACTAGTTGTAATTCAATCAGTATTATACGCCACCTGCGTCGACGAGCCACTTAGTCAGTGGCAAGCCTAGGAGTTTTGATTTATTAAAATATTCTAAACAGGATTTGTTTGGTATCGGCAATCGTTAGATTTTTTGCTGTAAGTATATTAGAAATTCTAGTGCAGTATGTAGTAATTTTTTTTTTTTAAGGTTGCAAATCAATTTAATATAGATAATTACAAGACAAATAAATCTAAATTTACAGATATTACTATAAATTTTGATTCTTTCAATAAATATGTTGGATGCGTGCTCCATCTTCGAATTCTCGAGCAGATCTTCATTTTTTTCGAGATCTTCTCAGGCACATACTTGTTGCCCTTAAACTTTTAGTTTTTGTAGTTTTTTAATGGTTCTAGCAGTATGCACATTTTGAGTTTTTACAGAGTGTCTTGGAAATTTTATCCATAGTTCTTTTAATTGACAATTGCGTTATTCGAAACATACGGTCTTCCTCAGAAGCTACACAGGGCTTATCTTTTTTCCCACACCCATCTTTTATTTATATTTATGTAAAATTGCACCTTGGCTGCGTCCCAATCCTTCAAAGATTACCCACATACAATGAATTGTTCTTAGTTACGGGTTCTTAGTACATTGAAACAAAAACAAATTCATTCGGATTGTCATATGAATCCAAAGCTACATCCCAAAAGATTTTTGAGTTGAAAATGGTTAGGTTCTACACTACCTTCTTTTATAAACCTTCTTTTTAATAAATAATTTTTAAATTTACAGATTTTTAAACATCGTTATCACGAAATAATACAATAAAATCTGGGATAGGCCTATATTTTTTATAAAATATCAGTCTTAGAAAGGAGTAAGTTCGAGAGTGGTAATAAAATATTCACGTTCAGAATATTATAACAGCACCAATCACATATATTTCTTATACTAAAATTAAGATGGGTTAATATGCGTACTTCCTCTTTGAATGAAACAAGGAAATATAAATAATCCTATGAGTGTTGAAAACTGAAAAACAAATTACTTAAAACTATAAAAATATAAGCAAATCAGGGCCATGCCACCATAACAATAATACTGTACCCGAAAATCAGAAAGCCGTACGGATATGTTGAAGACTTATTTTATGGCTATGACCTTAATTACTTGTATAACTATCTACATAATTCATAATAACTTCTGATAAGTTGAAAACCAACCAGATCATTTTTTAATGTAAACTAACTCCCCCTCCCCTAAAAGTTCAAAAATCCAGCCACAATCCTTAGTATATCTGCTATGACTTTAATCGATGTGATATTTCTTTGATCCATTGGTTTAGAACCAAACTTAATAAGAAGGCCCATTAATATAGAAAAACAAAGAAAAATAGCAGATCTTCCTCTGTATCTGAGTAGTCTTTCACTCAGGTTATTAAAATAGTCAACGTAGTTTTAACTATAAAGTATAACTTGAGTTTATCATTACTACTCTGCCTTGCCTAGCTTTTTCGTAAAGATTAAATACGTAACAATCAGCCAACTAGCTTGCAAAAATAACCAAACTAAGATAAAGAAAATCAAAAGGTCTTCATTATTTTCTTGAAAAAGATTGATCGCGAGCTGTAAAATAGTTACGTTACTAGTCCTGAAAATAAGTGTTTACCGGACGAGTGTGGTCGTTCCCGTGCAAGACGAAGTCGAGTACGGGATTACCATACGAGTCCGGTACACACATTTTGGACGAGTTACGTACGATAGTTTACGCCATACTAATAAATCTGTACAAATCCTTATATATTTCCACCAACTAAAGGACTAAAAATCACTAGTCATAACCTCTAAGAGAGGTTATGTTTTTGTTTATAACACCTCAATGCCACCCAAATACAGTATAATCAGCTGATTGGTGTCCGGTAAAACTCATTACAGTACAGTAGTACGCATTGAAACCCCATTTGAATACGCTGGCGGCAAACAGCTGTTTTCTGGACTAAATCCTTGTGTGGGAAGTTCGTCACAATAATGTAGAGTGGCGTAATAGCTATTCACCTTACAAGTGTAGTAAGAGCGTTTTTACATCATGCAGGTGAATGTTGTGCAACGAGCGGAAGCGAGTTGCATAATTTACCGAAGTGATGTAAACACGCTCTTGCGTAACGCGTAACGTACAAGATTTTACCTGACCCGACAATATACAGGAGGTTACGAACAATATTTTTCATTATCCATTTCACTCATCTTCTAACAGTAACGGTAACGTTCATTTACAAACAAAAACTAGGTTAGGAAAATTCTTCAAAACATAACAATAAAATTCAAGCGCACAGATGATTTCTAGCGTTGAACGTCGTTGGCTCCATAGAGGTATATTTTTTTGAGCGGAGCGAGCGAAGCGAGCGAAGCTCTTATACGTCGACTCTTATGCATTTCGTAATACGCAAACTCCTCCTAGACGGCTGAATCGATCGTTTTCAAATTTTGCATGGTGATAAAGACCATATCGGTAGTGCCAACATCTATATGGCGTTAAAAATAACTCTCAGGAATCCGCCCCACTGGGTCTCAAAGTTTCAATGTAATCCTTATGGTAGCAGTATTTGACACATAAACAAAGACATATGATCAGCTGTTGACTTTTAAATGCAGTAGATAAAAAAAAGTTGATAGAATTATTACACAGATATTAGAACAGAAACGGCATGGATCATAAATATAATCAAATGACGACACTAGCTTGAGGTCCGTAACGTAGGAAGTGGTGAAGGAAGTAATAAAGGTGAGCAGTCTGGAGTGTGGAAACTGTTTATGACGATTAGATTAAGGTTTCTGCATTCCTAAATTTCTATGGGAAGGGAGGAAAACAGGTCCGCGACGTAGGAAGTGGTGAAGGAAGTAGTCAAGGCGAGCTGTCCGGAGTGTGGGAACTGTTTATGACGATTAGATTAAGGTATCTGCAATAATAAAATGCTATTGGAAGGGAAGGGAACAGGTCCACGACGCAGGAAGTGGTAAAGGAAGTAGTAAAGGCGAGCTGTTCGGGGGATGGGATCTGTTTATGACCATTAGATAAAGGTATTTGCAAATCCTATGATGGTATGGGAAGGGAGGGAAACTGGTCCGTGTCGTTGAAAGTGGTGAAGGAAGTAGTAAAGGCAAGCAGTCCGGACTGTGGGAACTGTTTGTGACGATTAGATTAAGGTATCTGCAATCCTAAAATGCTATGGGAAGGGAGGAAAACAGGTCCGCGACGTAGGAAGTGGTGAAGGAAGTAGTCAAGGCGAACTGTCCGGACTGTAGGAACTGTTTATGACGATTAGATTAAGGTATCTGCAATCCCTAAATGCTAAATACCCCAGAGGGGAGGTAACTGCCCGGTGTCAGACCCGGCACTTCAGGTAGACCACAGTTATGGACGACTGGTAAGCGCCAGCCCCTTAGGGGGAGCCTCCAGTGACATTCCCTCCATTCAGGGTGGGGGGGGTGTTTAGCTCTCAGTGACGCCGTTAATTCCGCCTCTCCTCAACTACCTGTAACTGTGGTTGTGACTGAGTCCTACCTGTTGTGTTCGACTGACATTTTGTGAGGCATATCCTCGACTTTGGAAGTAGCCTCGTCCTGGGAGGTGAAATACCTAGCCCCCAGAGGGGAGGTAAATGCTCCGTGTTGGTATCGGCATTTTCAAGTTGGCCACAGACATGGTCGACTGGGCATCGGGTCCCAGTGACATTCCTTTATCCAGGATGGAGGGGTGTTTAGCTCTAGGAGAGATGGAAGTACATCATAATCTCTAACCTACCTGTGTCTGTGGTACTTTGGGCTTCGGCCTGCTTGTGGTGTGCGACCAGCATTCAGTGGGCAAATCCTCGACTTTGGAAGTAACCTTTCCTGGAGGTGAAAACGGGCAAGTACCCGCAGCTCACGGGGACACTCAAGGGCAACGTAACTTTCCGCAGTGTGAGGGCAACGGTTTGTAGGTACTTATGCAAACCTATCCCTGTCTCTGAGCACGGACGGTATGGTTATCTTGAGTGTGGGGGGTTCTTCCCGGAACCTCAATTGAGTCAAGGGTGTCGCCACCTCTGGTGGATAGGTTCATCCGGGTGGGTCCCACTTCTATACCTGCCTCCTTTTGGGAAACCCTGGTGGCCTGGCAGTGATGTTGGGTCTGACGGGCAAACGAAGTAGATCGGGTGCTGGGTCCGAGCCCGCCAGGGGTATCTGGGGATCTATCGCTCTGGATATCTCTGGTTCCCAGCAATGGGTCAGGCCTCGATCGGGCAGCGGTGTAAATGGGAGATTGGGGTTCCCCCCGTCAGCGTGCTGATGGTCCCCTTCCTCCTGGCTATTGATGGCGGGTTTTGCCTGTCAGGGATGAGATAGGTCCCGAGTGTTGCTTGCACTAAATGCGTCGGGGCGCTCCACTATGGACCTCTAGGTTCCGACCTAGTGGAACCCAGGTGGAGTGACGCTTAAACAAGCAGCCGGAATCCCTGGTTAGGATTGAGGGGCAACCCTCTTTCCGAAGGGTCTGCTTCGGCAGCCGGCGAGCCTGATGACCTTAAGTCATCCGCCCATGATGTGCTAAAGGTTGATGCGTAAGCTTCGGCCTACATCATGGGGCCCGGGTATGTCCTGAAGGATAGGTACCGGGTAAGCAGTCAGGGGGCTTCGGCTCTCATGACAACAAATCTAAATCTAAATCTAAATCTAAAATCTAAATCCCTAAATGCTATGGAAAGGGAGGGAAACAGGTCCGTGAAGTAGGAAGTGGTGAATGAAGTAGTCAAGGCGAGTTGTTCGGAGTGTGGGAACTGTTTATGACGATTAGATTAAGGTATCTACAATCCTAAAATGCTATGGGAAGGGAGGAAAACAGGTCCGCGATGTAGGAAGTGGTGAAGGAAGTAGTAAAGGTGAGCTGTTTGGGGTGTGGGATCTGTTTGTGACCATTAGATTAAGGTATTTGCAATCCAATGATGCTATGGGAAGGGAGGGAAACAGGTCTGCGACGTAGGAAGTGGCGAAGGAAGTAGTTTAGGGGAGCTGTCTGGAGTGTGGTAACTGTTTATGACGATTAGATTAAGGTATATTTAATCCTAAAATGCTATTGGAAGGGAAGGAAACAGGTCCGCGACGTAGGAAGTGGTGAAGGAAGTAGTAAAGGCGAGCTGTTTGGGTGTGGGATCTCTTTGTGACCATTAGATTAAGGTATTTGTAATCCTATGATGCTATGGGAAGGGAGGGAAACAGGTCTGCGACGTAGAAAGTGGTGAAGGAAGTAGTTAAGGGGAGCTGTCTGGAGTGTGGGAACTGTTTATGACGATTAGATCAAGTCATCTACAATCCTAAGATTCTAAATCAAATCAAATCAAATCAAATCAAATTATCCTTTATTCATTTAGTACACAATATACATAAATAGCGTCAATACAATAATCGTAATAAAACAAATATCTTAAAACTAATGTATAAGAGTCAGTGGAAAAAATCTTTTACCTTATAACAGCATTTACTACATAAAAACTTAAATAACTGTTTTTTAAACGATTTAACGGAAGCTGCAGATTTAATCGAATCAGGCAGGTTATTGTAAAACTTAACACCAGAGTAGTGGGGAGAAGATTCTAAAGTTGAGGATTTATGTTTAGGGTATAAAAGGCAGCTTTTGTGCCGGGTATTATAATTATGATTGTCCGAATTAACAGCAAATTTAGAAATATTTTGTTTCATAAAAATTAATAAATTGTAGATGTACAGACTGGGAAAAGTAAGGATATTATTGCTTTTAAATGTATTTTTACAAGAACCCCTAGATTTGATAGAATAAATTGTTCTAATTATTCTTTTTTGCAATTTAAAAACTTTTTTATTTTTGTCGGAATTTCCCCAAAAAATAATTCCGTAATTGAGAATAGGATAAACATATCCATAGTATACCATCATAAGAGTGGAAATATCAACTGATCTAGAAAGAATGAGAGTTACAAAATATGCTTTATTTAACTTTTTGATGACGTCTGTTATGTGAGTTTTCCAGGTTAATTTATGATCTACTGTTATTCCTAAAAATTTGGTGGAGTTAGCAAGGTTGCAAGATAGAGTGGTGTTTTCGTGCGAAAAATTGTTATTAAAATATTTTTTTTGAAAGTTCATTAAAAGAGACTTGGATTGATTTAGTAAAAGTCCATTAGCTTGAAACCAACTTTCCAGCTTTTGGAATTCTTGTTTTATAAGCTGTGGAAACATTGATTTATCTGGATGGGTGAAGATAGCAGAAGTATCGTCAGCAAACATAACCAATTTAGAATTTAAGGTCATGGGCAAGTCATTGACATAAACCAGGAAGAGTAAGGGTCCAAGAATGGACCCTTGAGGTACACCATCTGTGATTAATCTATAATCAGATTTAATTCCCAATGACTGCAAATTTATACACTGTTTTCTGTTGGATAGAAATGAAACCAACCATTTACTGGTCCTGCCCGATATACCATAAAACTGCAACTTCCGAATCAGTATATTATGGTTTACACAGTCAAACGCTCTTGACAGGTCACAGAAGAGACCAGATACATTCTGCGACCTGTCAAGAGCATCAGCAACCTCAGATACAAAACTAAATATAGCATCTACAGTGCTTTTACCCCTTCTAAACCCATACTGATTCATGTTGAAGAGTTGACATTTATCAAGGTAATCATACAACCTATTAAAAACTATCTTTTCAAAAATTTTTGAGAATGTCGGCAGTAATGAAATGGGCCTATAATTAGTTAGTTCTTTTGGATTGCCTTTTTTTATAACTGGTATCACGTTTGAGAGCTTTAGTACATCCGGAAACACACCTGTATAGAGTGAAGTGTTGATTAAATGAGCAAGTGGGATTGAAATAAAAGATGAACATTGTTTTAAGATGAAGGGTGATATTTCATCCCATCCACACGATTTGGAAGGTTTTAATTCGTTAATTATTTGCTGAATTTCTTGAGGATCTGTAGTTTTGAAAGATATTAACATGGAATTAGGTCGGACCCCTTGTTGTAATAAATTTATTGAGCTTTCAGGATCAGAATTAACATTTAGAATTTTGCAAGTTTCTGTAAAGAATTTGTTAACATAATTCAACTGATTTTTGATGTTTACGGATTCGGATAAAAATGGAAATTTATCTATTTTACTGGCGGAAGTATTCGTTTCTGTTTTTACAATTTGCCAAGCAGTTTTAGTCTTGTTGAACGATTGTTTAATTTTATTTTTATTATGTAATATTTTAGCAGTTCTTATACATTTACTGAGCACTTTGCTGTACTTTTTAACATAGTTTTTAAAATGCAGGTTTGTGGATTGTTTGCTGAGCTCAAAAAGTTTCCGTTTATGTTTACTAGATATTTTTATCCCACTTGTAAGCCAACCTTTATCTTTATTCCGGTTAAGACTATTTTTAGCCTTAACTAATGGAAAAGACGCATTAAAATGTAGTTTGAAAATATGTAAAAAACACTTATAAATAGTATTTACATCAGATGTTACACTCAATTTCTGAAAGAAGTAAGACCAATCCTCCGATTTTAAATAATTGACAAAATTGGATATATTAACCTTAGAAAAATGTCTTACATATCTTTTTTTTTTTGTTAACCACAGTTTCTATATGTTTCTTAGTAAAATATTCACAATTCACTTGAAGATATTGAGTTAAGTGATCAGATAAACCATTTTGTACCACAGAAGGCAAACATAAATTAGGTTTTAAATTAGTTATAATATTATCAATACATGTACTAGAAACATTTGAAACCCGAGTAGGTACCTTTATAGTTGTAAAAAGATTGAAAGAATTTAATATTGAAAGAAACTCTTCAGATTGAGAACTATTTTTCAAAATATCAATGTTAAAATCTCCTGTAAGTATAAAAAAGGATTTAGGATTCTTAAGAATAGAATATTGTAAAAGTGAACGCAAGCTAGAAAAAAATATATCATATGCAATTTTGGTATACACGGTAGGTCTGTAGACACAAAGCACAATTAAATCAAGAGGGTGCATGATCTGAGCACCACAACACTCAAAATAAGAGTCAACCGTATAGTTTCCAAGATCCGATCTTAATTTAATACTGTAATTATTATTAACCAATACACAAACCCCACCTCTTTTTTGTTTCTCCCTGCAATATGAACCGGCTAATTGATACCCATCGAATTGAAAAAGTGGAATTTGGCATGTAGATGGAACCCAGTGTTCAGAGAAACAAACAATATCAGGTTTTGTTCTAAATGAATCTATGTAAAGATTTATTTCATCGATTTTATTGCCCTGGGTTATCCCTTGAATATTGCAATGTAAAATGCTTAGTAAGTTAAGTGCTTGTGTGTCAGCAGTTCCCACATTAGAGGAATTGGTCTTAGATAGTAATCTTATGCTTTCTTTTGCATGACCTTTCTGTTCCTTAAAAAATATTTCATGTTGGTCTGCCTAGTATTTACATCAGTAAGACTGTTATCAACTATAATTTCTTCACTTTCTACAGAAAACAAACTCTTGGGTATTTCAGCTTCTTTTTCATTTGTTGTGTTGAGGTCATTGTGGAGTGAGATGTCAGGAGTTGTAGGTTGTGTGTCTTGACCAGGTGCACTGGACGTCGTAGAAGCAACATCCCGAGTTCCGATCACATCAGTTGGTAGATCCGCCTCTTGGGCCTGTCTAGGTTGTCTCTCGCTGGGATCATCCTTTGAATGTTTATTAACTCGAGTCTTCTGATGATTCACCGGGGTTTGACTCTTGGTTATTGTAGATGGAACTGTCGGTAACTTTGAGGTCTGGAAGTTAGATTTACCCATCTCCCACTCAGGCAAACCTTCCTCATTGAATTCATAAATACCGATCCTTATGTCTAGGTCATTAAACGTTTTGGTTACCATCTCCTTAACTCTTCCCCAATGAAGTCCATCCAGCCCACAACCGATACGAGGCATAGCTAGCTTGCAGATCTTATATTCGATGCATTTTGCTTTTAGACTGTCGAGTGAGTTTTGGAGAGTTTGGTAAGTTGGCTTCTTGTAACTTAACTCTTTTGTTACTAAATAAAAAATATACTGACTGTCAACCTTCAGTGCGGCACAACCACCAACACCTACATTCTGGGACTTAAGCTCTTCAATTCTCTTGAATTTAGCCGCAATGCCTTTTGCCATTCGTAAATCCCTGGCAACACAGTGAGCCAAAGCATGATCCTCAGGGGCAGAAAATAGATCACGCTTTATTTCTTCGATGGACATTGCTATAGACTGAGTTTTATCATTCGGCGTTGAGTGGCAGTTGTCCAGGGGTGAGAGTGTGTATGTTCTTCTATCTTTAAGCTTGTTGATGACTTTATCGTACTTAAATTTTATGCATCTGCAAAGTTCCTTTTTCCCCCTTTTATTCAAATGAATACCATCCTTTGAATAACATTTCTCAGATAAGGAAGAACCATCGATAATGAAAACATTTGCATTTGAATGTGCCACATCATTTAAAAAAATGTTATATTCTAAAATATCAAAGTTGACCTTTTGTGAGAGAGATACATCACGGCGGAAGGGTACGGTGATAAGAAATAACGGAGTTTTCATATTTGGCAGTTTAAGGTTGGCGTATAAAGCTTTGAGGTCGTTGCTATATATATTATTAGCACCAGCAAGTAATATTGTCAAATCATTGTCATTCCATGTACTACTGTTCATCATAAGTTTATCGACTTTGGCGTTTGGGCATGTAAAGCCACATACCCTGAACTCTTCAGAAAATAAATCCATTGTCATTTTAGCCAAGCCTCTTGCATGACTGTCTCCAATGATTTGAATTTTTTTCTGGGTCTTCTGATTGTGTGATTTATTATTTGAATTCATTAGGTGGTTTCCCATATTTTTAAAACGTTTGGGCACATTTTTGGTGGTTACAATTCTCGGGTCTTCTGATGGTAAGTTTTCCGGAGCCCTAATTGACTTTTCCCCTGTAGCAAGTTGAGAAATACTTTTCTCTTCTTCAGATTGATTACTTACACTAGTGTCATTTATTGATTCAGCGAGAGGTTCATATCTGTTCATTGTTGTTACAGGTGGTAAACACGGCCACTTACTGAGAATTTTCAATCTTAAGTTATTATCTTTATTTGCAGCAGTGGAATAAGTACTACCGTCCGATTCCATGATAAATGTACTAGGGTTTGCCTGCTTTAGATCGTTAATTTCTTCAAGAATACTCACATCAGTTCCCTTGGTGTCACCTATTCGAGTAGGTTTCTGTGATGTATCGCATATAGAAGGAAATATATTATTGTGTTTAAAAATATTTAGTAAAGCCAGTTTTGCATTCACTAAAACATTCAAGCCGCATTCAAACGAGTTTTTCTGTTGATTGCAAGAAACTTCTTGGATGTGTTGCTCACTAATACCTAGACGGTGGGCAATTCTTGCTGCAGCAGCTTTGTTATAGCCTGTTATTGAGTCCCAGTGATAAGCTTTGGAAGATGTACTGTCATATATGAGAAGGCTCCAATGGGATCCGGAGTCAGGAGACTGCAATTCCAAGCTGTCATTCACACATAAAAAGACAAACTTTTTTGATCCAAACGACATCAATTCAAGCTGTTTTTGTACGTCGACCAAGGATCCTAGTTTTATCTGTAGCGTTGCTCCTGGTCCAAGAAGAAGAATGTCCTGTCTGTCATTTATATTGTCGTAGAGTGAATCAAAATAGGTTTGTAATATATCATCAGAAAACCACAAGTCATCACCACAACCACAAGTCATCAGAAAACCACAGCTTTCCTCCCTTCTATGGGAAGGGAGGAAAGCAGGTCCGCGATATAGGAAGTGGTGAAGGAAGTAGTCAAGGCGAGCTGTCCGGAGTGTGGGATCTGTTCATGACGATTAGATTAAGGTATCTACAATCCTAAGATGCTATGGGAAGGGAGGAAAACAGGTCCGCGATATAGGAAGTGGGAAGGAAGTAGTCAAGGTGAGCTGTCCGGAGTGTGGGATCTGTTTATGACCAATACATTAAGGTATTTGCAATCCAATGATGCTAAGGGAAGGGAGGGAAACAGTTCCATTTCGTAGGAAGTGGTGAAGGAAGTAGTAAAGGCGAGCAGTCCGGAGTGTGGAAATTTTTATGACGATTAGATTAAAGGATCTGCAATCCTAAAATGCTATGGGAAGAAAGGAAAATAGGTCCGAGACGTAGGAAGTGGTGAAGGAAGTAGTCAATGTGAGCATTGTGTGAGAACTGTCTGTGGCAGTTAGATTAATGTATCTTCAATCCTAAAATGCTATGAGAAGGGAAGGAAACAGGTCTATGACGTAGGAAATGGTGAATGGGAAGTAGTAAGGCTAACAGTTGAGAGTGGGGAACTGTCTTTGGCAATTACATTAATGTATTTGCAATCCTAAAATGCTATGGGAAGAGAGGAAAACAGGTCCACGACGTAGGGGGTGGTGAAAGAAGTAGTAAAGGTGAGCAGTGTTGAGTGTTGGAATGGATTAATGTATCTGCAATGCTAAAATGCTATGGGAGACTGTAGACTGTAGGTTAAAATGATTACGAAGCACGAATCGATACATATTTTCGATACATGCAATAATTTAAAATCGAAATATACAACAAATTTACAACAGCTGATTTTTACTCCATAGAGGCTAAAAACGATTTTTACTCCCAAAAGAGTAAAAATGCTACTTTAGACCCAAAACACATGCATTAAAAACGACTGTTTTTACTGCAGTACGACAAAAATAATATAATATGAACCCTTGATGGCTCCGCTCAATTTTGTGGATGCTTCTGCGAACGCCACCTAGTAAGTTAAGCACTCAATGTTATTTAAATGGGTTTCATTACATCACCGAGAGAAGTTTTTTTTTCAACTTTACATCACTCGAGAAGTAACGAAGTTATATATATCACGCTTGGGATAGGGAAGTTTAACATAGCGGGTTAGGTAAATACATTTACTAAACCAACCCTTGCGTTATTTCACCAAAACAAAGCCAGTATAAAGTAATTCAGTTAGACCCGTTTATTGGCCAACAAGTCTCTAGTATGCATGGAAATAATTCAACAGAAGCGTCCAATATTTCCCGGCACGCGATGCTAGGCTGGCTTGCACGGCGAAATGCGCAATGCCATTACTATAATGTATACTTTGGCGACTCGAATAACTTCGGCCGTAAATCAAAACGAGTTTATGACGACGTCTAGATCATGTAGCGAGTTAAAAACATTTCAACTTTACGTTTCGTGACCTGTTATCACTGAGCTGTTATATCAGGAAGTAGTTACAACTAGTTATAATACAAAGGTGGATTTGTGTGATTTTCAGCTAACTTGTGAGAATAAGTTGAATTGGGTTTATTTTATTGCAATTTCAAACTGATAGGATCTCTAAACACCAGATATATATCCCATTATATAAAAGTCTAAGCGTCTTCTAAAGTTAGGAACTAGGAACAACTTTAACATGAGAACAGAGTGTGCAATTCTTAAGCTTATGTATAATGAGTGAATAACTCTGTAAACCACCCTCATCTACTGTGAAGAAACGGTTTCCAAATGTTGATATCAAAACTCTGATTTTGTTACCAACTGACATTGTTTCTGTTAGATTGCATCATAAATTGATAGCCCAATACAAAATGACATCTAGGTACAGAATATACTTGACACCTTTCTATATTAAACCAGCAACCCTGAAGGTATTTTTTATTGTCTACGCCAAAGAGTCGGTGCTTATAACCAATTAATTGGCTCTCCAGACAATCATACAGTAAACCAGTAAATCGTAGAAAATATTAACTAAAACCATTAATTTGACAATGAGGTAGGCCTAACTTATTGAAAGATCGTTTACAGTTTCTAAACTACATATTTGATAATTATCGAGCAAATCCAACTGTATACTTAATTACGTAGGCCACGAACACATCAGTAATTTGAAGCCAATTGTTTCTCACGGTTCATCGGCGAGATGAATATCTAATCGCCTGGAAGCCACGACAGGGGGTGTGACTGACTCTGGGGGATGAACTGTATGAGAGATTTGTCACCACACGGTGATTATGTAGTCATACGTCAGCCACGTGCCTCGGTGGTTGTTGCTTGGAACGGCCTCAGACCACGGGGTGTAGGGGAATAGACACCTGAGTCAAAACTGGTGATTTGGTGACTGTATCGGTAGCACGGCGGACAGTGATATCGTTGATAAAATCGTTTAATTTATAGCCTACTGTTGTCAATGATTTAGTGGAGAAACCAAACTGCGATGTCTTGGGTTCACACCGGCGCCACGACTCAAAATTGTCAACGTTAGTTCATTCTTTTTTTGTGCCAGCTCAACGCATGGGCCTTTGGATGGAACAATAACCTTATGGACGCCAAATTAAGGTTAAAAGAGGCTGCCAATCTCTCTAAACGAATACATTTTCTAAACAAAATATATCTCCAAACATTAAAAAGAAAGTTTTTGTCGTATACCGAACTGATCTATTTATAAATAATAATTTACACGATATAGTATTTTTAAGCTAAATTGTACTAACTAATTTATAGGATTAAATGTTATGCTAATATATTCAATACTGCGTGAAAATATGTCACGTGTTACATCACATTAGGCAGGTAAATAACGCAACATTAGGCAAAGTAAACTTAGAACCACACCTCGCATATATTTGCATATAGTTAACTCATTCTGCAAGATCTATATATTAATAGGTAAGCATGTTTCTTTAAAGCCTTATTTCTCAACTCGTGTGCATCGCAGGGAAAATCTAAGCATACTGAGAAAGTTATTTGCGCCTATCGATGTGCAGAATTCCTTTATAAATTAAAATAGGCTCAAAAATAAACCTTAAAAAATAATTTAAAATATAAAAAAGTTACATATGGGATTTATGGGATGCCATGCTGATGACAAAATAACAACAAAATACAAATAGAAAAAAAAAGAAATTCCAATCGCATGGTTATTTAGAGTCTAGGATGAAAATAGAGAAGTTTGGACAATACTTATTTTTTGTCGAGTTTTTTTACCACGGGACGACTTCTAGTTTTTATTAAATCCTCAATATGGTGTATGCTTGTTGGAATAATTAACAACAATACAGTGGCTATTTACACAGAACTTGATAAGTTAAAGTCCATAATATCGTCAATACTTCGAGTACGGTAGTTTCATTGGGAATATTATGAAAATAACTCGGGGATTTCAGACACGATGTATTTTCTGAGAGTATTCTAAGTGTGTCTCTCCTCCGCAGACGCCACCCCAGGGACCAATGTACCAGAAGTGGCTCGCTCCGGCCTCGCTGTATCAAATATTGACAACAGTATTGATCAAATATTTACCTAAACTGTCGGCATTTCCATGTTTTCGATTGACGATGCAGGGACAGAGTTTGAATTTATGGTTGATAAGTTGCAGCTGCGGGGTTTTAAACTCAAACCCCATTTTAAACTCAGAACTTGAAAGGTTTAACGCAAAAAACAACTTAAATGTTTGAAATCGTTTTCTTATGATGGCGGTCCCATAGTATGCATAATAAAGGCTAATAATTGTAACTGCTTGGTGAGAATTGTTTTATTTTATTGTATAGCTTCTTCAGCCTAGAGGATGATTCGAGTTGCAAGACCATTCAGCACAATATACTTTTATTTATAAAAACTAAATATTGGGGTAAACGATGTTTACAATGATTAGGTCAGATGTTTAATCTAGTTTCATGTATTGTATTATGACACATATTTAAACAAATAATACGAATGCTAATGTAAATGTATGAGTCATTATAAATATAAAATAGGAAAATGGCGAGATATACAGATCAATAAACAGAAAGCCACATAATAATTTATTCAAATATCAATATTATTTAGTATTTTAAACTCAATGTTTAACGCAAAACATACTAGTTTTCTAATTGTTTGACTTTAAAATTTTTGGATAACTGTTTTTTAATAATACTGGAACATGATTTTAGTTATATCGGACGCTGACTGTACTTGCTTTTTTAACCTTCTAATAATACACTTGCGTCCGAGAAATAATTCGTAGAAATGATTAATATTTGAATATTCAACTTTGAACAATTCTATTCTATTTTCTCAGCTTCTGTGCATCGCAAGAAATCTACGCATAATTTAGAAAGATATATTCATGTAGATGTGCAGAACCCCTTTTAAAATCAAAATAGGCTCGAAAATAAGCACAAAAAATGAATTATAAATTTCAAAAAATTAACATGGGCCTTATGGTTGCCATGCTGGTGATGAAATAACAACGAATCTATAAGTATAAAAGAGGATGTTTGTATATATATTTTTTTGTTTGTTTGTTTGTTTGGCAGTGATAAACTCAGACACCGCTGAACCGATTGCCACGAAACTTGGTACATACGTGTAGAATGTCATGGAATAGTTTTATACACCATCAATTTCGTGATCCGTCCAATCGGCTCCGCCCCAGTGGCTCTGGAGTTTCCCATGTTAACCTTATGAGAAATGGAATTAATGAATCTTAACAGCTGTTTCAATTAAACTAGTTGGTTCTGTTCTATGATGTTCAATAGCATTAAAGTTACAAGGATTACCAACGGGGTGCAGCACTATTATTTCTTTTACATTATTTATGACAACAGCTAATTTGCAACCAAAAGGTGAGTGAGCGTAGCGAACGAACTTCAACCTGGAGGCAAGTTAGCGTAGCGAACGAGCTAACCTGAAGGCAAGTGAGCGCAGCGAACGAGCTCCAACCTAAAGGTGAGTGAGCGTAGCGAACGAGCTCCAACCTAAAGGTGAGTGAGCGTAGCGAACGAATTTCAACCAGGACGTGATTGAGCCATACGAACGAGATCATCTTGAAAATTAAGAAGTTAAACGGGGCAAAGCCCGCGGGATTATAAATAGTCAAAGGCAAGACAACGTCTGCCGGGTTCAGCTAGTATAAACTAAAAATAAAAACAATTAAATGGAAGAAATTCCAATCACATGTTTTATTTACAGCGTGGGGTGAAAATAGAGAAATCTGCACATTATTTTCATTTGATTTTTCGACCACTAAGTGACCACTAGCATTCATTTGAGATGTTCCAAAATTATCCTCATTGTTTACTTTTGAATTTGTATATAAGTTGAATGTTAATAAACCATGTGTTATGTATCCAAATACCTAGGCCTACTATTAGCTAAATTAATACCTCTAAATTATCACATGTGTTTACATGCAGTAAAAGGGAAAAAGGTTCCACCTATTGTAAATTTCCATATTTCACATTCTCATCAAACACTGTCATTTATTTAATAAGCTAAATTTATAATCACTGGAAGTTATTTATACAGTTTGAATTATTTTACAAAATTATTTTCCTACAGTTACCTAACAATGTACATGTTCTCTCACTGATTTGAGAAAGCAAAGTGGCCAATTCGCTCATCAGTGAGACAATGTTAACATTGTCTCACTCTAATTACTTTGTCTCACTCCAGATTTGCAACGTGAAGGCACGAAATAGTGAGCACGTAACATGCAGGCAACGTCGTATGCGCGCGAAATACGTTGGCAGCACTGGCTGTAAATCAGCTGGTCAGCTGTTGTACTGTTGTATTTGTCACTTCACATTAAATGTTATATTAAAAGTTCACTTCTGTGTAAAAATAGGTTATGTTTCTTCACCAATTTATTTGTTTTATGGTAACTGTAGGAAAAGTATAATGTGCAACTCGAGTTCAAAGTACAATTGCCTCACTCGAGAAACCATTCCTCACTCGCCTACGGCTCGTGAGTAAGGATTTCTCTCGAGTGAGTCAATTGCTCACTTTTCTCACTAGTTGCACAAATAACTATTTTTCTCTTTCACTTTCAAAAATGTAATTAAAATACTCATCATATAATACCAACCAATCATAAAAGTAACAGTGAATAGTGACATCAAGAAACCAGTGAACTAATTGTTGAAACAGATGTATGAAATTAAACATCAAGAATCAAGATTTTTTTTCAATTGAGAATAAGTAATGAAGAAGCAAGACAGGAAGATTATTTAAAACTTTTAATTGGTGATTTAACTTTACAGTATTTAAAATATCAAGATTTTCTCAATTATTTAATACATATCATTTTTTACCTCAAGAAATATATTTGTGGAGAAGACTACCATAAACTTTTGGGTGAGATCAAACTGAACTTGTACTTTGCTAAATACTCACATTCCAAAATTTCTATTGGCTTTTGCCGTTTTGAACTTTTACCTAAATTATAATTTTACTAAATTCAAAATTTGAACTTTCTTCTTTTCAAAAGTGTAAATTGAACTGTACATAACTTGTGATGAACATTAGGCTTATGCCTATCCAACATCACATAAGCCTACTTTAAGCCGGCACATTCCTAGAACCCTGAGATTAAGAGTTTCATCTAAATTTATAACCCTACTTATTTGTACAATTTGACTAATAAAAGGTTTATATGTATTCATCACCTTGGACATTTATTTACCAAATAAAAGATAAAAGAACTTTACACATTCAAGAACAGCTTTTACAAAAGCTCATTACATAGAAAATTAGATTAAATTAATGACGTGTAAACCACTTATGTCAACGAATGTTTTTCACGGGTACGAATTTTCCAACACAGTAATCTGCTAAATAAGTGTTTGTCTTTTTTCAATCGAAATTTAGTCGTAATGAAAAGTTTAAAAAGCAAACATTTAATTCAATGCCATAGGCATAAAAATGTATAACACTTTTTCAAACCTTATAAAAAATCAGTACCGGTAATTGAAGACATGATTAATGTAAGAAATGGCGACTACTACAGGCAAATCCCTCCGATCGTGGATTATACGTTTATACATCCAACATGGCTGCCTTGGACGCCATTTTGGTTACCCATATACAAGGTTTTCTCCTTTACTTTTATTCAAAATCCACACAAAACATGGGGTGAGAAAATAACGCGGTTGGATTTTTACTGTTTTATTACGATTAAAAATATATAAACAAGTGTAAATAAAGCTAATCTTCCAATGAAAAAATCATAGGTACCCGACAATTTCTCTCTTACAATTTCCTACAATTAATCTTTCAGAACATTTGAAAATATACAGTTATTTCGGTATGCACAATAAGTTACCTCTGAATATTATATATTTCTGTCTGATTAATTGTCATTTAATATTGTATCAAATTTAAAATCCCCAATACAGCATAGGCTACTCATAAAAGCGCAAATGGGTATTTTAATATATATTGTCAAGGCACTGATCCTTGCCAAATTGGGTTCTTTATGAAACTATATCAAACCATTCGAGTTACATTTTGCGAACAATCAAGATCAGTGTTGCACTTCGAAACTAAATGCATATTAAAATTAGTGTCAAAACCTCGGCTATGATATTCTATAGTAATTAGCGATAAAAATATAAGGTAATATCTACATTTTCCCTTCAAAGCAAACATGCTTATTATTAGAAAATCGCTAACATAAACTATTGAAAATAAACCTACTTGATCCAACAGCAATAGGTTCCAGACGTGTCCAGGGTCTGGGGTTGTGTAGATGTAGCCTGGCAGAGAGTCCTGAGGGATGTAAGGGAAGATGGGGATGGTCCAGAATCACATAGGGATGCTGGGTCCAGCCCATCCCTGCGCGGCCCAATAGCAGCATCCCTAGATCGATACTTACATCTTGGGCGGGGCCAGTTGCTAGGGAACCACCATAGGTTCAATATGAGATATAAAATGGAATGGAATAAATTCTGAAACTGCATTGCTATAAATTAATTGAATTGTGCTTAATCGTAAACTGTTTTTGTAAAAACTCGTTGTTGTAGAATAAATTTCACTCATAAAAGTCTGATGATGTAATTTTGGTTAAGAAAAAAATGTTTGTTAAGTATTTATAGATCCTGGTTACTAGTATAAATAAATGTTGTTAAACAATATGTACCAAAATACCTTGCACACAAACACTAACTTAACCCAACTTCATTACAAAACAATCATGTTTTACAAAGAATAAACCATAAGTTATGCATAAAAATCAAAGCCTTTATATTGCAAAATGTCAATACAAATTCTGAGTTTTTTTTTCACAAAGGCTATTTTTTATATACACTTGTTGGATTGTAATAAACTGACTAAATGCGTATTACGGTACCACTACTACACCACCACCACAACTCTAGCTAGGGATATTACAATTTGAGGCCCTTTTAAATATCGTGAAATATCTAAAACAGTTTCACTTCTTTCATTCATTTACTTCCTTTATTTATATTTGTTTCTTACAGTTCATAAAAAAATGCTATTTCTAAAATCAAAAAGTAATTTAAATACAAAAAGTAGCATACATTCTTTATATAGCATAATAGTTACCTATATAGTTGCAACAATATACCAGATTTTAAAGGGGATTAAGAAAAAAGAAGGAAAAGTTACTTTTATAGTCTATATAATACAAAACCAAAAGAAGGCGATTTATGTATGCTACCTCAATTTGTTAGTATTTAATTGCTAAATTAATAACATAAAATACTCATCGACATTTTAAACTATTCTAATAAGCATAAAATTCCAAATTATATTAAGACGAGTCATAAACCTAGTTTATTGGAGTGGTTTTTGTGCCCTTGAAGCCATTTAAACGCGAGGATAATTTATTATGTTTACTATAGGCTAAAGTTTGTTATTGTACTTGTTTACCTGTATATTTTGCCATTTCTGCTACGACCAACCTCATGAGATGCTGTATGTGATACAAACTCTACTAACTGGACCAATAACATTAGGTATAATTCGACCCATGTTTACACTCAATATTTCTACAACAAACTTCATGGGTCATTCCCTCAACCCTTGTGGATAGGATTGTATAGGATGGTAAATTACATAAAAACATAGTTATACCTTGTGTGAAATATTTTAATAGGTAGTGTTAACGAACATTTCAAACACACTGTATATTATTAGGTAACCAAACACGAAACACACACTTTAACAATTGATAGATCTTAAGGTAAGATGCAAAGGCTTTTTAGTACTGATTTAATGATTGTATGTTAAAAGCTATGGGATTCATAGAAGTTATTGGATTTTGACAGTATATTATTTTTCTTCGTCTTTTAATTTAGTTACATTGGCAGTGGTCTTGTCATTTTCAACTCTATGTCATTGATAAAATATTGTTTTCATAAAAAATCATAAGTTGTTTCTATTTATTATTTTAATTCAACGATTGTTTTTAATAATTGTTTTTTTACTTCAACGACAGTCAAGAGGTTATAAAAGGAGGTTTAATATTTCATCAACGATTCATATTTACAAAACTAATCGAATCCCACGTTGATTTTATTTTGATAACTCTTCCCTCTTAGTAAAATAGTACCGTGCAAAACGCACATCTAAAACAGACAGAATATTTTCAAACAAACGTAAAAATGATTTCCAAACGAGAACGTTGACCCGGAATCGGAAGAGAATTAGAATTCTGTTTCATAAACAAATCGATTCGCTTTTTATTAAATTTATTCAAATCGAGAATAAAAGCACTCGGCATGCGAGGAGGCTAACATTGACAAAACACAGAGCAATGGTTGCCGTGGAGACCTCATTGTTAGATGCCTCAGATCGCTTCTGTATACTCTATGGATCGATTTGAACAGCCGAGATGACTTTATGACCGAAGTGATGACATGATTGTTGGTAAACATCGGCAGATAGGTGATTACGTTGTGTGGTTGAATTTCGCGACTTTTCTGAAGTTTTCCAAGAATGTCTCGCAACTTTTACGCCAACCAGGTAACTTAGAGAGGTTAAGTGTAGAGAGTTTCGAATATTGCTGTTTATGTAGGATTATGCGTAAAGTTACGGTTGTGTGTGAGTAATAAGTGCTTGTAGCCTAACTGATTTACTATGATTGAATCAATGATAGGACACAGCGAAGAACATTTGGGTGCACGTTTTAAGCTGAATTTGCCGGGTGAGGGTAAAATAGAAATATAGTAAGATGACGTCTTTAAGTTTGATATAGTTATTGACGTTATTGTTGTTAGTGTGAGAGTATTAATGGTGAATGTGAACAATGAGTAAAATGTAACCTAACAAAATAACATCCGTCAAGCCTTCATTCAACACTTATTGTCAACGACGCGTTTTGAGCAAAATACAGGATGGGTGTAAAATGTAGTGAGATTACATTAAGTCTTATGCAGTTATTATTTTTTGTTAGCAATTATCTAGCTTATTGTGTCACAAATAGTTTAATCGATGGACCATTTTTTAAAGCTGAATATTAATGGATTGAGATGATCTGTGGATTTGTTACTGAATAAGAATATCGGATTTCCTATTAAACTTTAGAGAATTTATTAAAAGAGCCCTATTTTTATAATGTATAGTTATTTTTTAATGAATTACTAACAACTGCGGATATTGAAGTTGGATTTGAAGAAGTAAGTTTAAACGAAAATTAAACATTCTTTCTCCTGCCAGTAGGCTACCCTAAGTCAACAACGATTATCACCAAAGTATTTTATCAACTACATAACCCCGATTGATTTTTTATAAACGTTAATTAATTGCATGGTAATTTTTACGCATAATGTATGTACAACGTAAGATGGACAAAATATGGTTAAAATACTGATTCAGACTATACATATTCTTTGTTATATGAATTGTAATACGCATTTGTCATGACCAACTAGTATAATGATTTAGGGATAATAATTCAAAATCAACCTCCAAATTTTTATTTTTTGTTGGTTTTTATGCCCGATATAACACAAAAATCACAAACAAGCTCAAATTAAAATTATTGCGACAGAAGTAAGTGAGTGCGGCAATTAGCTACTTTGCGTGCTATAATCAATGCAAAAAAGTCCGCTTTGTTAGGTAGGTAACTGTAGGAAAAGTAGCCTACTTTAGCTGTCTGGGAAATTCATTTCTGTAGGTGTTGTAACATTGTGTTTCGGTCCTTCTACATTCGTTTACCAGCAAAATACAATATATACACAATATACAATTGTACATTACAATACTTTAATACTTTTCAATGAAATGGCGACCATACAAAGTAGGTATTTTAAGCCAAGTATGAATGGTAATGAGTGTATGATGAGTGGCGTGATCTTGAAGTCTGTTAAGTGACTAAGGCCGACTTATTCCTTAGACACAGCTGTTAATTAATAGCCCATACAGCTAATGGCACCTAAGGGACCTACAGTTTACAGTGGAATCCGAACCATATTTTGCCTTTATATACGAATTGGTCTAATTTTCAGGATAGTACTGCGGATAGTCGTAGTACTCACTCGTGCGGACGTTAATCCACACCAGGGAGTATCGCATCCACAGAGCATGCCTATAAATATCCACAATTCGTACCTCCTATAGTAGCTGGATTACAGGACGACGCCACCCGTCCCAGTTTTGTATACACAATACAATATACACACTCAATATACAATGATAAAAATGTTAAGTCTTTTTGGTAGGAATTCAAAATCTAAACTACTCATCGGTTTTAGTTAATGAACGAAAACATATATTTATGGAAAATATATCAAACCTCAACACATTATTATATGGGTATAGAAAATGTCGCTTACAATCGTCCTAAAACGAAACGAATGCGAATGATTAATAAATATTACCATTTTTACCATTATCTCCGTGTATTGCACCATACAAACTAAGCCATTGTGTTTCGCACTTTTTAAAATGACTAACCAAGTCAACATCTTGGAAGCCCAACTCTTTAATGAGGCAAATCGTTCAGTGCACGCAACTTTGCAGTTCGCGTCAACAGGTCAATGTTAGCTTTGCAACATCACATCACTTTTAATCCCTCGATATATCGATTGTTTATAGGACAGGAAGGCTGCATGACAGTGCGTGCCTGCCTATAGATGGGCTGTTGGGTTTGCCCTCCTCCTATCCATATAACATGCACGCAGGGTAGACATAGTCAATGGTTCCACACTCATACTCTGTGTGTTGTTAGTTTATAATTCATGTTAAAATTAACTTGTGGATTATTGGGTAGCCAAGTGGATATAGAGTTCGCCTTCAAGGCTAAAGGTTGCTGGTTCGATCCTCTACTCTGGAACCAACAATGATTTACAATAAATAACGTTATGTAAGCCTACTGTGCTCGCACAACTTTACATAACACTCTTATCAAAAACAAATAAAACGAAAGTTCCTAATAAATCGAAAATTTTTTTGTATATTGCACTTAGCTAAAAATACAAAAAACATTACACAGTCACAGTACATATATAATATTCACATATAATATTCTACAGTAAGAGGTGGGGCATGATTATTTTGAGTGAAAATGCATTTTTCAATATTCAAGACCCTATCTAGATCGCTTCAATTGTAATTTGTAAGGGTCTCTGACGTAGGTAGTTGAGGCATTGTTGAAGTGGCCCTGGTGCATTGTGGGACTAGACAGATTAATATTGGAAAACAAACAAGCATGGCGAGAGGCGTGCAGTGGCAAGAAAGGGGATAATATTAAACATTAAAGTACCTGCCTGCACTATCGAACTGACTGTGAGTTTACACGTGAATATTAGGGCTACAAGCCACACAATGTGTGTAAATTGTGCATTTTGTAGCTTTGTTCATGAAACATGATAACTTTTTTTGTATTTTTACTACTACAGCATTCTTATTATTTTGATTATTTTACAATTTGGGAAATATATGACGTAATCAGGGTTAGTTCCTCATTGACGGTTTCTCGTGAGGACCATCAACTATCAAATACATTTTAGTTTTAAAACCATAGTCATTGATGCCATGATGTGCTCAATCATGCAGGATGTTCTGTTACTATTTGTTGTATGTTTTTGTTGTTGATTCAATTACATGATTTATCTTTGTTATTTCTGTTCAGTTTGCCTCTCATTTATTGTTAGTCGTCGTTGATTATTTTCATTGTTCTGTTTATAAGTCACTTTAATTGCAATAGTTTTTATTTAATTTTTGCAATCAACATTGTAGTTCTTGAATTTTCAACACGTGTGTTTCTTATGGATTAAGTATATCGTTTTCTAGACTATCACAGAAATTGAATTCATACTCGTAAATTGAAATTGAACTGATAGTTGAATTGGATATTTTTGTATTTTTTGTAATTATTGTGAAATCTATACATGACCATTAAACCATTAAAACAATTTTGTTTCCACTTAAAGTCATGAATGTATTGACTAAATACAGTAGATATAAACAAAGCATTGGTCCGGAAAAGAAAACGGCAAAGGTCATCTAATTTAATAGGGAGAAGGAAAACGTTTTTGCAAACACAGTAAACGGTGGCCGACCTAAATTATCAGACCCATTCTAAGCAGAATTCTAAAAAAAAATCCTTTTCTATGTTCAACACAATGTTGAACTGTTACACCTCCGAAGTTTATACACATATATTAATATTGACAATAATAAAAAACACCTAGAAAAATCAATGGCAATATAACAAACGTTTTTCAGTGTTCACAACATGAATTTGGTTTTCCACACGAAGTCGACAACTAATCATAGAGTATTATTACATTTGAGATCAACACTTGTTGACAATAGATAGTCAAAACTACGTTTACACCGGTGGTTAGAAAAAACCTAATCTCCTGTGTAAAAGGGGCAAATATCGGGTATTTACTCAGGGGAGGTATAGAAGAGGCTACGATGACAGCTGTGGGCTTCTTATTAGCTGAGGGAACGCCATTACCGTAACAAAACGGATAATAGCCATCGGCCTCGGTGGTCTAAGGGTTAGCGTGCTGGGCTGATATACTGTAGGTCCCGGGTTCGAAACCCGCTGGTAGCATTAACTTTTTGTCCAAGATGTTTTTATTATCAGCAAGTTTGGTTGGTTTGGTTCGGTTATTACAGTTTAATTTTATTATTAAGTCATTATAAAATTTTTATTGAGCAATTTCTAGTTTTATTTAATAAACAGGATTATTTTTCCGATTACTAAACTTTTGTTATATTATTTCTTTATCAGCAAGTTTGGTTAGTTCGGTTAGGTTATGATAGTTTAATTTTATAATTAAAAAATAATAAAATTGAATTTGAGGCATTTATAATTTTATTTTATGAACAGAACTATTTTTGCGATTAGTAAACCTTCATTGCCAAAGTGCTCTCTACTACAGCGCTGTTCACGGAGGAATTTAGAACTAAATGCCTCATTCGTACCTCCCCTAAGTCAGACCCTACACGTCTTCTGCTGGTCCATATGGTTGCCAAATCGACAAGGAAGTATGTTTAATCAATGCTACCAACATTGACTTGTATCTCGCCACAGCTGGCAGATTATTTTCACCACAATCATCTGGGACGTCATACATCACTGATGATGGAATGATGAACCCTTCTAGGACACGTCACGTGACACGCCGCTAGCACGTGATCGTCGCACGGCGTTGACAGCTGCACGTGGCACTGTTGATTTGGTTATTCAGCTACAGTTTGTTTGAATAATGGTGGCATTTATTCGGTTTTAGAAAAAAGGTAATCATTACGACATTACAAATAAGTGAATGTCAGTAAGTGGGACTCCAATAATTCGGAATAAACACAATTTTAAGATAGCAGATTAAGTAGAGAAGAATACATCAATTATCAACTATCAACTAAGTGGTACTTGGGACTAATAACTGCAAAACAAGAACACAAAAAACTTACAAAATTCAACTAGATGACGTGTGCATTATCAAAAATACATTTTAAACATCTGATGCTGCGTAATGTGCCGAAACACAATAATTATAAAGGAGGAGGCATGAATATTAGAACAGAAACGGTATATGAATCATAAACACAAACAAACGACTAACTGGCCCGAATCCTGTACTAATAACATTCAAAATATAGTTTGAACAGTTCCAATAAAGTAATTTACTGTCAGGCCAATGACATAGCTTGTTTATATTATGATCCATACCGTTTCTGTTCTAATATTCGGGGGAAGTGGTGTTAACATATTATCTTATGCTTTCATGTGTTATCATTTTATTAAGTTTAATTGAGTAATTTGTGTTGTCTACGTAGGGAATTATGAACTCACAATCCTCTTTTCTGTTTCTCTTTATTAAATGTGTACTTTTATTAGTGAAATCGACATTTCTCATCCTCCTGTAAAATATATAGAGTCTGATGTGTTTTATGTTTGGCAACGATTGAGTGTTCTAATGTTTGTTATATTATTGAGCGGAGCGAGCGGAGCGAGCGAAGCGAGCGTAGCTCTTTTGGATCAACTTCAATGCAACAAATACCCCCGCCGCAGCAAACCTGACGCCTAAGCGAATTTCCATTTGGCTGAATTGATTTTCAATTGATCTATTTAAATAACATTAGGTTTAACGAGTACCTAGGTTTGCTGCTACAAGGAAACTAATAAAGTGTGTGTTTCAAGTAAAATAATTATTGCTTAGTATAAAATGAATATATTTGCCAAGTTTGATCAAAAGATATCCATAAACAAGCAAACTACAACATTTTACAATATTCTCCATAAGAATAACATGGGAATTTAAAATTTACCATTTTTTTAGTTTTCTCCGTAGCCAATAACCGTACAAAAACACTTTGATATACTGAATTGTTTGTTTTTTTAAGCTCTTTAAGAAGGTTTAGAGAAAAATTGGGAAATTTTGTGTTTTGAGGGTCAAAAGTGAGAAAAACCAATTTTTACCCCATAAAACCCCCCATAAAACCCTGTTCCCATGGTCCGATCATGCTGGATCGCGAACTCATTCAAGTTTATCCCGCCTTACACCTTCAAACCAAATTTCATCAAAATCGGATCAAAATTACTCAAGTTATCGTGTTCACGGACACACATATATATATATATATATATATATATATATATATATATATACATATATAAAAATTTGAACGAGTGGTGTTTTTGGCCTCTGGGGACATCAAAATGAAAAAGTAAATCGGTCCCGGGCCTAAGTCTTACCATGAGACCTACGGTAATAGCTACTTCCCTATAGGGAAATTCGCTAATAGAGAAACATCACTCAATAACGGCTGAATGCATTTCAGCCAAACTTAACAAAATTACTTAGACTAATGGTGAGATGGTTTTTAAACAGACAAATTTCAATTAGATAACGCTAATGCAATTTAAAACGAACTTAAAATTTCCAATTTTTAACATTAGGCTTATGGGACTAAAGTAGCCATATGACAGTTTTTTGTTTACAAGAAAAATGTAAACAAGAGTACCCATAAGGTATTTCTGAACTTTCTAGACTTTTCTTTTAAACGTTCTTAAACCATTCCTATGATTTTAATAAACAGGAAAATGCTGTTAAAACATTTTTTTAAGGCGCGGAATTCACTGAAAATCGAGAAAATATACGGAACTACTTTCTCAATGCGCGGAGCATAAACAAGGAGCGGAGGGATACGGACCAGTGACTACTTTCTTGGGAACCTATTTGTGTTGCCAGCTGATTATAAACAGCCAATTTAGAAATCAGGATTTAATAAGCGATATATCGAACCGCATCGAAATCTATATTTAATCCGATAATACATCACAGGTTATATTATGTTGAATTACATCGACGGTACTGTAAGTTATTACACTTATTAATAAAACGCAGATTGAACACTGATCTAATTTAGGCATGTGGGGAATGAAGGTCGGGGTTTATGAGTATTCGTGACTAATAAACAAAATAATATGTTTATGACGTATAATTATTATTACAGCGTGGATAAATAAAAATATACTTTAAACGCCCAATGAAAAAGAAGAATACGCTAAAAATATTAAAGAAATTTCTGTATTAGGCTAATTAATTTGAGTTGTTTAGATAAGGCCAACGTTGTGACAAAATAGGATGACGTAATAGGAGACCAAATCTACATTGTCTCTGGCATGTCTTCCCTTCTATTATTATTATGTTTTCACATAAATCAGCTGATGTGATGTTTACTTTTCACTTTTGTTATTATTATGCCTACATTTCAGCCATGTTTAATTGTTCAATAGTATTTTTAGCAGTTCTTAAGTTTTTTGTTTTACATTAAAATACAATTGGTAATTTTAGTCATTTAGAAGTGTTTCAATTAATTTGAGTATAAAGTATTTTACGATTGTGTTTTAAAGTTAAAACAGGCCTACCTTTTTCGTGTTATGTTTTATTAAGGCCAATATTAAAACCAATTCAACCGATTGGAAGGGTTAAAATGAAGACAAATTTAATGTTTATAATGCACAGTTGACTTTCAAATTTCAAATTTCCCCCTTATGTTTTTATACTTAAATGCTGGGTTTTTTTTTACTTATTGTTTTTTTTTAACTTCAATACTTTTTACCGATTGCAAGGGTCATAATGAAGTCCACTGTTTTTTTTTTGTACAGTTGAGTTTAAATGTAAAATTTCCCTCCTCTTTTTTTACTTTAATACCCGTTTTCCATGTTATTATAATAGTCCCAACTACTGTAATTTAATCTACTTTTGCAAGAGGTAGCCTATCTGAATCACATCAAGATGTAGTCAAGAGGTAAATTATTACAATTTCAATCAATAAAACAAGCATAAGTATATTGTTTTTTTTTTATTTATTTACTTAGTTACCCAAATATTAAATCAAGTTTTCTCCGCTCAACTGGCTTTCACCGCTCTGAAAGCAATCCTAGTTTTAGGGTTGATTTTTAAGTTGTGATCTGCTCTTTGGCATCTCGTAACAATAAGGACGAGTAAAATTAAACGATAAAACACTTATTACTGATATAATATTGACTTTGGACGGTGCGATTCGAATTATCGTCATATTGTAAAATTCTATGTGTTGTTTTGTTTGTATTTCTTGTTATAGCGTTTAGCAACATCATTAAGCATTAATATTTTTCAATTTATGACTTAATAACTGTTGTACGCTATTACCCGGTATTTAAAAAAAATGATAATCTTGAATCGACTAAACTGTTAAGATCAGTTCTACTGTCAACAACATACTATTTTTTAGTCGAATAGTTGATTATTTTGCCTCTCTTTGGTGGGTGGGTGACAACAGAGTAAGTTGAAATTCGCTGACGTCACAACTGCATGCAATCGCATGTGTATAATCTGCAAAAATAGCTGAGAAAGTATAAAAATATACCACCGAACAGAAATAGCCATGACGTAATCTTATCATTGCTCAGTTCAGCAAACAACTAAGATAAATAATAGTAAATCTGTTTATATTGATATCTCTTTACGTTTTGATTACCGAGTATATATCTTTGATTCAGTGCAATTATTGTGCTTTGGGACAATGTTTTCGTGTAATCAAATGGAAAGTACTAATTGTTTAAAAATTATAATTGCCGATAATTACTTGTAAAACCAAAAGGTGATCTGTCATCTCTAGAGAGTAGGCTATATGTGGCTAGTTGAGCTAATGACATTAATTTAGCTTAGTAGATTTTCTTGTTTAACAGTAAAAACAGGCTATATTTTAATTTTTCTTTCATGTTCGAGTAATATTATTTTATTGGAAAATAATGTTTACTAGTTTCCACAAAAGTAACCAAAGTCACCACAACCAAGTTCAGTAGATTTAACCATGTTTTCTGTGCTAGGATGAATGTCTGATATAAATTTAAAATTAAAACGAGAGTTTTCCAGTTAGTTAGATATTTGTGAAAACGCAAACGCACCCGTTTGTAGAGAATGAATTAGAAACTGTCCAATTTATTCGATTTGTATGTTAAATCACGTTTAATTTAAACCTCTCTTATACAAATTTAAAATTTCTTCCACCTTGAGTTTATACAGAACGTGCAAACAATCTTTTAGCTTTCCGGTAATATGATTATCGTACGAGAAAATGCGCATATTTTTCATATATTTACGTACATTTTACTGTAGCAAATTTAATTCTCTTCTACTTAAAAACAGAATGCATACTGCACACATGGCTCCGGACGCATCTCAAATTTATTTCACGAGAGGTTACTGTTGTCATTGATCCCTTTACAAAACACACCCCCGTCGAGCCCTTGTTTACTCAACAAATCCGCCCATCCAACCCCGTCTATGATATATCACCGTGTCAGGTGCCGCGCCAATTTTTCAACCAGGATCATCTTGGATGTTTGGTAACAATTAAGCTTCGCATTTCCATGAGCGGCTCGTTAAAACCCCCTAACGCCTCTGAGACCATCTGCCCAATGGCTCTCGCCCCTCCAAAACAACTTTACCCGTGTAATTGGCGCGGAATCGATTCCCGCCAATTCGGATCGCTTTTTACGCGGATGTGTTTGATTGAATTAGCAGTTGTAAGTGGAGCTGCAAGTGGCAAGGGGGATGAGTGCTGCGCCCCGCGGACGTGTTATGGGATTTGAGTAAGGAGATTATGAACCTGTTAACCTCGAAGATGTGATGGGCAAGCGAATGTTTCGTATCGTATTACAAATATCTATAGATCATATCTCTATTATAAGGTGCAATAGCTACGTTATCGTGGATTAGACATTAACTAGAGAACCCGTGTGGCTCAATGAGCCGCATAGTATGAAACGTAACGCCGAGGAAAACGTTATGCTTAAATTCGAGTAATTATAGTTACATTTTAGAGTAGTTTAAACACTTGTTTGAAACTAATTTTAAATAGGTACTGTATTTGCGTCGTCAAGTTTCACCTACATTATTTCTGCTCTCAGTTTTAACTGATAACTAACTTCTAATGAATGCTGAACGATCTGCTTCAATTCAAGTTAACATGATGTTACAAAGTTTTTCCAGCATTGAGAATTGAAGAAAACTGTTGCCTTACTGATAACCTGTGTTTGGGTTATTTTATTTCTTTGATTTGAGACATCCCCCTAATAAAACAAATTTTCTCCGTAGAGAATCCTGTAAAGTGGGGTGATACAGTATCAACAAATTCATGTGCTCCATTTTTAACCCACAAACTCCGGGTTACCAGCTGGACAGTCATAATCTGCTTTGAATAGGCTATGGCAGCAACACCATTGAAAGTTGGTTAACGTATTTTAACGTGTTGTCTGTCAGTCACAGTATATGCCCCGCATCAGAACGTTCTCACGTTGTTCAGTGGAGTTTCTCATAATACCTGTCCAAAAGTTTTGAAAGTATGAATTCATTTGTCGAAATAGGTTGGATAACTCTTGTAGCTATAAGATTTGGATAGCAATTTTCATTTTCTCTTTTTGAGCAGCGTATATTATTTGCCTCTCCTGAATCATTAAAATAAACTTGACCGTAACTACTCGATCGGTGACAACATAAACACTAATTCCTTCACTTATGTTTGGTCTAATATTGTCACTAAAACTTTCAATAGCAAATGAGTTTTTGAAACTTCTTATTTTTGACTTGAAATGTCTGGATTGTGTTGGTGAATTAAGTCAAAAAACTGTGTATAAGTTTGTCCGAGGAACTGTAAACATAACCTAGAAGTAAACAATCCATTTGTGTTTTTCTCAATTGAAGTAGAGCGAGTAATACAAAAGTCAACAGTAAAAACATAAGGTCCGCCAAGATTTGGTATGATATTACTACAGTACTTGAACTTATGATAGTCTCTAATAAATTATAGTTTCATTATTATAGTTTCTAATAAATGTTTTGAAATATCTCGATCTCACCAAGTGAATGTGTATCTGGATGGGTATCTGTTAGACCAGGCCTCTCTTTTTCTACTCTCCTCATACGCATAAGATATCTTATTATTAATTGTCTCTTCCTCCCGTTTACAATAATTCTTCTTTGAACTTTTAGTAAACAATCCATTTGCGTTTTTCTCAATTGAAGTAGAGCGAGTAATACAAAAGTCAACAGTAAAACCACAAGGTCCGCCAAGATTTGGTATGATATTACTACTTGAACTTATGATAGTCAAGGCATTATTATAGTTTCTAATAAATGTTTTGAAATATCTCGATCTCACCAAGTGAATGTGTATCTGTATGGGTATCTGTTAGACCAGGCCTCTCTTTTTCTACTCTCCTCATACGCATAAGATATCTTATTATTAATTGTCTCATCCTCCCGTTTACAATAATTCTTCTTTGAACTTGAGGCATTTTCTGTTCTTCCCACAAAACTGATTAACTGTTTAACTTGGTCTTAACCTACTATATTACAAACCTTAATGTTTGTTGCTTTTTATAACCAGCTGTTATTTTGTTTTTAAATTTGTTCTATGTATTTCTTATGGGGAAAACCCGACCTTTGAGAGAGTCTCACGCCCTTAAGAGTAGAAATTTTAAAAGTCTAAAACCTTATTGCAAAACTACATATTGAGACAAATCTGTTGACACCTTAAACGTTGAAATTTGTCCACAAATAAGGGAGGAGTTGCGTTAACAAAAAACGGCTTCACGTATTATATATATAGATAGATTTACCATATTTTGTAAATTAATGTGTGTAGAGTGGGCACTTTTGAGTGTTGCCAGTTTTAAAATCATAAAGAACTTAATACATTTCAAGCACTTACAGAATGTGCTGCTGCCAAAATACTGTACAGTTCTCAGTCTTGCATTAACTTTTTAATCATGCCAAACTAGCAGCTTATTGTAACTATATTAACAGGGGATAGTGTTTCAAACGGGTGGGCATTAATCGCGCAAACTGACCTGAGTCAGGTAGTCGGGTATTCCTGAATTAGGGAGCCACCCGATACGTTCCTTAACTTAAGCCAAGTGGCGGCCCTCTTTGACTGTATAATTGAATAGGTTAGGTTAGGATGAACCAGGACATTCCTTCTGCAAACAACTAACCCCAACCTGGCTTGGGCTTGGCGCGATTAAAGAACTCTTTGGCACAATTAATGCACGATTTTTCAAACTTTTGTTGCAGTCTAACCCAGTGACCTCCAGAGGGGACCAATCAAACATCAAACATCAAAATTGCCCAAGTAAAGCACTTACGTGCACTAAGGAGGAACTTATATAGGCCTAATCCATATAAAATACGAACCTGAACAAGTAGCCTAGTATCGTTATTGTTTTGTACTAAAAAAGTTTTAAAATATACTTTACATTACTATTGTAGCATTGAAAGCCAATGTTAACATGTTTATATCCAAACCCCCATTATGGGTTCAAATTATTGGTTGGAATTGGACTTAGCACCTAAAGGTGGGTTTATTGCTAGTTATTGCTCACAGGCAACAGCCAATTAAATTGTACTGTAGTTTTTTACGAAGGATTGCTGCAACATCTGACACGTCGGTCAGTATTTTCACCAGTATGATAACCTTCCGAATACCAGATCTGTGAGAGCGCAGAGCCTACCTTCTAAGCTAGACGAATAGCAATAGTTTACAGTGGAGTTCTTCACTTGAATTATTTCAAAATGTATAGCAACAGAACTACCCAGGTCACGGGCACTCGGACACTCAACCCTTCAGCGTTCTATAAGAAACAAGTGGCAATGTTTGGAAGGGGCTGTTTTGTGTTTAGGGGGATTTCAGGGGCTGGTGGGCGGGTTAATTAGGCCAAGTTTAGTGGCAAAGGCTTAACAATTAGGGGCGGCGCGCATTAATCAACAAGGGATTACATTTTACACGCTGTCGCCTCCCCTTGATAGATGCACCCTTCCACTATCATAGACTCTGTATGGTCTATTGAATCAGGGGCTCGCTGGTAAAAAAATCAATTTATTCAGAATCTGTGCATTACATTAACGCTTCACGGCTTTTAGTTTTGAGGGGTTTTATTTACTTCGTATACATACTTAATGCATGCTGTTATCAATTTTTAAATGATAAAAATTGAATAAAATTGGCATAGACTGTTTATTTATAAATATATTAAAGTTATTTTTAGTAAAATTATTTATAATAGGAACGAGCTGGTGGCCCGTCCTACGTACGGGAATCGAGTTGTCAACTAAAACGGAATACTGTAGGCCTAATTCAGAACATCTAGTTTACACGCATAGACACAAATTCTAGCACTTTTAATGGGGAAGATCACCTTATAAACAAATGTTACGTGACCACCTATTTATTCCATTCGAATATAGACCTAAAATATATGGCGATATGCATTTTAAATCCGATAATTTTACCATAAAAGATATTTGTGTCGATTTGAAAAATCTTGAAGTGAGATTGGCGACCGATTCACACTGGTTTTGAGTAGAGTAGCTACATGCCACCTCTAATTGCATACTGTACTACTTATGTACTTACCGTACCTTATCTTACCTCCGTGACCACTGAAACTTTTATGAGGATTCTCTTCTATCACCTGCCTCTTCAAAATTTAGATCCCAGCCTGAATATGCATTTCATAACTTGACATTTCCCGTCTATCGTGTGGTACTCCTTGGAATATACTTTTTAAAAGTTTATGCAAAGCCTTTCCATCCAAGCTTTACCTACTTCTGGAAAGCATCCCTATATTTGGGTGTTAACACATTTCTCTTAGCTCTCTGTTCTTTTTTATTTCGACCTCCGGGCCGTTATCTTGAACTGGTCTGTATATTTTCTCTGCACTTTATTATCTAACCCAGCATTAAGGTTTTTCGGTTCTTTGATCAGTGCCCAAGTTTCTGAATCATCAGTACTACGGGGATAGTTGGTATGGTATGAGTCGACTTTGGTTTCTGCTGCAGTTTATTTGACAGCTTTTTAGAGACCTACTACACCGATTGACGCTTTCATTACTAACCAAAATTTTAGTATGCCGACATACTTACATTCAAACATATAGAAAAAGAAGTATCAACACGTAAACCACTTATATCTTAAACAATTAAGCGATAAACTGCTGAAAAAATATTTTCCAAATATGAGTTGAAATTTGCAATGCATAAACTAAATACTTACACAGATTGCATTTACGACAAAACTTGAGTAAACACAAGTGTATGAGATGTTTAGTTCAAAATAACACATTTCCTGATAACGGAGATCCTTCACGGTAGGGGAAAACTACCTACATTTTAAAGTGAAATAGAATGTAGGCAAACACTAACGAACAATATTTTTGTAAACAAACAACTCGTAACATAAACATTTCAATGACAGTTATAAACCAGCTGTTAGTGAAACCAGCATTGAAAATACTTTAAATTGCTAGCGTCGGATGCTAGACTTTTTAAAAATTTAAAACTTAATTTCTAAAAAACTGAAACCCTAAACTAAAATTATGGCTTTGACATTCCCTAGTTCTCAAAATGATCTTTCTTTCAACACAAAAATCATGAAAACCCGCCAAGTGGTTGATTCAGAATCGTGAAATAAAAAAACCCTGTTTCGTTTGAATAGATGGCAAAATCGACCTCTTGACGGAACGGATTCTTAGCTATATAGGCCTAATATAACAAAAGTGTTGTTAAAGTCGGCTGCTTCACTTAGGATAATTTAAATAAGAACCTTATTTTATCATGTAAGAAATATATGATAAGGTTATTAAATTATTCTTTTATCAAAATGCTGAATATAGGCCTATGTGTGTCACATGCTGAATATTTTCAGCTATTCGACCACACTGCATCATAGTAAAAACTTGAAAAAAATGTTAGGGGCAGCTGCGGAGCTAAAATCCAATATTAAAATAATGAAATCAACATAAAATTTCTCAAACTTCATTTTCCAGCCAAAAGAATAATCAAAAAAATCCGTCAAGTATGTCATTCAGAATCTCAGGGCAGAAATACTCCTCCACGTGTATTATAGGAACGTTTAGACATAGGAATCCTGGTGGTCTCAATCAACAACTTGACGGATTTTCTTGATTATTCTTTCGACTGAAAGATAATTTTGATAGGATCAAGGTAATGTCAAATTCAAAAATTTTAGGTTTCAGTTCAGCAGCCGCCACTAACGTTAAGAGTGTACCTTTCATAGTATCAACAACTAGGATAGAGGATTTTTGACAATAGCTCAAATAAATATGACTCAGCTAGCAAACTATGTTTTCTTTTTAGCGAATTTCCCATATAGGGAATAAGCTATTACCGTAGTACTTATGGTAAGACCTGGACGCGGGACCGATTTTTTTTTCGATTTGAGGTCCCTAGAGGCCAAAAACACCATCCGTTCAAATTCATATATATATATATATATATATATATTTATATATATATATTTATATATATATATTTATATATATATATATATATGTGTCCGTCAGCACGATAACTCGAGCAAAAATGATCCGATTTTGATGAAATTTGGTACAAACGTGTAAAAGTACGTTTATTCGAACGAGTTCGCGATCCAGCATGATCGGACCATGGGAACGGGGGTTTACGGGGGGTTTTATGGGGTAAAAATAGGTTTTTCCCATTTTTGACCCAAAAAACATAAAATTTAGCAATTTCTTTCCAAACCATTTTGTAGAGCTTAAAAAAACAAATAATTTAGTATATTGAAGCGTTACTATGCGCCTAATGGTTACGGAGAAAATTCAAAAAAATTGTAAATTTAAAATTCCCATGTTATTCTTATGGAGAATAAGTAAACTGTTGTAGTTTGCTTGTTTGTGAACATATTTTGATCAAATTTGGAAAATGTTTTTATTTCTTACTAACTATTCACATTTTACAAAAAAAAACAGTTTTACCCTCCCTGATGCAGCAAACCTAAGTACTTGTTAAACTAATTCTATTTAAATCAAGAATAAATGTTATATTTTTAAGTAGACATTTCAGTGTAGGCCTAAATCCAATCAGTCAAATGGAAATTCGCTTAGTCTGCAGGTTTGCTGCAGCGGGGGTATTTTTTTTGAACAAACTTAAACAACTGATCCAATATGTATGATGTACATGTCAGTATGTCCACCATGCTTTCTTGAAGTGAATTGTAGAACCAAACATTAAAAAAACAATAATTCACAGTGATAGTGATAGTCTTGATGTTTTATCGACCAAACTAAATTAATTGTATCAACTCTGAGCATGAAACTTCCGTTGGTAGACCGAGGGAATGATCGGCAGTCGGCATTGTGGGTCAATGTTTACGCAACTGGTTATACAAATCACAACAGACTGACGGCACAAATCGCAACGGCAGTTCCAAACCGGGGATATCGGTTGTAATTGAATAATAGGTTGTATCTGAAACTGTTCCTGGTCATGAAACGTTCCGTGATCGTCGAGCCATCGTGGCTGTCATCCCTGCCTCGTCATAGGCCTGGCCTACTGAGTACTCACTGTTCTAGCTTAGTTTGCGAAACTATTGTTATGTTCAAATATGCAATTAAATTACTACTAATATTGCCTGATTGCCTCTTTTATCTTTTAGGCATATACTAGGACGGTTATAAATTGATTCTGTTACAAAATACTTTTAGACGCACATAATACTACACGATATTGAAAGCATGTAAAAAATGAAACTTATTTGGTATTGTATTTTTATTCTGGCGATGATGAAACTATCTCTACCGCACCAACGGTATGCAGATTAAATCATTTTGTTATCTGATCAAAATGGTGGTTTCAGTTTAGTCCATTTGTTAAACGAATCCAAAAAGCTTTACACGAAGTAAAGAAAGATAGGGTGGAGACAGAAATATGTGTCCAAGTTGACTAGGTGGAATGCTTTGCCTTTGTATATAGCTTTGTTAAGATCAGCCGTTTCTTAGGTCAGCACCATGTATTACAATTTCAACGATAAACCTAACATCACGAAGGATGCATCCTTTTGATGGAGACCTGTTTAACAACTAACACGAAGGATGGATTTTGTTTAATCAACTTAAGTTTACCATCTGTCCACAGCTAGAGCGAGAGTTCCGACCGACTCGCCTCGGCAACTGGGAGGTACCGTCGTGGTTGCCTCAGAGACCTCGCGCACGCAAGACCACCACAAAGATCATCGTCAACGACCGCGGACATCTACTGCCTGGTGTACAAAGACCTCCTCAGAACCCTTGGGGATCCTTCCGCGGCACCTGGCAGCTGCCGAACAAGATATCTAGGAAATTCGGTAAGTAGTGTTTTCTATTCCTTTATAAAAGTGTGCAACAATTGCTTTTATCAACATCTATGGACAGGTTTTTGGGGAAGCTGGTAACAGTAACAGTTTGCATTGGTATAAATAATTTATAAATAAAAAAATTTTTTAAACAAAACGTTTTAAAACGCCCTAAAAAGTAGAAAATAATTTATAAATATGTTGAGAGAGTATAAATACTTGTACGATTTAAAACGAAAAACGTGGGTGCATGCAATAGATAGTTTACAATTACCTTCACCTACTGAACTAATGTATTATTATCAATTAATTGCATGCACCCAACGTTTTTCGTTTTAAATCGTACAAGTATTTATACTCTCTCAACATATTTATAAATTATTTTCTACTTTTTAGGGCGTTTTAAAACGTTTTGTTTAAAAAAGTTTTTTATTTATAAATTATTTTATACTTTTTAGTTTTAATGTGTGTGCATACACGATCTGGTGAAATTTATTTATTTATTTATTTATTTATACCAACGGTCAAACCAATACATAAATATGACAAAACTTATATAAGACTAAAAAAAAATAGACATTTTTGATGAAATTTTAGCCAACTTGAAGTACATTCAATAAATAGATTAACAATGATAACAGAAAGATATAAGATATAAAAAGATATAAGAAATAACAAGGTATAGATATAACAAGATATAGATATAACAAGATGATATAACGATATAACAAGCAACAACAGTGTAAATAGGAAATAAATATAACAAAATATAGTAAATAACAATATAAATATAAATATAAAAGTAACAATGAAGCATAACACGGACAAGAACAACAAAACAATAATGATAAATCTACGAGGAACGCAAGCTGCTAACGAGTTTTTTTTTAAACGTTTCATTGTTCATGCTGAACAAGTCCAATTGACCAGGTAGGTTGTTTGCCAGACGTTGCAGACGAGGAAGTGCACTGTGGTACATGTACTGTGTTGAGTACTGCCGCCTCGCAAACAGCTGGGTATGGCGAAGGCTACGTGATGTGCGGAAGTCTAGTTCCAAGAGCAGGTCGGGAGCATCAATGGAGGATGTGATCAATTTCTTCAGGAATAAGACATCATTTACCTCACGTCTGGTAGAAAGAGGCAACAGGTTCAACTGGAGTTGCAGATCATGAACAGGAACAGCACGGTATTGCATCCCCAAACGTAGACCAACCAGGCGAACAAAACGGCTTTGAGTGTTTTCCAGCCTGGCGATCTGACCAGACTGGTACGGATTCCAAACTGTGGAGGAAAACTCAAGTATGGGTCTGACAAGATGGATATAAAGAGTTACCAGTGCCGATACTGAAAATCTGTCATGACTGACCCTGGTGATGAAATTAAGTGCTGAGTTGGCCTTCTTGCAAATGTAGTTAATGTGCTCTTGAGGATTGAGGTCAGGAGAGAGTATGATGCCTAAGTCTTTGACCTTTGAAGAACGTTGAAGTTGCTGATCTGCTAGTTTATACGGATGAATAATAGGATTATTAGATCTGGTGAAGGTTACCACAGAGCACTTTGAGACATTCAAAGACATTTCATTCATCTGGCACCACACTGACAGTAAATCAATACTATTCTGTAGAGCCTCGCAGTCTCTCACATGTGAAATCTCTCTGAAGATCTTGGCATCATCAGCAAAAAGCAGTACATTTGAATCCAAATGCTGAACCAAATCATTGATAAATATGGTGAACAAGGCCGGGCCCAGAAGCGATCCCTGAGGAACCCCGGAAATAGCAGGAAATGGTTGAGACAACGAGCCAGCCACTCGCACCTGAAGAAACCGATCCTGGAGGTAGCTCTCTAACCACATTAGAAGGGGTCCATTTATTCCAATGGCTCTAAGTTTAGCAATCAGATGTTTGTGGCTAACTCGATCGAAGGCCTTGGAGAAATCCGTGTAAACAGCGTCAATCTGGTGGGAATTTAAGAAGGCAGTAGTAACATTACTCTGGAAGGACAAGAGGTTCGTAGTGGTTGAGCGTCCCTTCATAAATCCATGTTGTTCTGCATTAATCACACTCTTCAGAGCGAACGACAATCTCTTCAGCACAAGCGATTCAAAAATCTTTGCTAACGTGGACTGGATAACAATAGGGCGATAGTTCCTGACATCAGCAGGAGATCCGGACTTAAAAATTGGAGTTACATAACCATTCTTAAGATTTGAGGGAAAGACACCAGCAGCCATGAGTGAGTTGAAATATATGGTGATATGAGGTGATAAAACACTGCTACAGAACCTCAAGACCAGTGGTGATATGTCGTCGGGTCCTGCACCTTTGCTTGTATCAAGTGAATTCAGCTCATCCTCCACCTCCGAACAGCTAACATAACATGATGAGATTGAGGTGATTGCGTTAAGCTCATAATCTGGTGGGGTAGATGACGGGGACTTATAAACAGAGGCGAAAAATTTGGCAAAAAGATTGGAGATATCCTGGTGACTATCAGCAACTTCAGCATCCAACTTCACTCTTGACGGCAGGGAGGGCAGTTTCTTAGTAGAATTCACATAACTCCAGAAGGCACGAATATTGGTTTTTATAGATGAATCAACAGTCTCGATGTAAGCTGAGTAGCATTCCCTCGTCATCCTCTTGCATATAGTTCGAACACCGCAAAACTGGAGATATATTCGGTCATCGAGACTCTGCTTGAAGCGCTTGTGTAGTTCCTTTTTCTTGATAATCATCAATTTGAGTTCTGAAGAAAACCATATGGGAAAGGATCTTTTTCCTATATACTTTGAAGGACAAGCATTTCTTATAGTATGACTTAGTTTGGAGCAGAAGTCGGAAAAGTATAACTCAGCATGCGTATAGTTGTCAAGTATTGGATAACTAATGCCCTGTACCCAGTCAAAAACATGGTGAAGATCACATTGTTTGAGATTAGGAAAGACGGCACTATAATTAAGATCATCAAGAGGGCAAACAGGGAGTTCCATTTCCAAGGCAGGGTGATGGTGTTCCACAGCAAGAAGAGGATCAATTGCATTTTGCACACGCAAATCTTCAGAGGAAAAGACCAAGTCGAGGAGAACACCACGCTCATTCACGATGCTGTTACACTGTCTTAGCTTCAGGAAGCTCATAGCATCACAAATAGGTTGAGCAGAAGTATCAACTTGACAAGTTGTAGGATCCAGCCAATTAACATTTGGTAAGTTGAAGTCACCAACAACCAACATTGGGTTTGAGTTCGGATTAGCGACAAACAATTCCTCAAGTATTGAAGAAAATTCAACATATTGAGATGAATTTTGATTAGGTGGTAAATAGACTGCACTCAGTACGAACAAAGAGTTTTTGAGCCTTACGGCAGTGAAGACAGACTCAACGCTCTGCGTAGATGGTAGGAGTTCCCAAGACTCAAAATCATTCCTTATTGCAACAATAACACCTCCACCACTTGATTTAAGACTTGATAAAGGCGATCTGTCGCATCTATATACTCTATAGTTTTGGAAACCAAGTTCAGAATTACTTATATCATTAGTAAGGTTTGTTTCAACCAGTATAATAACATCATAAGTTGAGTTACTTAAAGATTGACGAAGGGCAGTGAGTTTAGTTCGTAGGCCATTGACATTCTGAAAATATAAGCTTAGTTTGGTTTGACCGTTGGACTTTCCCCGTTTTTTGACTTTGTTTTAACAATAGAGGGTATACCATTAGAGTATTTTATAGTTAGATCCTTTTCTCCAGCATTTTTTCTTTCCTCAAGTTCCTCCCTCAATTTCTTTAGATGATTTCTCTCTCGAAGGGTGCGATCTCTAGAAACACTCAATAGGCTATCTGCAGTAGCGTTCTTTTCAGAGAAGCGTTGGTAGAAGAGTTTAGCTTCATCAACATCAGGAAAGATAACTTTGATTGGCCGGGGTTTTTTGGTGTTCTTAGTGCCAATTCTAAAGTTTTTAACATTTTTCACGTTGACACCCTGGCACACTTCTGTGATGAGATTTTGTATTTCTTGAGTATCTTGTTTTTTCTTCAAATCAATGGTGGCAAGAGTACTCTCCTTGATACCATGAACAATAACGTTGAACTGACGCTTGTTACGATCGTTGATTTCCATTAAAGTCTCCTCAAAACTATCTACATTAGCTATTTTAGACTCAACTCTTTTTTCGACAGCAGACACTCTCAACTCAAGCTGCTCAATACGGGGCTCAAGCAGTTCAAATTTGTCGTGAATTGATTTAACATCATCTTGTATAGATTTGACGTTTTCGGGAAGATCATTAAGACGATCAACTTTGGCATTAAGAGCATCTATCTTTTGAGACAGATTAGAAAGAAGAGTACTTAAATCAGGTGACGGTAGCGAGGATTTACAATCCACGCGAGTACAATACCACTTGCTGGCATTGTCACTAGATATTTTAGTGTACTCATTTTTGGTAACTCCTACGCAATTTCGGTGAAACCATCGATCACAAGGCCCATCACATTGAAGTCCATCATCAGAGCTCACAACTTGCTTATAACAAGGAATGCAAATAGTTTTATCCATGATTTTACTATATAATCATAGTCTGAAGTATTAACCAGTTAGAGGCTACTCGATTCACCTCAAATAATATAATCGAAGGAGATGGGGAAAGAATACTTCAGTAGGTATATTGAATATAGTACAGATAAGAAGTAGCGAAGAAAGATCTAAAAGGCTGTGGGAAAAAAAGTGTCGCAGGCTCCTTCTTCTTCTTCTATGAATGACGTGAAGGACAGATGTTGTTATTGACTTGACACTGACAGACGACAGTTGGAAGTTGGAATATGTTTGGTAAGATCAACCTGTTATGTCTTGTTTATTAGTTTGGGGATGGGAAAGACACCTGGATTTTGATATTGAGATTAGGCGAGAGGGTGAGATAGAACATCACATACAACTCACAAAATAAGTCCAGCCAGGCCTACAACACTTTGACCCCAAGCAAGTGATGGAAAACACAGATACGGGAGACAAACTCAGGAGCGTAAAACACAGGTACCGTTCAAGTCAGCCATCCTGACTTGGTATAATCTCTGGATACATTAAGGTTCTCCAGAGTTTCACTCACTAAAACAATTCCTGTATCTGTGCTCGACCGAGGAAGCATTTCAGGCAGCTTTTCACTGACTTCAAAGATATCAAGAGCAAATAAAGTTGCATGCCCTTTGAAAACCATATTGACCAAACCTGCCGGGAAATTTTATCACTTTGAGGTACGGAATGATGCGCTGAAGCAAACGTTGTTCTGGTTCAGTTAGTACCAAAATTTCAGTCGGGATATCACCTGGAAGTAAGTTATTCCAATACGCCTTGGATGGAGCATAACTCTTTGAGCTCCTCAAGTGCGTATTGCATCTATGGCAGACAAGCAACTAATTTTTAGAGGAAAGTTCCGGTGGCAGGTATGGCTTCGGTGAAATGGAACAATATTTTACGACCTGATTAGGGTAGCACTTTTTCTGGCAGATATCACAGCACTTGTCGCAAAAAGTGTTTATGGTTAGATGGAAATCAACTTCCCGTTGAGCGTAGGCCTGACGCTGACGTAGTAGTCTTGCTTCACGTTCCTGACTTGTCTCTCTAGCTCTTGATTCAGAATGTCTCAAACGATCCGATTCTAGTCGAGTAATATGCGCTTCGGTATTCTCAACCGATCTCGCTTGGACCAATAGTTCATTGGCATTCTCGCGTCCGACATTAGCATGTTTGGGTAGGTACTTGTGCAGTTCGCTTACGCCATTTTGCTAATCTTGCAGATTTACAAGTCTTCGATTCATGTTGAAGCTTAACTTCTCTTTTTTTCTTCTCCTTCTCTAGCCGTCGCTTGCGTTGGGTGGCTTTCTCCTTCCAATAAGCCGTGGATGGCATTGAGCTCCTCAAGTGCGTATTGCATCGATGGCAGGCAAGCAACACTTTTTTAGCAGAAAGTTCCGGTGGCAAGTATGTCTCCGGTGAAATAGAACATTGTTTCATAACCTGATTAGGGTAGCACTTTTTCTTCCAGATATCACAACACTTGTCACAAAAAGTGTTTTTGGTTAGATGGAAATCAACTTCCAGTTGAGCATAGGCCTGACGCTGACGTAGTAGTCTTGCCGATTTACAAACCTGCGTAGTTGGCGTACGCCATTTGGCTAATCTTGCCGATTTACAAGTCTTCGATTCATGTTGAAGCTTAACTTGTCTTTTTTTCTTCTCCTTCTCTAGCCGTAGCTTGCGTTGGGAGGCTGTCTCCTTCCAATAAGCCGTGGATTGAGCATAGGCCTGACGCTGACATAGTAGTCTTGCCGATTTACAAACCTCCGATTCCTGTTGAAGCTGAACTAGTCTTTTTTTCTTTTCCTTCTCTAGGCGTCGCTTGCGTTGGGTGACTGTCTCCTTGGCCATAATATGAGTTATCATGCAATATTCACAAATAATTGATATTATTACATGTTTATAGTTTGTTAATCCGAAAACTCACAATATATAATAATTTAACTATAGTTTGTAATGGAATTTCTCTGCAATGCATTCACTCGAAATATTTATTGTTTACTTTATAGAATAAAACAAAAATTGACATTATTTACCAACACCTTGATACCTGCAATCAGATTGTTTATCTTTATTTTGAAATGTTTGTTTGTATAAAGAATCTCTTGGGAGCATAACCTGTACCTCTTAACCTCTGCTCTTCGAACTGTCAAATTTAAGTATTTACAGCTGACTTAAATTAGTTGATATATTTACATCCTTTCAAAATATAAACATGAACAATTTGGAAGCCCAGCCCATGGGGCGTAGCCCAAGGGAAACATTAAAATTAAATGATATAATATTGCATTGTCATGCATTTGTGAGCTATGTTTCAAATTTCAAGTCTCTAGCTTATCGGGAACATCGTTTAAAATTGATATCAAAATTTGTAGGAAAGCGAGCTAATAAAAACAAGCCCATGGGGCGTAGCCCGAAAGGAAATATGAAAATTAAATGATATAATATTGCAATGTCATCCATTTGTGAGCTATGTTTCAAATTTCAAGTCTCTAGCTCATCGGGAAGTATCAAAATTTGCAAGAAATCGATTTAATAAAAACAAGCCCATGGGGCGTAGCCCAATGGAAATATGAAAATTAAATTGTATAATCTTGCATTGTCCTCCATTTGTGAGATATGTTTCAAGTTTCAAGTCCCTAGCTCATCGGGAAGTTAGTATAAAATCGGTTGCAAAATTTGTAGCGGACAAGAAAGCGACCTAATAAAAACGTTTTAATAATTAATAATAAAAACATTAGGATAAAAAACAATAATATAATGGAACAAAAACCATTGATAATTTTCTTTCGTTGTTTACGATGGCTCTCTGATTTGCTTTACTAAATTTTGGAAGAATAGTGAGGAAAAACAAGCTGTACCAATATTAGTGTGTCCTTTATCCCTTTTGTATAGTTATTTTACTGAACCTTATTGACCCTTTGAGGCATTAGTCAGAGAAATATAGGATAAGACCTTAAAAAAATTGCAAGAAAACTTTTTATGGTTTTATTTTGTAGTGTTGGGTTTGAAGAATGACATACTAAAAATTGCCAAAAATCGGTGCATGAGAAAACCACTAAAAACACAATTTAAAATGGCGGCTTTTCCCAACATTGGACAAATAAAAAAAACACATTTCACATGCATTTGTTATGCACATTTTTCGGGATATTGACTTGGGACCGCCACCTGTATTTATTGGGTGGTTAGTACTTCATTTTAATAGGGATCTCGATTTTGGTCGCCATCTTGGATCCGCCATATTGGACATAGATAATTTTGTCAATGTAATGATAGTGTTGTGACACATCATTACAAACCAAATTTTAACACTGATTTCAATGCCGAAATCCATTTTCAAAATCTTTTTTCATTTAGAAGACGAAAAATCTCCCCCATACATTTCTTATGGACGTTTTGTAGTTTGATAATTTAAAAAAATATATATATCTTATATCTCCAGTTCTTATTAACGCTTGTAGTTCGTTCTAGGCTTAAAATATTCAGCAATGTAAGGGCTTTCATTTGAGCTCTTGAAGATTAAAATCAGACTAGTTAAAGACCAGCTACGAACCTCAGAACAATATTAAATTTAACTTTTTAGAAATACATTTTTATTAAAAGATGTATAACTCAGGTTGTTAATACGTCACCAAGTTCTTTCTGGTCTCAAATTACTCAGTAAATGTTTGGCTTTGATTTTATTAAGCATTAACCAAAATCTGACAATTTTAAAATGAGTCATGGACCTTAATTTAACATTAAAATGTATTTATTTCGAAATTTGTCTTTAGTTAAAGACGTATATCCCCAATTCTAAATAACTCCCAAAACTCTTATAGTCTTAAAATAATTCGCCAACATATCGACTTTAATTTTAGCTAAAGATTACTTATTGGTAGTTATTTATACTTAGGGATATATGTCTTAAACCAAAGACAAATTTTGAAATAAATACATTTTAGTGTTAAATTAAGGCCCATGACTCATTCAAAGAAAATTAATCTTAAAAAAATTATCAAACTACAAAACGTCCTTGAAATGTATGGTGGAGAGATTTCGTTTGAATATATCTTCTAAATGAAAAAATATTGAAAAACGAATTTCGGCATTGAAATTAGTGTTAAAATGTAGTTTGTAATGATGTGTCACAACACTATCATTACATTGAAAAAAATTATCTATGTCCAATATGGTGGATCCAAGATGGCGGCCAAAACCGTGATCCCTATTAAAATGAAGTACTAACCACCAAATAAATACAGTTGATGGTCCCAAGTCAATATCTCGAAAAATGTGCATAACAAATGTATGTGAAACATATTTTTTTATTTGTCCAATGTTGGAGAAAGTCGCCATTTTAAATTGTGATTTTAGTGGTTTTCTCGTGCACCGATTTTTGGCAAAATTAGTATGTCATTCTGCAAACCCAACACTACAAAATAACACAATAAAACGTTTTCTTGCAATTATTTTAACGATCCTTGTGTAAGTTTTTTTAGTTTGCTTGGACTACTTACATAAATCCTTTGAAACTAGGTCAAATCTTGAATCCACTCGAGGGGAGTGGCTTGTTCTGATCTGTTTCATAAAACCAACCTTTACTCATGTAGCCAGTCTTATTGTTTAACAATAGGAGCGTAAGGAGTTAGGCTTGCACAATTGAAATGGTATCAAATTAAAATGTCAAGACAGACTTAGTGGAACTGCTTATGCCTCTGATTCCTTATATCTGCCACATGGTATGAATTTTCACCTTAAAAATAGCAAACAAAATGTTATAAAAGGTGAGGGGCAATGTTAAACTAAAATCACAATGTCATTGCAACAATAACATGTTAGTATTTGAATTATTTACTTGTTTTTCAGCCTCGGAACTTACAAGACCAAGTGGAGCACTTTCATCCTGGGAGAAACGCTCGGCTCATGTACCTATTATAGAGTCTTCCAAACTACCACCAAGCAGACCAAAGGTGGGTTACACATCATTGACACTAACAGGGTCTAAAATCATGGGTCACAACCCTACCTTCATGTTCATTTTTTTCATATCCAAAATGGCGGATCCAACATGGCTGTTGAAAATTTTAACCCTTTTAAAATGAAGTACCGGTACTATTAATTAAACTATGTTACTTGGTAGTAGGCTGTTGATATCTAGACCAGCTCGCTCCCAATATCACCTGTGTGACACCTGGTCCTGGTAGTGAATGTGTTAATGATAGTCTTCTCTAGGAATCAGCTGATCTCGTGAGCCAGCTTTATCCATCCATTCTAGCCTCCATAATTAAGTCATCTATACTTTTAACTGCACTACACAGTGTGTTATTCCTAGTGCAATAATTTAGTGAAATTAAACAGAAATATTTTGGAAACTTCTTTAATTTTCCATATCTTAAAATTATTTTAATTTTGTACTACTGTTAGTAGTTTACATTTATTTTAACTGTGGCTTTTTATTTCAGAGCGCTCCGTCATCAACAGAAATGAAAGTGACAAAAGACTTGTATCCTCCTTGTTATTTGGGAGTATAAATCGGGAAAAATGTAAATCTATTTTTGATACAATTTTATCTATGAAATTTTTTGTAAACCGAAAACAAAAACAGCTTTAAAAGAGCAGAAAATGTAACAATACAGTATTGTAATAATTAAATAAAATCATTACAACATAAATAACAATAATAGATTTGTAAAGTTTTTTTATAGTTTTTTATCATTTACGAGTACATTGTGATCTTAGATTTTTACCTCAGGAAAAAACCTTGACTTTCTATCTTAGAAAATTATTACAACTAGATGATAAGTAAAACTACATCTCATTTAACAATTGTTTAATGCTGCTCAGAAGTCGTCAAATAAGGATCAATCGGAGCATCAGTTAAGGCCACAAGACAGTTTACGACGCCTGAGTCCTCTACCCGTCAATGATCGACAACCTTACGACAAGCATCATGAACTTGACTACTCGCGCTCTCTGGCTCGCGAAAGGTCTCCAGAGGTGAATGATTTCAGAATCTGCATGATTATTGTTACAATGTTCATGATTGACAACACAGAGGAGTGCAAAATGTATCACTTTTGGTCAAGATGGCCAGTCTTCGATGATGAACTTCTTTGATTGTAATCTTATCATATGTTTTTGTTTTCATGAGATGTCTTTGTCTATCATCCAAATCAATAAACAAAATGGTCAATCGTTTAAATTAGCTTGTCCAGAACTATTAGGTGTTGGGTTTATTGTTGGAGCAGTAAACCATTAGGTGTTCAATGGTTAAGCGATCTCCTTGGGAGGAGACAACCCTGCAGAGCAAGTGTTAGAATCCTGTCTCAGGTCAGGTCTGATGTGCCATTTCTGAGGAGTTCACCTATGGAAAAGGTAACTAAACTATATCAGAGCAGGACTCAGGAAGTGTTGAGGATGGGAGAAATTTGTATAACACTTTGGGTTGAGCATTTAAAAATATTTATTGCCTATCGTTACTTTGTGTGGTCCATTGGAACTTATTTTATAAGAATTTACATTTTAATGTTAATAATAGTTAAACTAGAAAAAGTTAGTAAGTAGTGTAGTAGTAATGTTACTTTTGATAGTACAATAGAGTATGTAGGAGTGCTGATTTCTTCTCGATTGAACACATGTACATTTTAATTTATTTTTAAGGTCATCAACACGTCTCAGAATGTACAGGATGATATTAATGAGTACACAAAGAATGTTCACTCGCCGGTAAACAAGGACCAACATCATGATCATAACGGCTCGAGGAGGTGAGTCATATCAATGATGTGTTCTAAATCGCAAACTGCACTTGCTTGAAATAGAAAGACACTGGACCAATTGCCACTAACATGTGAGTTAAGACGTAGTCCATAGGTAAATTAAACATCGCCATTCTGTGTACACAAGTATTGCTATTGGATTAATTTTAATACCATTACCGTATAGTGGTGTTGGTGTGTCTCCTATAGTCTTGGGCTAGGGAGCCATTGTCTCATCTTTCTCATTCCCTCGCATAATTTACACAACAGCTAATTCACCTAAAAATTTGAAGTAAATATTTTTTTTAAAGTGTTTTCCTGTTTTAAACCTGTTCAGAACTAGAAGCTACAAAAGTGGCAAACACAGGGTAAAACTAAATTTTAGTGTTTGGCTTATACAACCAACACAGGTAGCACATTATAAGTAACAATTTGGCTAATGAATGAAACTGTACTAATGTTTTATGGACACATGTATTTATAGTGATGATTCTACTGGGTATAATGATTGCAGGGATTCGTCCCCTCATGACTCTGGAGTGGAAGTAGACGAGCTGGATTGTAGAGGTCCTCCTCTAGCCAGTGTCTACTGCAGCGCTGAGCACGCCAAGAACTTGAAACTAGAGAACCAAAAACATCAGCCACTGCCTGATACTATTGAGGACAGCTTGTACAGGTGAACCCTCAGGCACTACTCCAGAACCGTTTTACACATTACGTTAAGCTATGCCAAGAGGGTCGTGGCATTATGGCATAGATAAAATCCATTGGTGGGGATTGAACCTCAGACCTTGGACATTGAAGTATAGCACTCTATCCCTAGTCCAACTCGCTCCCCCATATTTAATACGTTACCTCTAACAGATTGGGAAGGTAAATTAAGTAAAATATGGTAAAAGCAGAGCATTGTTTTTGTTTTGAGGATTTTTGTTGGAATAGCAGACTCTTCTGAGTGAAAGAGATTTTCCTGGCACAATAAATATGAATTTTAGTTTATGTTTATACACAATAATTTTAATTTTTAAGAGTCATAAACTTTATTTACATTTAAGCGAGACACAAAAAAATTGGCTCTAGGTAAAATGGTCTTGCTTCCAAAGGACCTGAGGACATGGCCTCAAGTAGAAATTCCTTTAGTTTAAATTCTCGAGAAACATGAAAATTGCACTATATTAGTGTTGAAACATTATTATCGAGCATAAACTGTGTTTCCTGGAGCAGGATGAACTCTTTCCCATTCCAGTAAGCCTTGTCAACAATCCATAGATTGGGAAGGTAAATTTGCTCTGTGACAAAAAACTTATTTTAGCGGGCAATTAATACATAAACATTAAAAGTAGGCTAAAAGATAAGAAGTAAGAACAAATAATTGTCTATATAACTAACAATTATTTGTTGGGATGAAGATCGCAACAGAGTTAACAAAACAAAATGTTGATGTTATTCACACTAAGAACGAATCTAAGTTTTTCAATCAATAACTTTCTTCTTAAGAACTAAATGACTGTAGTAAACAAATTATGATTTCAGTTTGTACTCACAGTTTTGTTAAATACTACTACTTTTGTTTTCATGGTTATTAGGTCACTGCAGCTGAAGCAAACAAAGCACCCTGGCATGGGCCTAAATGTCCAGCCTCGAGCCGCAGCTGTGGGGGTCAAAGGTTACGGGGCACCAGCTCCAACACAGTGTAGCAAACTTAAAGTGTACAGACCAAAAACTGCTGGCAACATACACCGGAGGGAGTCTCGCGATGAGCAGGTCCGTCCAAAAACATCTCAGCCGAAGCGGAAAGAGCACATGTCAGAAATAGAGCTAGCTTTGTGTTGGGACTTTAAACCTGTCCACCCTTCTGATGAACCGAAGCGCTCGCCACACATTGATGGAAGCAACGGAAGTGCTGCACCAGCTGTGTTTGCTCTGGTTCATCAACCTCCGACACCTCACGAAGATATGAGAACCCCAAGACCTTCGACAGGAGACGGTAAAATGGAGAAGAGACATTCAGTCGACAGTTTAAAGTCGATATCTAGAGAAAGCGCAGACAGGGCGAGATCTCGACCAAAGACAGCTTGGGGTGATGAGGTAAAAGCGAAGCAACTACAAGACAAACTAAAGAGACTACAAGAGCGGTCAAATCCGTCAGCAGTAATGGATATAATCAACAACAACACAAAAGAAAACAATAATCCGAATATCGTACTCGGCACAAGGAAAACATCATCCGGGTCCGATCACATGAGAAGAAAAAGTTTGAGCGGTCAACAATCTTTGAAATCATCAGATATCGATTCGCACAAGATGTCTAAGCAGAAACACTATCAAAGTTCACCCAACCTAGCCAACATCGGAGTACAAACCAACGGTGACGGTAAAAGTAAAAATAGACTGCTGAACAACCGACCCTGTATGGCATGTGATGCTAAAACTTCTCCCTCCGAATCAGTCAAAGACGAGAAAAGGTCAAAATCTGAGTACAAAATGGCTTTCAAAGCAGGCAAACCGAACAACGGTAGTGGGAACAGTAGCATGAATAACAGTCAAGATTTAAGCAGCACTTCTTCCAGAGCGCAATCCTCCAAACCTGTTCATGTTCCGAAGATGAAACTTCCCTATGCCAAGAAGAGTTACTCCATAGGGACTCTGGCACCTCCGTTTTCTCTGTGGCCCGGGACGACGGGCCAAGATTACCCCGAACACTGGAGACTGGCCTCGGTTTATCAACATTCCTTCAAACCTGTCGAACTGCGGAGAAAACCGTTACTTCAGAGTGTGTATCAGTAGTCATTGGATAACTAAGTCCAACATAGAGGTGTGCAAGCAGCTTGACTTTCAAGCCTAGCCTAGCCTACAATCTCGAGAGATTGGGCACCAAGTCAAAAAATCGAGCTAGAACCAAGCTTTTATCATCGTAATTACGTGTCTGCAAAGATCGAAGTCAAACATTTCTCACGTTCACCTCAATTATGACGACGAGACTGACTGTGATCCAGAGAGACGATGATGATCTCTACACAACTGTCTGTCCAGAGTTTTTTTTTTTTTTTTTTGCAATTGCAGAAGATGATATTGAGAAATCAAATCTATATAATTAATACGCTACATGAAACTTTGTCGGTTGAACTCCTCCGCCATTTCTTAACCGATTTTATCCATTGACGTCTCATTGGAAACAGCGTGTCGCGTAGATTTGCAAACTGACCTTACATTTTTGAAAAAGTCCCTTGGGCTCTGCCCCAGTGGCTGTTAAAGTTCCCATGTTATCCTTATGAAGAACATGATTGTTTACATTTTGATCAGCTGTATATTTTAATTGCTGTTATTTTTCATTTCAAAGTCTTTTAAACTCATCAGAAATTATGATGACTTTTATTTGTTTTTAAATAACTACTTTACTTCTTTGCAATTGCTCGATTTCGAGCAACGTGTTTACTAGTGTACATTATACCAAGTTTATGAATACAAAATACAGTTTGTCTAATAGATTTTAACATAGCATTTTAAAAGATTTGTGACAAACTAACTTATTATTTTGCAATATGATAAATCTATTTTTTTTTTAAGATTGGCTTGGTAAAAGCTCAGTTTTCACACCTCTAGTGCCGCTTGATGTGGACTTAATAAATCGTAATTTTTATACAGTAATAGATTTGTGTAGGGATAAAAGGTATGAATAATATATTTCCAAAATGAATAGCAGAACAAAAAAGTTTTATTTGAACTAACGAACGCGTATGAAATCAGTATCATAATGATATTGTAGATGGTGATACACACTATACAATGGTTCAATTTCAGCCATTATTTTAACTTATTGTTAACCATATTTTCCAAGGCTTGTTTGTTTGACCAATATACTAATTGAATCTGTTATTTTAAGAAGTTGACTACTTTAAAAATTAAAATTTTACTGTTCTGTTAACACAATTGTTATATGTTTTGTTTCTTTGAATTTTATTAAGTATTTAGTTATTGACAGTGTTAAATAAGTTTGATGTCATTGTATTTTAGATTTATGTTAATTGTTATGTTGTTACTCACAAGTTTACTAATATCTCAAAAAGTATGTTACAGCTCACTTAAACATAAATTATTAAAAGAATATGAAAATTTTGAACACATTGTATGATAAAATACTTTGCTGGAACAAAACCTTTCGGGCTGTGAAATAAGACAAATGTTTCAGTCAAGAGATTGTTGACACAATTAAATTAAATTCATGGCTACTGAAATTTGTATTTCGAAACTATGTGTAATGCACAATAATACGATTACGTTAATAAGATTTGATGAATAACAAAAGTTGGTAGTAGCCTATTATAGTCTCAAAAAGTTAAAGTTATATAAATAATTTTTTAAAGTCAAATGTAAAACTAAAATATTTTTATTGCTTAGCTTGAATAGCTGATAGAAATTAAATGTAGTAATCAAAAGTTAAAATTTCTTCAACTATTTTTATTGAACTTATTCTCTTATTATATAGATAACATAGATTAACTAACTTGCTCACGTGATTTTGTAATAGGTCAATAATAGCTTGTACTTTCCAGATTTTTGACAGTTGTAAGAGAAATAGAACATTTGTAAGTAAGCTGTTTCTTTTTTTACACGATGTTTTAGAATGGCGCTGAAAGAAATGTAGGCAGGAGAATGGAGTTAAACAGGAATAATAAATATCAATTATCATATTTAAACCCAAATATGAGTAAAGGATGAGTATAGGATGAGTGGCGAGATTTTGTAGTCTTGTTAGCGACTAAGGCCAACATGTTCCTTAGACAAAGCTGTTTATAAATGCCCATACAGCCAATGGCATTTAAGGGACCTACAGTTTATAGTAGAATCCGAACCAAATTTTTCCCTGGTATTTAACAAATTGTACCGCGGATAGTCGTAGTACTCACTAGTGCGGACGTTAATTCACACCAGGGAGCCTAATCACATCCACAGTGCATGCCTATAAATATCCACAATTTGTAACCTCCTAGTAGGATTACAGGACGACGCCATCGTCCCAGTCTGGGGATAAATCTATATATATAATACGTGAAGCTGTTTTTTGTTAACGCAACTCCTCCTGTTATTTATGGTATTAAGAGGTAAAATTGTGAGAAATACCTTTAGATCCTAAAACTGAAGATCCATTAGGGTTTTGGTAGAACAGGAACAAGATGAGCAGAGAAGCGATGGCTCTGGCCAGAGTGACGAGAATCGAAGGACCACAGATGAAAGATGATGTTGAGAAATGACTATTGTTGTGTAGTATGTAATTCTTCACTGATTTAAATTAAAACTCTTCTTCATTAATAAAAAGAAAGCAATTCACTACTCATGAATATTCTGGACTGTACACGAAAATTTACAACACATCTACTTTAAATAAAAATATCTTCTTGGATCCTAGCTTGACACTTGGTACTATAAATTTGGAATCCATATTTAAATGAGAAATGATGAAATAATGCACTTGGAGCGGTAAGAGAGAAAGAGAGATTAAAATATTTAATATGAACTAAACCAAAAGGTAAGCACTGTGTACTGTGAGAGAGGTGAGTCTAAACTGAACTGACTAGTACGAAGTGCTGTAGTGAACTTTGGACAGTGATGTCATCATATCAGCTGTTGTATCCTTTCAATAACTGAACTAAAAACTTGACTTGAATGTTAATACTACTTGATTAATTGTTTATATTTGACTGTATATAGTTCATATGTTATTAAATAAATATTTTATTAAATGTCCTTAGTTGAATTACTAAATATTTAACATACCGGCCCCCCCTGAACCCCTGGGTTCTGAAAACAACACAAAAAATGAGAAAATCAATAAAAAAGGGGGGTGGTAACTCCTCTTCACTATTCCATAGGAAGGACAGACACCTTTGTCACAGGACGAGAGAGGTGTCCACTTGCGGTCTTCAGGTGCACGACCCGTACTATTCCATCAGTACCAGGTGAAACGGAGAGAACTCGTCCAAGCTTCCAGGAGAGTGGAGGCAAGTTGTCTTCATGAATGACAACCAAGTCATTGACTTCAATATTCTTCTTGGGGTTGACCCATTTATTTCTCTCTTGAAGAGTGTACAGATACTCTTTCTGCCAGCGAGCCCAGATATGTTGACTGGACTACCTGCCAGCGTTTTAATCGGTTGATAGGAATGCTACGCAAGTCAGGTTCAAGAGGTGTCATAAGAGGACCACCTACTAAAAAATGACCTGGCGTCAAAGCTTCTAGGTCCGAGGGATCAGAAGAAAGAGGAGTTATAGGCCTAGAGTTCATCATTCCTTCAATACGGGTGATTAAAGTCGAAAACTCTTCCAGTGACAGGGTCTGTTGTCCAATGACTCTTATTAGGTGAAATTTGACACTTTTGACGGCCCTCTCCCAAAGGCCTCCCTGATGAGGTGCATGTGGAGGTAAGAAGTGAAATTTAATATTGAAATTCTCAGCGTAGCATTGTACTGTGGAATCCTTGATTAAATTTTCAAAGTTGCGTCTGAGTTTTTCGGATGCACCTGTGAAATTTGTAGCATTGTCACAGTGAATATCTGAAACGATTCCTCGTCTGGAGACAAATCTGGTAAGAGCGGCTAAATAGGCATCCGCTGTTAGGTCGGTTACTACTTCTATGTGTACCGCCTTAGTAGAGAAGCAAATAAATATACAAATATAAACCTTGATAGGTTGAACTCGTCTTAGTAGATGTTGCTTCACAAAGAAGTGTCCTGCATAATCTACACCAGATATGGAAAATGGCCTTGAAGGTGTAACTCGATTCATAGGTAATTCCCCCATGAGTGGAGAAGAATGAGGAGGTTTACATCTGAAACATTTTATGCATTTAAAGATCCTAGATCTTATTAAGCTTCTAGCACTGAGAATCCAGTACTTGTTTGCCAGCATAGCCTGAGTTAGAGTTGGACCAGAGTGCAAATATAAGACATGATGGTGGTCAATCAAAATATCAACTAACCTATGACCTTTAGGTAGCAAGACGGGGTGTTTGTGATCTTCAGAGATATCAGCCTTGTTTATTCTTCCCCCTACTCGAATGAGGCCATCTTTATCCAGATAAGGAGCTAGGCGTCTAATGCGTACAGAGCAAGGTTTATTGGATTTCAAACATGAGATTTCTTCAGAAAAATATTCTCGTTGAACCAATTTACAAATCAGGTTATGAGCCTCTTTTATCTCCTGAGAAGTTAAATTCCCAATTTGTTTAACTTTATTTCTGGTGTTATGAATGAAGCGCAGCAGGTATGCGGAAACATGAAGTAGTGTTGTCCAAGATGAGAAGCGAGTGAGGAGAGAAAATGGTTCATCCGGAACAGCAGAGAGAGTGTTAACTGTGAGAATCTTAGTTTCAGGGATAGACTCTTCAGGTAAAGATTTACAGACAGACTTTGGCCAATTTTCTTCAGAGTTACACAACCAGACAGGTCCATTCCACCAAAGTGTGTGGTTAATCAAATCTTGTGGGGCGGTACCCCTTGACCCAACATCCGCTGGATTTTCTAGTGATGAAATATGTTGCCAAAATGAAGGTGGGATATTTTCCTGTATTTCTGCAACTCGATTTGACACATAAACCTTGAGTCGATAAGAGGGCATGCCAATCCATGAAAGCACGATTGTGGAATCGCACCAAGCTGTGTATGAACTAATCTTGCAGTGAGGTGAGAGAAGTTGTATACAGTAATTTAGGAGCTTAGACATCAGGTGTGCTCCGCAGAGCTCCAAGCGAGGTATGGAAATACGCTTCAGAGGTGCGACTCTTGACTTCGCTATCAGAAGATAAGTCGATATAATTCCTTGTGAATTTACAACTCTCAGGTAAACACAACTACAATATCCTGCTTCACTTGCATCAGAAAAAGCATGTAGCTGAATATCTTTAGCAGAAGAAAGTCCCACGTAGCGAGGTATCTTGAGCATTTCAATATATGGAAGTTCATTGGCGAACTTGTTCCAAACTGATATAACGCTGTCGTCTAGGGGTTCATCCCAATCGAGACCAAGTGTCCATAAGTATTGCATGAAGGATTTGGACCAGAAGGTTACAGGAGTTAACCATCCTGACGGGTCATAGATCTGTGATATCACACTTAAAACAATTCTTTTTGTAGGAGTTTCCTTAATATTTTGAGTTCCTACAGAATAAGAAAAAACATCTTCATTAGGAATCCATTTAAGTCCTAAAACACTATGAACTGGTTGTTCGGGAGCTCGAAAACCAATAGGTTTTTCTTTGTGATCTTCAGGGATCGACTGTAAGAGTAATGGATTATTCGAAGACCATTTTCTTAACTCGAAACCTCCTTTTTTGAGTAACTGAACCACATCATTTTTCAACAAAAGAGCGTTTTCTACGCAATTACTACCCAATAGGGCGTCATCGACATAAATCTGATCCTTTAGAGCAGTTGCGGCTAGAGGATGATTTTTTCCTTCATCAATAATGAGTTGTTGAATGACACGATTTGCCAAGTAGGGCGATGATGTGAGCCCATAAGTGACAGTCGCTAGCTGATAGATTTGAAGAGGCATTTTATCATTCTCTCTCCAGAAAATAAGTTGAAATATCTGATCAGATTCCTTTACAAGGACTTGTCGAAACATCTGCTTGATGTCGCATGAAAAAACAACCGCATGTCGGCGAAAGTTGAGAATGATGTCACATATGTTGTTGTGGAGTTTTGGTCCTTGATGAAGAATACTGTTGAGAGACAGAGATGTTGATGTAGGTGCTGATGCGTTGAATACTACCCTTAATTTTCCATCTTTAAAAATTCCATGATGTGGAAGGTAGTAATGAGGATTATTTTTAAGACGTGGTGACTGACAGAGTGTCATATGTCCCGAAGACAAGTAATCTCTCATAAAATCAACATAAGTTTCCTTGAAATCAGGATTAGAACGAAATTTATTCTCCAGAGACCAGAATAGGGATTTTGCCATTTTGCTCGAGTTGCCTAATGTTGACGGATCGTCTGAGAAAGGCAAAGAGACAATATATCTTCCTTCAGGAGTGCGAGAGTGCGTAGATACAAAATGTTTTTCACATTTTTCTTCGGCTAAGGATTGCTTGCTTGTAAGAGGGGGTTCCTCTACAGCCCAAAACTGTTGGATAGAGGTGTGAAGATCCAAACTATTGGTGGTTAAGAGTGTGACTAATCCATGAAATGAATTTTTGCAAGTTGAGGCGACAGGGGTCGATCCTAAGAGCGCATATCCAAAAATGGTGTCAATTGCTACAGGCATATTCTCACCAAGTGACAAAAACTGGCCTTTCACAGAGGAGGCAAAAAGGTCAGCTCCAATTAGAACATCAATAGGAGCGGGTTTATCAAAAGTAGGATCGGCTAACATTAAATGTTGCATCTGTGAGCGAACTTCAGGAGTGATCTTAGCTCGAGGTAAATCTGGAGTGATATTACACAAAATAGGTGAGAGCTTGCCAATACATATCCACTAAGGGACTGGAGAGTGACATGAGTTAACCCTTTTGTTTTCACCTGAGCAGACGAGATGCCATTAATAAGCGTTTTATTAGCATGAGAGCGCTTAATCCCTAAAGACTGAGCACATCTTTGAGTAATGAAGGTAGACTGAGCAGCAGAATCTAAAACTCCCCTACAAACTAGGGTCTTACCTTCGCTTGATTTTACCACAATTAAAGCAGTGGCAAGAAGAACTGTGTTCTCTGTATTTGTCAAACCAACAAAACCAGATTCATTTTTATTTGAGTCAGAACTTGGAGCTCGTTTGTCTGTGTTACCTTTAGACACATTAGGAGAGGGATTATTTTCAGAATCCATAAAATGCAAAAGAGAGTGATGTTTTCTTTTACACGTAGAACATGTACGCCATGAATTGCATTCCTTTACCTTATGCTTATCGCCAAGACAGTTGGTGCACAAATTTTTGCCTTTAACAAAATTATACATTTCTTGTGAAGTCAATTTAAGAAAACCTTTGCATTGATAGATTTTGTGATCTGCACCTGCGCAAAATGTACAAACAGTGCGAGGAGTTGCAATAAGCGCCGATTTATTTGAGCGCTGAGGGGGTTTTACTTGAGTGTGGTGGCCTAAGGTACCCTTAAGAGATGATCCCACATTAGTAAGATTAGCTGCTTCAAGATTTACACAGTGAGACTCAATGTACTTGGTTAACTCATCTAACTTAGGAGTTACAGAGTTATCACTTCGACTCTGTTCAAAATGATGGCGAAAATCAGAATCAAATTTTCTTAACAAGTGAGAGGTCAAAATTAAATTTTCCTGAGAAATTTCTTCATCTAGAGCTTTAAGTGCTTCAATGTTTTCATTTAAAACAGACAAAAACCTTCCAAGTTGCTTCACTGAGGGATTGTGAAGAACTGGTAAGTCTAACACATTGTTGACATGAAGAGAGATTAGTAATCTTGTATTCTGATACCTTTTAAGTAGAGATTCCCATGCAATAAAATAATTAGCATTAGTCATAGGGATGTTTTTAACAACTGAAAGTGCCTCTCCCTCAAGACAGCTTAACAAATAACTCATTTTTTCAACACCAGAAATACTATCATTTTTATGAATAGTATTTTCAAACAAATTTTTGAACGCCATCCACTTTTCATGTTGACCTGAGAAGGTACCAAGTTGAAGTTTAGGAAGCTGTACACTAACCTTAGTTGTAGCTACTTGGCTGATAGCTGCATTGGAATCATCCAGGTTTGGCTGGCTCGACTGGTTAGAGCTTGGGGAAGGTATCAAGTTCACACACAAAGAGTGAATAGACACATAGAGATCACTTATTTCATCTTGTAATGTTGAAATTGTAGTGATATTTTCACTTTCATCTAATTCCTCAGGTAAAGGCACAGTGCCGAACAACTTATTCACTAATTTGTCAAAATCATTATTTTTGGCTGTAGCGGTGGAATCCAAAAGAGTGAGCTTTGTTATAAGTTGAGGAGTGATAGGTTCCTTTTCGATAGCAAGCACTTTTGCTTCAATTGACTTAAGCCTGGCTAGCACAAGCTCAGATTGCTTCACAAAAGTTGAGAACCTCATTTTGAATAAGTCTTAAATTCAATAAAATTCCAAAATAAAAATAAATGCAGATTAAAATAAGTTTATAATGAGCAAAACTTATTTAAAGACAGCCAGGATTCATTGTATTAAATATTAATATTAGTCAACTTGAAATCAAAGAGAAATATTCAGCCATAGTATAGGCCTATAAAAAGTTTAAGTCCCAGAAAATATCTACCTGCAATTATTTCCAGATAATAAATTTGAAATTCAATAAAACATGTTATTTCAAACACAAACTGTAATTAAATGTTCAATCCGTATTAATAAACATTCTTCTGTCACTTTAATTTAAAGTGTAAGCAAACAATTGAGGTTATGAAAACATAAACAAAGTCTTGCATAATGACATCTATACTTATAAAAGGCAAAGCCCTCACTGACTCACTCACTCACTCACTCATCACTAATTCTCCCACTTCCCATTTACCTAGGAGGCTGAAATATGGTACATTGATTCTTTAGGCATTAAATAGGAAAACTAAGTTGTTTTTATTCTGATCGGACTCTCGGGCTCCGCCCCAGTGGCTCTGGAGTTTCCCATGTTAGCCTTATGATTTTTCATATTTAAAAGGAGTTAATGAATCTTAACAACTGTTTATTGGTTCTGTTCTATGATGTTCAATTGCATTAAAGTTACAATGATTACCAACAGGGTGCAGCACTATTATTTATTTTAATTTATGACAACAGTTAATTTGCAACCAAAAGGTGAGTGAGCGTAGCGAACGAACTTCAACCTGGAGACGAGTTAGCGTAGCGAACGAGCTAACCTGAAGGCAAGAGAGCGCAGAGAACGAGCTCCAACCTAAAGGTGAGTGAGCGTAGCGAACGAACTTCAACCAGGACGTGATTGAGCCATGCGAACGAGATCATCTTGAAAATTAAGAAGTTAAACGGGGCAAAGCCCGCGGGTACAGCTAGTTTAGTACAATAAAAATATGTTTTGACCCAAAAAAAATTAGCACAACCGGGGAATTTGGTACAGATGTTGGGTGTACCTTCCTTTTGAACATACTAAAAGTTCCCTAAAATTGAAGCTGTGCTACGGCCGCCATATTGGAAAATGGCGGCATATTTCTGTATTTTTCGCTATAGTGACTTTATTATTAGAGATACAGGAAAAAGCTAAATATACAAAATGTAGGTCATCTAAAAATACACATTTTTTGTATTTACCATCTTTCTCTAAACCCAACGGTTTTTGAGTTATTTGTTATTAAGTATATTTAGTTTTTTCTATTTATCAAAAATAGGTGAAACACATGGAAATTGACAGTCACTTTCAAGGATTATGATAATTTATCCCATTTAGTTAAATAGTGTGATACTATAAAATCTTAAAATTTAAGCTTATATTATGAGTAAAACAACTCTGCCACAGCAAACCTGCAGACTCAGCAATTTTCCATTTGATTGGATGTGTTATTAAAAAAGTATATAAATAAAATTAGGTTCAACAGGTACCTAGGTTTGCTGCTACAGGTAGGTTATTATAGTGTGTTTTATTTTAAGTAAAATATCAATACCTTAGTATAAAATAACTAATTTTCCAAGTTTGATCAAAATATATCTATAAACAAGCAAACTGCAACAGTTAACTAATTCATAAGAATAGCATGGGAGTTTTAAATTTACAATAAACAAATTTGAATATACCAATTTTGGTTGTGTTTACTAAAAAGATGGCGATTATTTGTCACGATTAGAATATTAACCAAATGCGTTTTCAAAAGGAGATGGAGCCTGTTATTTATTTAAGTAATATTAATTCGTACCAAGCACCGAAAATATTGTATGCAGTAAGGTAATCTACCATATTTTGTAAAGTACGCAATAGTCATATTAATATTTTATCTTCATTTTTTACCCATTTAATAGTTAACATTTTAGTATTTTGATGGCACCACCACACTAACTAACTATACTTGTACCATTGTAAATTTGGAAGGGTGTTTTTCGTGTCTAGTTCATGTTGGTGACTAAGTATAGTTAGTTTTATTTATCAAAAATCGGTGAAACCCATCGCAATCGACGGTTACTTTCAAGGTTTACGACAATTATTCATCCCACTTAGTTGATAGTGGTAGTGCCATCAAAATATTAAAATGTTAATTTATTAAATGGGTAAAAATGAGTATAAAATATTAATATGACTATTGCGTAGTTTACAAAATATGGTTGGTTACCTCACTGCATACAATATTTCCGATACTTGGTACGAGTTAATATTACAGTACTTAGTACTTGCTTCATCTCCTTTTGAAAACCCCTTTGGTTAGTATTCGAATCGTGATAAATAATCGCCATATTTTTAGTAAACACAACCAAAATTTGTATATTTAAATTTGTAAATTGTAAATCTTAAGCTACCATGCTATTATTTTGAATTAGTTAACTGTTGCAGTTAGTTTGTTTATAGATTTATTATGATTAAACTTGGAAAATTAATTATTTTATACTAAGTTATTGATATTTTACAAAAAAAAAAACACACTATAATAACCTACCTGTAGCAGCAAACCTAGGTACCTTTTGAATCTAATTTTATTTAAATACAATTAATAAAACATCCAATTAAATGGAAATTTGCTGAGTCTGCAGGTTTGCTGTGGCAGAGTTGTTTTACTCATAAAATAAGCTTAAATTTTAAGATTTTATAGTATCACACTATTTAACTAAATGGGATAAATTATCATAATCCTTGAAAGTAACGGTCAATTTCCATATGTTTCACCTATTTTTGATAAATGGAAAAACTAAATATACTTAATAACAAATAACTAAAAAACCGTTGGGTTTAGAGAAAGATGGTAAATACAAAAAATGTGCAATTTTAGATGACCTACATTTTGTATATTTAGCTTTTTCCTGTATCTCTAATAATAAAGTCACTATAGCAAAAAATACAGAAATATGCCGCCATTTTCCAATATGGCAGCCGTAGCACAGCTTCAATTTTAGGGGACTTTTAGTATGTTCAAAAGGAAGATACACCCAACATCTGTACCAAATTCCCCAGTTGTGCTAATTTTTTTTAGGTTTATGGAATTTGTATCTTATTTTTACTGCACTAATTTAAGTTTTCATTTCTATCCATCAGCAGCGCTAGTGTTGATCAGCTGTGAAGTTGGTATGACTTCCATGATTTTCTGAATATTCAGCAACAAGAGAGAAACTTGTTTCACATTACAGGGGGGAGAGAGGGGGGCAGACAGGATGCAGCCCGATAATGCACAATAGAGAATAGACAAACTATGCATGAAAATACAGGAGTTGTAGACAGTACAGTCTGAGAACAAAATTTTCTGTCTGGGACAACAAAACTTTATGTGTTATTTCACAAATTACTGCAACAATTTAATAAATTGATAATAATGTGATCAAAAATATTTAATCCTCTTGTTAATGATACTTAATGTTGATGACAGATTTATTCAATTAATTTATTCAGTTCAAATAAATACAAAACTTAATAGTCACAGTAGATTATTTTCCATAGGCTGGGAAACTTCCGGCTCGAAGGACCATGTTATTTATGGTATTAAGAGGTAAAATTGTGAGAAATACCTTTAGATCCTAAAACTGAAGATCCATTAGGGTTTTGGTAGAACAGGAACAAGATGAGCAGAGAAGCGATGGCTCTGGCCAGAGTGACGAGAATCGAAGGACCACAGATGAAAGATGATGTTGAGAAATGACTATTGTTGTGTAGTATGTAATTCTTCACTGATTTAAATTAAAACTCTTCTTCATTAATAAAAAGAAAGCAATTCACTACTCATGAATATTCTGGACTGTACACAAAATTTACAACACATCTACTTTAAATAAAAATATCTTCTTGGATCCTAGCTTGACACTTGGTACTATAAATTTGGAATCCATATTTAAATGAGAAATGATGAAATAATGCACTTGGAGCGGTAAGAGAGAAAGAGAGATTAAAATATTTAATATGAACTAAACCAAAAGGTAAGCACTGTGTACTGTGAGAGAGGTGAGTCTAAACTGAACTGACTAGTACGAAGTGCTGTAGTGAACTTTGGACAGTGATGTCATCATATCAGCTGTTGTATCCTTTCAATAACTGAACTAAAAACTTGACTTGAATGTTAATACTACTTGATTAATTGTTTATATTTGACTGTATATAGTTCATATGTTATTAAATAAATATTTTATTAAATGTCCTTAGTTGAATTACTAAATATTTAACACCTCCCTTATTTGTAGACCAATTTTAACGTTTAAGGTGTCAAAAGATTCCTCTCAATATGTAGTTTTGCAATAAGGTTTTAGAATTTTAAAATTTCTACTCTTAAGGGCGTGAGACCCTCTCAAAGGTCGGGATTTTCCCATAAGAAATACATAGAACAAATTTAAAAACAAAAAACAGCTGTTTATAAAAAGAAACTCATTGGCTTTTTGGGAGTAAATATTAATGTTTGTAATATTCAGTAGGTCAAGACCAAGTTAAACAGTTAATCAGTTTTGTTGGTAGAACAGAAAATGCCTCAAGTTCAAAGAAGAAATATTGAAAACGGGAGGAGGAGACAAATAATAATAAGATATCTTGAGGAGAGTAGAAAAAGAGAGGTCTGGTCTAACAGATACCCATCCAGACACACATTCACTTGATGAGATGAATAATATTTGCCAGTTCTGCTATGCAACTTACTTTGGAAGTGAAAAAATATTCGAAGCACATAGTGTTGTCATGGTGGTAAAGTAAACTTGCCTAACGTCAGATCAAATGAATGCATGCAAGAAATGTTTACTTCTGACACTGACGGATCGAGATATTTCAAAACATTTAGTACAAACTATATTAATGCCTTGACTATGATAAGTTAAGTAGTTAAGATTATACCAAATCTTGGCGGACCTTATGTTTTTATTGTAAACTTTTGTATTACTCGCTCTACTTCAATTGAGAAAAAACGCAAATGAATTGTTAACTTCTAGGTTATGTTACCAGTTCCTCGGACAAACTTATAAAAAGTTTTTTGACTGAATTCACCTACACAATCTAGACATTTCAAGTCATAAATAAGAAGTTTCAAAAACTAATTTACTATTGAAAGTTTTAGTGGCAATATTAGACCAAACATAAGTGAAGGAATTAGTGTTTATTTATTCAACGATCGTGTAGTTACGGTCAAGTTTATTTTTATGATTCAGGAGAGGCAAATAATATACGCTGTTCAACCAGAGAAAATGAAAATTGCTATCCAAATCTTATAGCTACAAGAGTTATCCAACCTATTTCGACCAATGAATGGACCAATTTCGACCAATGAATGGACCAATTTCGACACTTTCAAAACTTTGGGACAGGTATTAAGAGAAACTCCACTGAACAATGTGAGAATGTTCTGATGCGGGCATATACTGTGACTGAAAGACAACACGTTAAAATATGTTATACAACTTTCATTGGTGTTGCTGATTTAGCCTATTCAAAGCATATTATGGCTGTCCAGTAGGTAGCCCAGAGTTTGTGGGTAAAAAATGGAGCACATGAAATGGTTGATAGCCTATCACCCCACTTTTCAGGATTCTCTACGGAGAAAATTCGTTTGATAAGAGGGATGTCTCAAATCAAAGAAACAAAATGACCCAACTTAAATTACTTAACACAGGTTATCAGTAAGGTAACAGTATTCTTCAATTATCAATGCTGGAAAAACTTTGTTGCAACGTGTTAACTCGAATTGAAGCAGATCGTTTAGCATTCATTAGAAGTTTTCAGGTAAAACTGAGAGCAGAAATAATGTAGGTGAGCCTTGTTGTAGCAAGTAAATAGAGATACCGTATTTAAAATTAGTTTCTAACAAGTGTTTAAACAACTCTAAGATGTGACTAGAACTACTCGAATTTAAGCATAACGTTTTCCTCGGCGTTATGTTTCATACTATGCGGCTCACTGAGCCGCACGGGTTCACTAGTACATAATTGATTTTTGTAAAAAAATACAACCGACTTCAAATGCTCTAAAAAGAATGAAATAATTTGGTACTTTCCTGTTAAAGGGAACATTCATTATTATCGATGATATTTTTCTATATATCAATATTTTTGTTTTCCTTTACGATATAAATTGACAGCTGATCTTTAGGCTAAAATATAGTCTATTATATGGATTAAGAAATGAAACTGTTCTAAGCTAACCTAACATAACCAAACAAACTTGCTGTATAATTTAAAAAATTCCGTTTGATAACAGAAAAGACAAGTGGATAATATTAAACGGAGTCTTTAAATGTTTGGTTAGTTTCGTTAGGTTAGTTTAGAACAGTTTCATTTTAATATTTTTTTTTTAATTATTGTTTGTTGATTCTGAACAATATTTATTTATCGTAATTGTCATCTGATATGTTTCAATTTGTTAATATCGATATATCGAGTAAAAAATCATCGATAATAATGAATGTTCCCTTTAACAGGAAAGTACCATAATTTCAATAAAGTAAACTTTTGTATTAGGCAAGCTAACGTATTTTAAGTCGGCGCGGCTCTATGATGATTTTTGATACAAAATTGAAAGAGGGTGTCCATATTGCAGGGTACTATCTATAACTAAAGGTGTTAATCTGCATGTCTTTTTCATAGTTATGTGTTATTTTATTACCGTAATCAGAGATCGGCATTATAGTGGTATTAACGAGTATCTTTAAAAAGATTATAACGCATTTAAATGTTTCTAACTTGGAAAAGTAACGTTTTAATACTATTCAATTCAATTCAATATTTCTTTATTCATTGAAGCACAAAGTACATGAATAGTGTCATTCTCTTAAATGTTTTTATATTACAATGTTATATTCTATGGATACAAAGTTCTTAAAATCTAACATAAGTTTATACAAATTACAAATTAACGCTCCTTCTAAAAATTTTAAAGTTCATCAAGGGAATACAATACCTTGTTGATGAGAAATGTTTTAAGACCCCTCTTAAATTCGACCATGCTTTTTGCCGATTTAATAAACTAAACTAGCTTCTTTTCCCTATCATAATATAAAAATCCCTATACTAAATTCCCTATTCTAAATTATTTTCCTATTCATATAGAACATTTGTGTGTGTTATTTTCCTAATGCATTTATTCTGAAGTAAACATAAAATACAAGAAAATATTTCCTTTAATATATAAACAAAACAGTTCAGTATGTTTTTTTATATATTTATGTTATCCAGCTACAATTGATTTTCAAAATACACACACAATATTTAATTTCAATCATATTTGCAGTTTGAGCCGCGCCGACTTGAAATACGTGAGCTTGCCTAATACAAAAGTTTACTTTATTGAAATTATTTTATTCTTTTTAGAGCGTTTGAAGTCGGTTGTATTTTTTTACAAAAATCAATTATTTCATGATTTTTAGTGACTGTATAATTTTTTATATATTAATTACTTGAGGTTTTTTGATAAGCAAAACTGTTTGAAACAATCAAAAGTTCCACAGAACAATCATTATTTTAAAACTGCTTGAGTCACCTGTTCACGTTACATAATCAATGGGTATGAAAATAAACATTTTTAGATATTCCTTAAGAAATAAAGAGTTGTCCATTACATTAGGCCTAATGAAAAAAACTAATTGTCTTTTCTTGATACATTGAAATGTCAGACATCATCGTTTCCTGCAATCGGTGTACTTCTACATTATAAAAAGAAATACAGTAACATCTCAAGCCTTTTGGAACAATATGAAAGTTATTCCTCAGCTACCAGCACTAAAAAATCTCTCAAAAGTGAAAATTGGTCGTTAACACGTATAGTACCTTTGGAAAATATTATATGAAAGATTGGTTCAGCTAAAAGTGGTGTAAGTCATGTAGGGGGTTTTGTTTGCTCAAGATATAGCCTAGTCGAAATTGCAAATCATCTTCCTCTAGGACTTTCCGAAGCAGGCATAATAGTATTGATATGATATAGTAATTGGGTAGAGAATATCAATAAACATTCCACATCTGCAAATGCATGTTTAGTAATTAAAATATTTAACACTTTTAAGACAATTGACGATTATGCACCGTCACACTTCTTAGGTCGTGTAAGGAATAATTGCATTTAATTTATATTTAGACCTGTTTTACGAATGCTTTGGTTTTCACAATACACCTTTATTTGTCAATATCAAACACTAATAACTAAATTTACAAACTAAATTTCAGTGAAGTTTTCAGCTATTCACTGAAACATATATGTTTTTTAAGTCAGAATATTCAATACTAAAAACAGAATTACTATATACACAAATCAGATCAAACGTTAAAATACATTTTTTATAGTAACCAAAACAAAATGCATTTTTCTCAATGTAATTCATTTAGGCTACATGGAAAGAAATAGTTTATTGACCAATATGAAGCAACTGTTTCATGAAGAATTGTCTGTAGCTTCATTTAATGGTTTCAACTAACAGCTGTAGGAATGCTATCATTATTTATTGCCTTCTCTGCACAAATGTAAACAATCTGCACAAATGTAAACAAAATAAATGTTGAATATTTAAGGTATTCAGAATTTTTCACCGAAACAAATATTATACCTTAACCCTCCCAGTGTTACTTGACGAAAATTCGGCAAGCACCACACTTTGTATTGTGTTACTTGCCGATTTTTCGACAAGCAGACATCGTTTACGGCGAAGGCTCTATAACTGACTGAATCAGATTGAACTGGATCGAGTTAGGTATCGTTCTTTCCGTTACATTCTAAGCTGTCTCCAGATGTCTGTCTCAGCGCTGTATTTTTCTCCTAGCCGATCATAATTGATGCAGACAGCTGACGTGCGTGTATTTGTAAACAGCTAGGTTCCCCCGGACCGATGACTGATGTGTTTTATTACGTTTATCATTGTTTTAGTGTTAAAAATCAAAAGTAGTGATATACGTGGTGCATTATAAGAAGATTTATGTGGTTTTGAAGTGCTGGTTGATGATCCTGAAGAAGTAGGTAGTGATATTGATGTAAATTATCAGCCAGATTCCTAGCTATGGTTAGGCTATGCATTCTTAGCTAAACGCTATGTACTGAAATCAGTTTTTTGCCCATAACTTATTTATTTGCAAATCTACTTCCTTATATTATTATATATTTGTAATCCTCATAAAATTTAGAACAAAGTGGCTATTTTCAAATATTTATAGGCCTATAATTTATACAATTTCATTGAGCGCGAACTTATTTTTTTTTTTGAAAATTTTTGAAATTATATTTTTTTTACCTAAAAATTTTTTTTTTTTTTTAAATGTTCCTTATGTTTTATATATAATATTGAAGCCCATGATTTTCCAAACAAAATGGTATATAGAACATTAGAATTAACATTGTTTTAAGCTTCTCAGATCCGTTTTAATAAAACCTTGCAAATGCGCCAAAAATAGGTGGACATTAAGGCCTAAACTATGGACACTTGGAGGGTTAACATAATATATAAGGTACCAAATAGAAACTCTCCTGGTTATTTTGGTGGTGGAACCACATTGATCGGTAAAAGAATCACAGAGAAATTGGTGAACATACATAGAAAAAAAAAAACATCGCCACAAACAAATTGAGAACCTCCTCCTTTTGTTGGTAGTGGGGAAGTCGGTTAAAAATACAAGGACTGTTCAGGAAAAACATTTTGGAACAAAATAAAAAGTTTGTACAAGAAACAAAGAACGTTGTATACATTTTAAAGAGCAACTAAAATACAAATTATCTACATAACCAGGAGCCAACAAAAAAATGTAGGCATCTATCAAAACAGTGGACAAACTTTGAAATCCCTATGATGTAGAATTCAGCCAAAGTAAGCTTGGTCACCTGGTGACATGGAATTGATGGTCCTCATTGTAATCAAAGTGATACGCTGCTAACCAACTCTTCATTTTGGTGCACAAAACAAATGAAAGTCACACGGAGCCGGGTATGGACTGTAGGGTGGGTGGTTGCGGGAAAATCTACTTGAATGATTGAAGGAGATTGTGCACGTTTAATTTGACATGTAAGATAAGGCATCGTTTTTAAAAAACAAAACTTTTGGACGTCAACTTTAGCTCGGTCATTTTGAAACTGAATGCACCATTTGATCTATAATTTATTTTAATACTTTGCTTCTGCACACTTCACACCCTTGACGATAATATAGATGTATAGCTTTTAAGTGTTTGACCAACAGAAACAGAATGCCAGACTGGGCCTCACAACTGGCGGGACTGGGGAGCACAAGTTAGAAGCTATTTTAACTTCAACTAGCAGCAAAACCCGACGTTGCCCAGGTCAAAATAAAATTCACAATAATTGTAATAAAACATGTTTATTTTTTACTAATATAGTATCTTGAACTTAACTGATTCATCAACATCTCAAATGAAAACCTTTATTTCAAGGAGAATTTTAAGACCAAGACATGTAAAATAACTTAAATAAATATGAAGTTACGTATCTTTGATTGCAGATACGTTCTAAAATAATTATAATTATTCTTGATTCCTGATTCATCAGCGTGCTTCAGATACTTATAATGAATGGCTCAAATAAAAGTTGGTATTTTACTGAAGGTTCTTAGATCAAAACTTATAGCGTAATGTAATTAGAACTGGTGAAGTAGCCTACATATTTTTTTGAAGTGAGAATAAAAAAAATCTATTTTATGTTTTTTGGTTGAGTAGTGCAGTGCATAAATGAATCATGCTAAATGGCAAATATATATGTGAATGTCTTTATTTTAAGACCAACATTATGAAAATTGGTCGGGTAGAAGAGCCAAACTGTCTCGGAAAAGAAAACTCTATAATTTTAATGTAAAAATTGCTACAATGGGCACAAAATGACACTTCTGCTAGGACGGTTGGACAGACATTGAGTGGGGCGAACACATATGTACTGGGAAGTGTAAGATCATCAAAGTCAGATGGAAACGTTCCATACTTTTTGCCTTTGTAATATATTAATTACTAAACTGAAATAAAATGGGATTCTTTTCTTCCTTTATCATTACAGTTTACTTTTGTTTAGGAGAATAAATTATAACCTATTCTAAAGCATGGCCTGTTTAATCCATTTTGAGAAAGTAAAATATAATGTAATTTTTTTAACTAAATTTAATTATTATAAAAATGAAATATTAACATCTTATTTATTTATTCTGTGAAATGAGAATCTTATCAGAACACAATTATACACGTTACAGACCTAGCTTGAGTCGTAAAATGAAAATAAAAATAATATACACAATACAAATATTAATTAAGTAAATCAAAGGTTACTAATCAAATTCGCTTAAACAATTCTTAACACAAAGTTCTGACATTGCTTCCTCATTCAATAAACCAGAAATAAGTTCTAGGCTAAAAACAACTTGTACTTGAGCATTTTAGAATATGCTCTGCAATGCCAACAGATGGAATATCCATACATATTTGTCTTGGTTGTGTTTTTGGAGCTACTCTTTACCTCCGAAATCAGCTGTTAAGAACATCAAAATCTGCAAACAACTGGTGCCAATCAGCTGTTCAAGGTAGAATGCGGCTGTACTCTTGGAAAAATGAACTCTTCCTGGTGTTTTCAAACACTTTCATTGCGTAATGAAACCTACATCAAAATTGAACCATATTAGTGTAAAATGTACCAAATTTGGTATTAAGTACCGGTAATCTAAAGATAGCCTATAGGTATTATAAAAGTCAAAGCCTTCATTGACTGACTCACTCAATCATAGCTAATGTTCCAACTTCCATTAGCTAGAATGCTGAAGTTTTGTATATTAATTATTCAGGTTGCATAGGAAATAAATTTTGGCCTTTGAAATGTTCTTTTACGCCACACTACATTATTTTGACGAACTTTCCACGCAAGGATTTAGTCCAGAAAACAGCTGTTTGCCGCCAGCGTATTCAAATGGGGATTCATTGCGTGCTAATTCTGCAATGAGTTTTACCGGACACCAATCAGCTGATTATACTGTATTTGCGTGGCAATGAGTGGTTATAAACAAACACATAACCTCTCTTAGATGTTATGACTAGTGATTTTTAGTCCTTTAGTTGGTGGAAATATATAAGGATTAGTACGGGTTAAGTAGTATGGCGTAAACTATCGTACGTAACTCGTCCAAAATGTGTGTACCGGACTCGTATGGTAATCCCGTACTCGACTTCGTCTCGCACGGGAACGACCACACTCGTCCGGTAAACACTTATTTTCAGGACTAGTAACGTAATATACTATTTCATTAAAAAGTAGTACCCATTGTATTGAGAAAGAGGTGAAGTCTAGTGAGGTTGTCGAAGGACTTTTTACTAACATTCACAGTAAAATCACAATTCACCTTTATAAAACACAAAAACATTATCCTAGAAAAAAAATTAGTTCCCATAGTAACTAAGTCATATTTACTAACACACTACACTGTTTTAACGAACTTCCCACACAAGGATTTAGTGCAGAAAACAGCTGTTTGCCGCCAGCTTAATCAAATAGGGCTTCATTACGTGCTACTGTTTTAGTTTTAGTTATCCTGTATATGACTCTATGTCCTGTCAAATGACATGAAATAAATAAAACTGTACCGTAATGAGTTTCTACCGGACACCAACCAGCTGATTATATTTGGCAAAGAGTGGTTATTAACAAAAACATAGCCTCACTTAGAGGTTATGAGTAGTGATTGTTGGTCCTTTAGTCGGTGGGAAAAGGTATTTGTACCGATTTTTTATTGTTAAGTTATCTTGGAGTAGTATGGCGTAGAATATTATATGTCACTCGTCCAAAATGTGTTCATCGGACTTGACTACGTCTCGTGTGGGAATGACCACACTCTTCCTATTTTCAGGACTAGTAAGATAATATACTATTAAGGCATTCAAAATGTTTGAAAAATACAAATTTTTCACCTTTGTAACTTTTGTAACAGTACTGTAATCTGCACAGTTTTTGAAATATTCCATAAAGACCAAAAGCAACTAATTTTTAAACTTTTACCCCCCTCCCCCCTAAACCTGAGGCTCAAAAGGGTGTATTTTTTTACCATACATTACGAGGGCTGTATCGAATTATAGGTTGGAGTTGAAAGTTAGCTTTCTCTTTAGATGTTGAGGTTAGGCGTTTTTTTTTTTTTTTTGCATAATTGTATCGTATTGTACCCTACTAATAGTCAATAGATATAATAACAATAAGCTAAGAAAAATTACCAATTTTTCTCCGAGAGTTGAGTGGTAGACAGCTGATATGTTGTGATGCCAGTGAGTTGTTGTTTCATCTTGATAATCAGATCCTCATATCCCGGATGACCTTGGAAATGGCCATTAGGTTCTAAAGAAAAAAAATACTTTTAATATTAAAAGGCAATGCAAACAAAAGGTTCTTAACAGTCAAAAAATTTCCAGGACAGTAATAGTACCTATATTTTTTAATTAATAGAGCTTAAACATGATTTACTCATTTCACTACCCTGGCTTTGCCTTGGTTATTAATCTACAGCTTGTGTCAAACAAACATTCTGGTCTTTTTTTTAGGATTTTTTGAGAGGATAGCAGGCTTACCTGAATGGGAAAGAGTCCAAACTGGCACAGGAAACACAAAACATAACTTTACACTATATACACAAAACATTAGAATATTTCACTGTCACTGACAGCATTTTCAACTAAGGAAGAGAGAGTTTTTTAGATGTCCAAAATGGTGGCCAGTGAGTTGTTGAGTCAGTGTTGCCAATAGTAGAATTCAAAAAACACATTTTCAGTTTATCTTATATGCACTATATATATATGAATAAATATGTAAGCCTGCTAGTTGGGTGGGTTAGATGAAAGGTATTATCTAAGGTTTAGGTTTGGGGGTTGTCTAGACTTAGTAAACCATTGGTAGGACAGTTCCCATCTTCTAAGTTGTGACTGGTTACATTGAGGAGGTAGTGATTTGACTATTTTGGTTGTAAAGCAGTCATTGAAACTAGGGTTGTTGTGGCTCTGGGCATGTTGTACAACTGGTTTGTCTTTGTATCCAGTAGATACATCTTGTCTATGGCCATTCATCCTGGTTCTGAGGCTATTGGTGGATAGGCCTACATACTGTGCCTCACATTTGTTACATTGTAGTTGGTAGATAATGTTCTTCGTTTCACAAGTGTTGAAGCCTCGGATGTTGTAGTTTTCTTTGGTTGTGGAACTGGAAAATGTTTGGCTGGGTTGATTTATTTCACATGTTTTACATCTCTTGTTATCACAGGGATATGAACCATTAGGGCGTGCGTTGTTTGGGTTGTTGTTGGCCGGGTCAGGAACTTTTGGGTGGACTAGTATTTTTCGGAGATTGGGTGGTTGTCTAAAAACAATGTTTGGTGGATCTTTCAAAAAATTGATGGTGTGGTTGGAGGCCTTGAGGATTTTGAAGCCCTCTTTTAAAATGCCATTCAATGAATGTAGTCCTTGGTGGTAGTCCGTGACAAGAGCAATGTTTTTGCTATTTCGTTTTTCATTATTTGGTTGTGGATGGTCTTGCGCTAAGCGGATTTGGTTCTCCACCAGCTTTCTAGGGTAACCCCTTTTTATGAATGCGTCAGATATTTTGTTATTGAACTTGTTTAATTCATCATCGTTGCTGCAGATCCTTTTGCCCCTGATGGCTTGACTGAACGGGATGGATCTTTTGGTGTTCTTTGGGTGGTTGCTGTTAAAATGTAAATACTGTAGATGGTTGGTAGGCTTGAAGTGTACACCGGTTTGTATGAGTCCATCTTGAATATTTATTTCTAGGTCCAGGAAAACTATTGTTGATGTTGAGATGTTGCTGGTGAATTTAAGGGAACTGAAACTGTTAAGGCTGTCAATAAACTGTTTTAAGGAGTCTGAGCCTGAGGTCCACAAGATAAAAATATCGTCTATAAACCGGAACCAACACAAAGGTTGTATTTTTTGTGATTGTAGGAAACACTTTTCGAGTTTCCCCATGAACAGATTTGCGTAGGATGGGGCCATCCTCGTACCCATGGCAGTGCCTTTAGTTTGTAAATAGTTTCTACCTTCAAATTGAAAATTGTTTTAAAAAATCTAGGCCCTTGTGCTCTATGCTACACCCTTAAACATTCTGGTCTATGTGATGAACATATTATTTTCAAGTATTCATATCATTTTCACATATTATTATTATTGTCATACTGCAACTGCACCATTCTTTAAGCTTATTAGCTCACAGTACTAAAATAAGTACTTTGTTTGTTTATTAGCTCTCAAAATGGTATCAATCTAGTTTTGCCAATACAAACAGCTGTTAGGCCTCAGGTATGTAAGCTGCGGTGGTTGCTACGATACAAGTGGCACTTTTCTTAATGCTCATTTTACCCTGTTATAGGTGTAAGTTTAGTTCAAGATGACAAACTGTGCAGACAAAAAGGACGTAGCGCAACTATTGTTGTCTGACAATTAAAACAAAAAAAAACTAATTTAGTAGTGGTCAGAGGCGTCGGAGACAATGGAGGTACATCTTGATCTTATCAACAAGAGGAGAGGAGTGTATGGGGAATACCACCATCTAATTCGGCAGCTTAGGGAAGACGGCAATAAGATCTTTGAAGACACAAGGATGTCCATCCCTACCTTAAAATACATTTTGAAAAGATTGAGAAAAAATTTTGCCTATAGGTTTACAACAATTCAAGCCCGAAGAAAGACTTGTCGTTAACTGAAGGTGTCATTTGAGTAGCAAGAGGAGTTTGTAAAAATTGGTCTGGACTTCGAACCATGAGCGACGCTGAGCAACAAATTATAGTTTGGAAATAGTTCAAATTATAATTTTAAGTCAATGCCGTGATTGTAACTTTCTTGGAACTGAAACAGGAGAATTTATTAGTCGATCATAGAGGTTGGATTCTCTCCCTCCTGGCTTACATCCTGAGCACAACTGAACTCAAAAACAGCTGATAGTGAGACAAAGCTGTTCTGAGCTTACCCTCATCAACCAGAGATGGCAACAGGAACAGATTCAACGGCTCCTGGTCCAGGGAGGTGGGAGTGAGGGCATCAATCACTCCTCCATTAGCAATCCCAATACCACTATGAATCTGCAGCATAGACTTGCTGAAGGCTTTGCTGTACCAGTCCTACAAAACATTGAAAGATTAGACATCTTTACAGCATATATTTGTGAAAGAAATTATAATGCTTCAAGTTTTAGATGTAGCAAGATGTGAATTAAGATAACATAAGACAACAATGGGTCATGGGTTTGATTTTTTTAATAATTTATAACTTCCATCTCCAGTTCTCAGTTATCAGATTTTTAACCAAGGCAAACTAAAATGGCACCCCTTATTGTAAACTATAACATCTTTAATACCATATAAACTTACTATAACAAATACTAAGGGCTCATTCAACAGTGTTCATTTTTAGTAAAAAAAATTGGGTACAGCTGGTCCATGGATGTAATGTCAAATTATTCAAGTCACTCATACAACTCCAGATTTTTTAAGCTGTCTACATTTATCATCATCGCATTTTCATATTAGTATTTCATGATTATGAATGTATGATTTCACCGTTTATTTTGGATTATGTTGACGGTTTACAACCTGTATAAGTTTGACCCTGGGTACAGAGAAGTCCTCCGAGCTGCAGTGAGTGTGGACGAACATGATCTGAGGGAAGTATTCCACCAGACAGTCCTCTGCAGATGTGTTGGTGGGGGGCTTCAACATGGCGGCCGTGTGGAGAAATCTGGACACAGCAGAACAGTAATGGGACTATGTTTTATAACTTCACTATTGCGAAGGATAATTTTTCAGACAATGCATATCAAAAACATCCTTAACTTCGTCGACTGCCGACTTTAGTCGGCGTCAGACGGTGTCACTAACGCTTCCAGGTGGCGCGCACCGACAATTGTCGGCGGCCAACCACCTGAAATACATTAAGTCAGTGTGAGCTCAGCCATTGCCGGGGAACATTATAATCACAGCCTCTAGCTTAGAGTGTGAGCTTTATTTTGGTGTAGGTTGGTACTAAAATTTTCTGCAAAATCCCGTGTGGCAATGCTTTTGTCCCGGTTTTGGGGATTTTCTCTCTTCGACCCACATTACAAAGGCACTGGCTACAGATCCAGGCAGTGCCTTTGGGTATTTCAGTGAGCTGCTCTTTTGTGATTCGTCAGTTTAAAATATTTGAATTACAATTGCGTTTGCTGATTCGGTTGCGCACCGCCTTTTTAAAGGTTGTCAGCACTCAACGTGTTAAAATATTAAAATTGAAAAGAATAAAGTTTTAAAAAGTCTTTAAAAAATCTCACATTATAATCAATTATATTCATAAATCTTAGCAAGGTTTTAAATTTTCATTAAGAAAGGAAGTTTTTAAAAGGAATACTTTCAATGTGTACATTGTATTGATTGGTTATAATCAGGTAGCGTTTTTATTCACAAATGCTCAATAAATAAATGCTCAATAAATATAGTAACTCATATAATAATAACTAAGTTTGTATTTTGAAAAATAATCTGAACAAAAGCTAGGCTATTAACTGTTTAAATGCTTTGTTCAACGTACCATGCAAAATTTGCAGAAGTATTACCCCTTTAAACGCTAATATTATAAAATCCCATAACAAAAAAAAAACTCTACCACTATTTAAAACTACTAAAATTTAAATCCCCCAAGCAAAACCAGAATGAAATTTACCCGAATCGCTTAATGTGTATTTTAATTTAATCTGGTACCAAAATTGTATCTGTAATCGAGAATTAAGTCAGCATCTCCACATCATAATCAAACAATTTTGGATCCGACCTCCGACAATCACTAACTGTAATTTACGACGCTAACACTCACCCGATGTGGTTGGGGTTGTTGAAAGTATCTTGTACAAATAACACAACATGACAGACGGACATTAGAAAGGCAGTCAGCTGTAGAGACAACACACTCGACAGATTCTCGAAAAACATAGAGTCCATGTAACTCTGTGACGATGACGGTATTTTCTGAAACATTAAACTGAATGTTGACACAATGTCGACTGGTCTGACTAAGCAAATTTTAATCCAACCATGTTCATAGATAAGAGGCATCTGAAAAGATTTTCAGAATACACAAACCCTTATTCTAAGATTGAAAGGGGCACGGTACTTTGGTATTATCCGGAGGCCACTCATTTTAAAAGGGGTGTTTTTACCATAGGCCAAAAATAACTACATAATTGGAAAAAACATTTTAATTGACTTACTGTCCAAATTTTAAATGATAACGATTAGCGGCCTTTGAGTTCTGCCTCCCAGAAGGCAGCGATGTCGGCGAGGATTGAGTTTTAAATGCATCGCTGCCGCTATACTCCCCAAGTAGGTATACAGCGCGCTGCGGCGCTTATGTTAGGTTGGGTTATTATAAATATGTTTGTAGAACTTTCCTCGTTTCGTAAGATTCTAACGATACCAGATGAGTCATACTTTCGCCCGCCAAATACAGGCGGTGACAGGTGATGCGTGCGCTCTGGTCAATGACCTGACCTTGGCCTACTTAGAGGGGATTTGGCATGTGAAAGTATGACTCATCTAGTAACGTTCGATTCATAACAAAACTAGGAAAGTCCTACTATTTATGATAGATAACCCAACCTAACATAACGAGTGCGCTGTATAAGGGTGGCCTCCGGATAACACCAAAGTACCTAGGGCTGTTTTATCCACTCAGATGTTGGTCTTTATAATTTTTGTTAAATGTAATTAAAATTAGTTAATGTGTAGGAATTGTTAAGCATGATGACAAAAGACCAATTATTTGAAAACAACTTTAAGAAACACCAAATTTGTTATTAATAAACAAAAAACATACTCCGTCTGGTGGTTATTTATCACTTTTACAATAGAAGATGGAACATTAATTTTACTTTTGGAAGAAATTTAGGGCCTAACCATAGGATGAGGTACTTTACTTAGAGACACTTCGATGTTCAGCATGTAGCCTACATTAAAAAAAATACAAACTCTATGAGTTTTTTTCTAGTCTAAGCTTACCAATAAGTTGATGTCCAAAGACGTAGAATGTGACAGGATTGGTTGACAATCCAAGTAAATGACTCTGTCCGGGGAAATGTAGAAATCAACCCCATCTGTGCAGTGGTTCCCCTTAATTTGGTCACTCAGAGACTGTGTGTTGAAAATTGTGCTGGAAACAAACTTAAAAATTTGATTTTGCAATTAACAAATTTATAGGGATGGACGGGTCTCGAAATTTTGGGAAATTTCCGGGAAATTTTAAATCTTGTTCTACGAGACGAGATTCTATTTTGGTCAAGATTTTTCCAAGACAAGATTTTTAAAAAATTGTAAAAAATTTAAATTTAAAAAAATACTTTGCAAAGGTGTATCAATTAAATTTTTAAATAATATTTTAGCCTAAACAAACACACAAAGATATAAGAAAAAACTAGCAAAAAGCCTGATTTGAGTGTGACACACAAAGAATCCCTGGCAATTTACAACTGTTCATTTCAAGAAGTGTCCTTTTTTCACCAAAGCTCTGTCTCAGTCAGTTTCACTCCTTCAGGTACACACAATACTTTACTGAGACGGGACTCAAACACTCAACCTGTTAAACTAAACTGTGTCTTAGGCAAAGACCACTGGGTCGATTCCGGGCGAGATCATAACTGGAACCAAATGCCATTTGTCATTGTGCTATTGATTAATGCTGATATCTAACAAAAGGACGACAATAGATCAACGTAAGGTTTGAACCAACACTAACCTTTCACCTACCCAGATATGATCAGTTGTTTGTAAATTTAAAAAAAAAAATCTAAAACTCACTTGGCAAGTTGGCCAGGTGACGAACCAGCGAGATGGGACATTAGGGTAGATTTCCCTGCACCCTGGGGGCCGACGCAGCCAATCACAATGAAGTCTGTCTGGTCAGTGAGGAACTCCAAGCAGGAGTCGAGCATTTGGAACTGATCATTGATGAGTTTCACAGAAGACGTCATCTCGGGAGGCAGGGCAAGAGCGTTTGTATCTTGACAAACATAAAACATAAGTTGATACAGAAAATTCCATTATGTAAGATAGTTAGGTTGAATTGAATTGAAATATCTTCAAATTGTTTTTATGAATCAGAATCTCCAATTCTTAAGCTAGTTTATTTAAGTTCCGATTTGATAACATGGGTTAGTTTCACTTGAAACGTACTTCAGACAGGAAAAATGTTGTCGACATACCTTATATAAATGTTTCAATTTTCCAGTATTCTTACCTTTCCGTGTTTCAAGATCCGTGTTTTATTTCACTGTTGCAAGATTTGTTTGTAATTTTTTAACGAAATTTGCTAAGAGAAATAGGTGTTATAAAAACCAAATAGCTGTTAGTTGTCAGATAAAAGTCTGGGACACAGCATCACACACCATAGCACAGAAAACGTACTACTATAACCCAGAATGCCAACCGCATGGTAAAAAGCATTAAGCGGTTTGAGAGAGCTTTGCCTGTCAATCGGTAGGCAGCGCCACCAGCGTTGCTATGCTATTGCATGGCAACGCTGGTGGCGCTGCCTACGGATTGACAGGCAAAGCTCTCTCAAACCGCTTAATGCTTTTTACCATGCGGTTGGCATTCTGGGTTATAGTAGTACGTTTTCTGTGACCATAGTCACTAAAATCTTAACCAAGGTATATCAGATTTGGAAAAAATAATTAATAAATTCAATTGATGAACATGTTGATAGGTACTTACTTTCTGAGCTGGAAGTTTTTGGAGCCAGGTGATATAGAGGTGCTGGAGTTTCATTCTTCTTTTCACCTCTGACAACAAAAGGTGTTGTTAGGGCTAGTTAGAATAGGAAAAAATAGTGGAATGATACCCCAAATTCAGTTTTTAAGTGAATATCGCACTTAGAAGTCTGAAAGTAATATGGGATTTTAAGTACACATAGAAAGCTGAATTTGAGATTTTAAATATTTTCAAAATTTACATATTGACCTAGATTAGCCCAATTTATTTTTGGCTGTCCTAATGAAATTAACAGTAAAAGTTAAATATAGGCCTAGCTTTTAAATGTCTACTTACTTGGCCTACAGTTTTTTTTTTTTAAAGACTGAATCCAAAAAAGTGACTTCTAAGTGTACAAAAACAAAATCGAAAATAGCAAATTCAAGCTTTATTAATCAATAGGGAGGGGATGGACCTGCGGTTGGACAAAAGGTTGTTTTGAGGAATCGTTAGGCCCCAAGAGATTAAAAATGATTATTGGGTCAAGCTCTTAAACCATTGGTTGAGTCGAGCCAACATGAGCATTTACTTTCACAATTGAAAGAATTGTTTGTGAAGATCCACAACTAAAATGGACGATATTATCGCAATAACTGCGGATGAGGTTCACAATTTTATCATGATAATGGGAGACCGCAGAAGATGATCTCGATTTTACAATGGAAGATATTCAGCGTTTTGCTGAGACCAAGGTAAGTTAGATGTTGTCAATTGTTCCATCACCGCAGATGATGTTCTCGATCTTGCCATCACAGATTCAAATATGTTAACGATTTTGTTGTTACCACTGAAAATGAAAATGATTAGGCCTACTATTTCACCATGACCGTGGAACAGTGCGGTACCTACTCAATATTAGTATGACCGTAGAAAATGTTCTCAATTTTGCTGGAACTGCGGAAGAAGTTCACAATTTCACTGTGACCGCACACATTGTGTCCAATTTTGCCGAGACCGTGACAGTTGTTTAATGGATTTTGCCGAGACCTCAGAAGATGATCAGAATTTTACCGGATCGCAGACGATCTTCACAATGTTGTAACACTAAGTTTTAACATGTGATGACGGTATTTCGTACGCGTTTAGTCAAGCAAGTACTGTATATCACTGGGCGCTAAAATACTTCTAAATCCATAAATTCATTCAACTTATTCCAACAAAATATTGTAACACTAAAATCAGGTTATCTTGGTGAATTCACAATAGGCCTAACTTAATTTACATTTTTTCCTGGTAGGCCTAATCCTACAACAAATTATGCATTATTAGGCCTACCAGACTCTGCATAAAGTAGCCTCTACATATGACACTAGTTATACAAAATTTTACCTGGCAGATCGCTGACTAGGAGAAACAGCTCGATTGTCCCCATCTCTGGTACGTAGGATTATTGTTGGTTGTGAAAGAGGTTTTTCAGCATTTTCTTGGGGTTTATTTTTTCCACCTTTACCTTCTTTATCTCCATCTGGTTTGGTCAAGATTATAGGCAACCTTCTAGATCCGTAGTTTTTCTCTTCTCTTTCCTTAAAAAAAACCAGGACATAATATTCAAGATTACCCAAAAATCTAGAGACGGAAAAAAAAATAGTGATCTTTCCTCTGAAATAAAAGACATAGGCAGAAGAAAAACCATTAAATGGACTTGCAATCCCCTCAGTAATTCAACCCTAATCGTGATAACTTATATTATTGGCCTATAGTGTTTTCTGCATCCTGGCAAGCCAGATTGGCCTATGCCACGATGCAGAAAACACAATAGGTCTACAATATAGGTTATCACTATTAGGGATGAACTTATATACTTAGGCCTAAAGTGATGAAATATGGAATTTGTTAAAAGATTCATTCCAGACTAGGGCCATTAAGTTTTTCACTATACAATAAAACTGAAACTAATATGTCCATTCCATAAAAAACCAAAAAAACACTGGCAGTCCACATACAAAACACGATGCCAAGATTGTTATTTGTTTGGGTCTTTTAACCAACTTATTAACTTAGTCATTAATTACCTTAACGTACTTATAGCCTACTATAAATAAACCTAGGCTAATTAATCTTTTTTGAGAATGTTGATGAGTAAGCCTTTCTTTTAAATTATTATTATTAAGTTAGGAATAAGCTTACCTACAAAATTCTTGAAATACTCTAGGCCTAGTGAAATTATTGCAGAAACTGTTATACACTGTTGTACTTTCTGTTCTGTAGGCCTATTTACTGGATTATGAATACGGTAACAATAACTATTATCTAAGTGACACGAATGGCCTAGACCCCTTAGACGACCTAAAAGGAAGAGAAAGAATGATTTTCATAACTAACAATAACCTTTTACTGCATAAAAAGTCATCCCTCACCCTGTTAGGATAAAATTTCTTTCTCCGAGAGTCCCGGCCTCTTTCTCCGTCTGCCATAGTAAACAAAGATTCTAAAAATGTACCAATTTCCCCGTAATTATCAATGTATTTGTTATCAAGTAACGAGATACATGAATTTTATTTAAAAAGGCTTCATTGTTGATTCTTGTTTGTGTTTGTTTCTTTCCCTCAGTTTCTAACTTTTCTAGGTTAAGTTTACAACTTTCGTCGTCTGTCGGCTGTCCGTCTGTCTAGCTCGCAATCGCACGCACTGCACATTCACTCACTCCGACTCCACTGCGCTCCACTCGGCCACTCCAGTCGCACTCCAGCCCACTGAGCTAAAAAAGCTCAGTGCTCCAGCCCAGTCCTCCCTGGTCCTCCCACGTCACATGGTTCCCAACGACAATAGAAAAAAACTCATAGAGGAGCAAATCGTATACATTGGCTATGAACACTGAGCTATAATCTAACTGGAGGTAGCACTGAATGTCAAAGATGCGTGTCACCAGCCGCCATGTTTGCGTGAGGTGTGAGTTATAAGAAGCCATGTTATTGGATAAGAAAACTCACTGCTATACCGACCTAGTTATAGAAGCCATGTTATTGGATAAAAAAAACTCACTGCTATACCAACCTCACAAAATCAGCGACACGCTTTTGACAGACTTCTGCCATGGCAGTGCTACCTCCAGTTATAATTTTAGCTCAGTGGCTATGAAGCGTAGAACGTTTCTCATACTATTATTTTGTATATAATATATATCTCGTTCTTGAATTTCACAGCTTATTTGGAATATAAAGTTAGTAACAAGATATGTTAAGGATAAAATGTTTGGTTTAAGTTTTTTTACCATAGGTTATACGATACGTTATATCAATTAATAAAAATTAAAGCACAAAACAATAAAACCTAATTAAAAATGTCTCTCGTCTTAAGTGGACTTAAAAATGTATTAAGTTTTGTACAACGTGTTACCTTTACCTTTACCTTTACCTTCGATGTCTTCTCCACAATCTGGTGATTGGGGAATCGTCAATATTTGATTGAAGTAGCTTTAATGGGCCCTATTTGAGGTGTTGGTATATGTATGTTCTTCAGTGTATTCTGATAGTGAGTAGTAGGGTCTGACTGTTAATTACTCTTTTAGTGACTTTATGAAAATGTTTGGCTTGTTAATTTTTTTTATGTGTTGTGGCAGAAGATTGTAAAGGGATGATCCTGAGTGAGATGGTGATTTACTGGTTTTGTTTAGTCTGTGGCGTGGAAGGTGAATGTTGTTTTTGTTGCGGGTATTGTGGTTGTGTTGACTGGATCGAAGGATTGGATTTGAATTTACTATGAGGATTATGGTCTCCAGGATATATGTGGATGTGATGGTCAGGATCTTGTGGTTCTTGAAGAGTGGCTTGCAGTGTTCTTGGTAATTTTTCCGGAATATTGTTCTAATGACTTTCTTCTGGATCACGAGTAGTTGGTCTAATTTGTTCTGTGCTGAAGATCCCCAAGCCACAATGCCGTATCTAATGTGACTGGCAAACAGTGCATGATATGCCATAAGGGCTGTTTCTTCATCCGTTATGCTTCTTATTCTTCTTATTGCAAATAATGACTTCGAGAGCTTCTTGCAGAGGTAGTCTATGTGTTGATGCCAGCTGAGGTGTTGGTCAACTATAATGCCAAGGAATTTCGTTGAGTCTGCTTCTACGAGTTTTGAGTTGTTGGTTTCAGGTTTTTTTGTGCATGCTGGGGTGAAGTTGATATGCAAAGTTTTTTTGTTATTTATTGTTAGTTGTAGGTTGTTACAGATGGTTGTTACTTGATCTATTGTTGAGTTGATGATGCGGTTTCTATTTCCATTTCTCACAGTTGGGGTTATTATTGTAGTGTCATCTGCAAAGAGCACACATTTTTGGGTGCTGTCTAATTTGTCTGGAAAGTCGTTTATGTATATGAGGAATAGTAAAGGTAAATAGCCCAGTATTGAGCCCTGTGGTACACCTCTTGTCACTTGTTTGATTGATGATTTTACTATATTGATTGATTTGGGGCTGTAATGATTTATTTATGTTTCCAAATTACGGTATCTGGACATATTTTGTGGACTTGTTATGGGCTAAGACAAACATACTATTTGTATTTCAGTATCTGTATTTCTTATATGTATTTCTGTATATTTTAGTATTTGTATTTCTGTATTTGTATTTTCTGTATATTTTTGTATATTCTTTGTATGTAGCCATGTTGCATCATGCTTCTATAAGTATTGGTTATTTGCCGTTGGATATAAATAAATAAACATAAAATGCCATATATGAATGGGCCTATTACAGTATGCCTGGATTTCTGTTTGTCAGGCTGTTTGTGATTTTAAATAATTATTTTATATCTTGGGAATTTATCAAGATTTAAATTTCCAAATTTGTATAAATTTGTAGTGTAAAAGGTAAAAAGACTTAAAACTTTTAATCTCAAACTTTTAATTCCAATATGGCGGCCATTTATAATATATAATGTCAAATTTAATGAAAACCTTTAATATTAAGAAAATTGTTTTAACATAAAAATGATAGAGCATTAAAATAGAAATTAAATGAGGCCTTTGTTGAAATTGGATGACAAACAACCGAGTTATCAGTTTTTGCCTACATTCGGTTGCGCTATTAAATTAAGTACAACGTTAAAGATTTCCTTCGCCAAATGTTTTTCTGAACTATTACAATCCATAGTAGATATTGTCATCCTTTAATAGCATAAGTCCGAGATTTTTTTTCTTGTTACATAAAGACTGTTTTGGTATTTATTATTTTTCCAAGCAACTGAAAACGGGTTTGGTTAAACTAAAACTTTTTAAACCATCACTTGACCTCTGGTATTGGTATTACGACCGAAAAGCGTAAAGCACAAATTTTAAAATCTATCCTTAAACATGATATAAAACATGTCATCACCATGAGCGCGCTCTCAAGTAATCTTTCTACAACAACTATTACACTTACAACTACTATTTGACTACAACTGTTTGACTTTACAAATCAAATCAGTTTATTTCCACAATAGTATAAAAACAAATTTAAAAAAATAAAAAAATAAAATACAACGTTAGTCTAGAAGCATTGCATACATTTTTTACGTAAAATTAATGTAAAATTGATTTTAAATAGTTATTAATAGTATAAACTTAAATACTAATTGAAATGTGCTTGCTTAGGCTAGTTAAAAATTAATGTAATGGAAAGGAGTTGTGCGTGGGCTCGAGTTGTTACAAATTTGAGTTTTAAAAATTCGGACCTAATTTGTTATTTGATACGAGAAAAAAGTTTTAAAATTAAAAAAGCTTTATCTGCAATATGATGATAACTTGAACTATATTCAATTCAATTTTTTTAGTACTAAATCTGCAAAAAAGGTAAACAAACACGAAGAAACGTTACACTTTATAGCTTCACATACAAACAACAAGTGACTTGAGTAACTTAATTTGTCCAATTACTAGAATTGTTAGTAATTACTATGTAGCTGTAATGGTGCTAGAGCCGCCTACTGCGCATTATAGCTCTCTCTTAACACTGAATTACCTGACGAAGGATCAGAATTACTAAATGGTAATTGCAGCATTTACCTCTTGAAACTAGAGCATAGACCGAGACATTTTTAGACATTATCCTAAAATGTGTTATTTTCAAGTCATTAAACGCATCTAGAGGGCACACAGTTAGTTGAATTATATTATAAGGCTTTATTTATCCTTTATTTGAGCCAAGGTTTTTGAAAATCCATCGGTGCATTCACATGTTTTGTCAATTGTTCAGAAAACTGTGTTGGGTTTTAATTCTAACGAGGTGTTAGCCCGTCCTACGTACGGGAGTAGTCAGTTAAAACGGTGTGTAGGTAGGCCAATAATTCAGAACAGCTAGTTAACACGTATAAAGGCAAATTTTATTGCAGCCTACAGTAGAAAGAGTAATTATCAATGGAGAAGTGTATAGGCCTAGTCAATGATATCACCTTCCATCGCATAACTACCTCTTCCATAATCAATATCACCACAATCCAATTAGGCCTACTCATACTATACACAATTTCCAGTGGATCTGAATTGAAACTTCCTAAAATAAAACTAAAGCATCCAATAAAATTCACAGTACACATAATTATAACGTTGGTGTCCTGACATCATTTAACGAATCGTCCACACACATCATTTATGTCAATTTCACTGCATCAATTGCTATATAAATATGTGTAAACAAAGAAAAGTAAACACAACAACATATTAGTTTGTTTTGTAAACAGCTGAGTCAAAAATAATATTCATTTGAACAAAAGAACTGGTCACAGAGATCGATGGTCACATGTTGAAGGAATTTAAAAAGTAAAAACGCTATTAAAGCTAGTGACGTAATTAATTGTCTATGTTTATTGTCCATTCCGTTAGTTCCAATATCTTTGATAATTAAACCACCCTCATTGAATCAATGTACATCGTAATTCCCCATATTCATTTATTTAAACTATAAAATATTCAGCGCCTCCAATTGTAACCACAACTAAACACACGCCAAACAACTTTTTTAGATTTCATAAAAGGATGGTTAGTCTAATTGCAGTATCCTAGGTCAATGATGACGTTGTGTTCAATCTATGTCATTCATCTGTATATCTTTGGATAACACCCGTCTGAGGTTGTGGTGGTAATTATTTAAATTCGTATTCCTGAGGATTCTTGATCTCCATCTTTATGACATCAATATTTCCGGGCCTAATCCAAACAAAGTTCAAGCATTCAAAAACATTGATTGTAAACAAAAAACTGCCAAGATGAATTAAAACATGTAAAAATTGTGATTTTCCTACCCTTTCCAAAAAAGTTTAGCAGTAAAATAATTTGTATATTTTTTTATTTAACTTGTGTACAGAGCCTCGACTTGTACACATCAATGGTGTTACTTATCTCGGTGGTCTACTAATCTTACTTATTTCCTATAATCAATGACAAAATCAGAGTAAATAACCTCATAGTTCTATATGGCATTTTTATAACTAACCAGCTGTTAGTTAAAACAAATTATATTGCACTAAAACAAATCGAAGATTACAAAGATGGCTTTAAAAAATTATTTGAACATCCTAGTATTTTACTATGTATATTAAATTAATCTGTCTTCCTCTTACAGAAGAATTGAACGTATCAATGATTACACATAGTATAAATAAGTCAACCCTAAGTATGTCTTTACATTTTTATCCAAATGCTGAATTTGTGACAAAAAAGCTGAATGTTTACAGCTGTTATATTAAGCAAATTATTTTATGCCAAAAGCTAGTTTAGAATCTTAGTGTCGGCTGCTAGACTTTTTAAAAATTAAAACTTAATTTCTAAAAAACTGGGACCCTAAACTAAAATTATGGCTTCGACATTCCCTAGTTCTCAAAATTATCTTTCTTTCAACACAAAAATCATGAAAATCCGTCGAGTGGTTGATTCAGAATCGTGAAGTAAAAAAACACTGTTTCGTTTTAATATTATAGATAACGGGTTGCTGCCTTATAATAAATTTTAAATTTTCATGTGAAGATATGGGTGTTTATTAGTTTATTAACAAGTCAACAAGTCGTATGTTTTCCAAGCACATACATTCATGTCACTGCTTCCGATTTTACAACTGGATGAGTGTCTATAACTATTTAAAGCCATTGATAACATCCATCATAGAAATAAAATTTATCACTTAATGAACCGAATATCGTTCCTTGATTTAAATTAGCTGTCTGACAGAATGGATTAATTTTTATGTAAACAGAGTATTCTGGCGAGTGGCAATCCAGCTCAGGGACCAATTAGAAGAGATGTTATCAAACACGGGAGACTTTAGGATGAAATAATTACTGAGACGGTTCCAATGTGTTTGGCCGGACAAATGATTTTAATAAGCTGCCTAATGGTTGTGTTGCGCCCATTAGGGATCTGCATAATGTGATGGGTAAAAAACCTTTCAGACGGTGACAACCAGAAGGATAGTTCTGATAACGCTGCATTTGGTGGTTTAGGTTCACTTCTTTGGAAACCCACGCGTATTTGATCACTGCTACTGGCAAGGGCGTCCGCAGGAAACATTTTCAGGTGAACCAAAACTTGTTCCGAAATTGGGAAAAGGCCCTCCCACAATGTTAATTTCAATATTACTCGTACAAACTTTAAAGTCTGTGTAAGGATTTCACTTTTGAAACGTTTCCAATATTTGCTCATTCGTTTCTACTAACTTTATTAAACTTTTACCTTATCAAAGTACAAAACTAATAGTCTACATCACAACATCAGTAATTTAAAAATAAAGAAACTAAGAATTCATATTAAAGGATACGACTCAAGAACATAAACTAATTCTGGAAGTTTCAAAAGTTTCAAGTTTTCGCTCCGGAGAAAGCACGTTTTACATGCTGAGTTGTTATACCTCTGGACCCAGCCTTAACTTACTGTGGCAACCTGCGACCACTCTTTGCACACCTCCCTTCTATAACCCTAAAAATGTTTGGCCACTAAAATGTTATAAATTTGAATGTATAGTATACATTACCATATCAATTTCAGGTGGGTACGCCACCTAATGTGCGTATTTTAACCCAAATATGAGTGAAGGGATGAGTGGGGAATGGAGTGTGATGCATCGTATAGCATTTTGCTGACTACGACCCACCATTTCGTTGGTCAGGATCATTTACTAAAAGCCCAATGATCAAGGACAGCTGGGTCCAGTTTGGAACCATCAAAAAGCCACACGATGTCCAATGGTGGGTCCACTAAAATCTTCAGCCCTACCCGATTTGAAATAACCATGAAAGAAATATATAGAAATGCGCTAATGCATTTAGAAGCCCGATAAAGCTTTACCCGGCCTTAAATCCTACTGACTGTTTGATCTTTGTATTACCTGTTTGCATCAACCAAGAACAACTTTCTGTTCGCGTTTCACACAAAAACGACACCAGATTGGGTTGGTTATGATTCATATAGCCAATTTATAAATCTGATGCTTGGATATGCCATCAAATCGAAAAACTACTAGTTTATGCTGGAGAAGGATGAGTTATAGACTCATTTTCTTTTTGTAATTCGCTAGTAATTAATTATCCTTCCTAACAATAGTTTGAATAGTTTGAAGAAAAGGGATATATAATGTTTAACCATACATTCGTTGATAGAAAAAATGTCAAATTTACGACTTCCCACAACAATACCCGACAAATCACGGCGTGGCGGCGCCTGGATAGCTGTAACAGCTGATCTAATCTGAGGGACACTGGTAGCGCGGACTACTTGTGTCTTTTGCCGCAGAATCCAACAGATTCCCCGTAAACCAACGTAGTAACTGTCCAGTGTAGGGAGACCAGCAGTAAACCAGTATCGGAAGTGCTGGAGTCGCCCGTACACTGCGATCTTTACGAGGTTACAACGCGCACCTGTCGACGTTGGCCGCAACCCGACAAAACGTCGAGCCATTCAACTCAGCAATGAGTCGGTGAGTGGGAGTGAAACGATTATCTGGGAGTCTTCTGTCAGAAGAAGAAACATCTGGACATGAGAATTGGTTTGGTTTATTTTGAATAATAGGAAGACTTCTCATCTTGATGTAAAAACTGAAGCACGATATTATTCCCAATAATTTCTTTAACCGACTCAAAGTTTTTAAGATAATTTCAACCATCCCATATAATATGGATTAGGAAGAACAAATTCTTCACATTTCTGAGTCGCGAGAAAGTCCTATAATTTTTCGCCCGGCTACTTGTTCATGTAAATTATTCGTAAAACAAAGTGAACCCCTGAAATTACCGCCTCAGGTTTCCAAAAATGACAGGAAATCGTCCGAACCGTTTGACGGCTTCGAGAATAAATGAGGGAATCACCGGACATGAAGGTTCGAAAAATGGAAAGTAAATTGGCCACTTAGAGTTGAATAAATTATCCGTAGTCATTAGCCCCTAGCCTGAGGATTTGAAATGTAGGGGTGGTTCGTTAGATCAGCTGGACTAGAACTAGGTACCGTTCGTAGAGGGGGGGGGGGGGCAGAAACTAGGCTTGAGTCTAGGAGGATTAAACATTAACATTACATTATTATTACATGTTTAATCCTCCTAGGCTTGAGTTGATTAACAGCATCAATACACGTGTCTTATACTTCTTGTACCCTATGTATTCCTTATCGAGAATTTTTTTCTATTTGATTTACTAATTTTGTGCCGAATTTATCCCCTTAAAACAAATAGAAATACAACAATCCTGTTATTTTGAGGAATCGTCTCAATCATAGACATAAACTATCGATAAATCCTTCAAGGAAGTACTGTAGGAATAAGTTTTGATAAACCTAATTTCCTCGAGCGATATAAATCGTAATTTATTTCACTTGGTGTTCCATTGGGCAATGGCTGCCAAAATGTAATATATACATTTTACAGTACGTGACGATTAAATATTTTAAATACATTCCTCTGAAATATTTCAATAACTTAGTGGTTAATATATTCTTTACTAGCTGTGTACCCGTTCTACGCACGGGGATCTTATAATATTCAGTTGAAACCTTCTTATATAACGAACAGCAGTTGGTTTGCATATTTTAAGATATGCTGGCCAAACTATTATACATAGCTTCATTTTATGTTGTTTTTTGTTGTTCCGGATCGGTATGACAATCAATAAAAGGTTAAATTACCTCTGTGTCTGCCGGTCGATCCTATAACGGTAGGCTTACTTTTATTTTTACTATCTGATCTCGTTTGCATGGCTCAATCACGTCCTGGTTGAAGTTCGTTCGCTACGCTCACTCACCTGTATGTTGGAGCTCGTTCGCTGCGCTCACTTTCCTTCAGGTTAGCTCGTTCGCTACGCTCACTTGCCTTCAGGTTAGCTCGTTCGCTACGCTCACTCGCCTCCAGGTTGCAAATTAGCTGTTGTCATAAATGTAAAAGAAATAATAGTGCTAGTGCTGCACCCTGTTGGTAATCCTTGTAACTTTAATGCTATTGAACATCACAGAACAGAACCAACTTGTTTAATTGAAACAGCTGTTAAGATTCAATAATTTCATTTCTCATAAGGTTAACATGGGCTTCCAGAAATTCCACGTCAAAAATCGACAAAAACTTGATTTTCAAGGGTTTACTGTTAAATATCTAACTGTCTCATATTCGATGAAATACGTCTAAAACCATCTCATATATGTATAGTATTTGGAAAATAAGTTTCAGGCGGGACAGTGCTATAGTTATTGAGGAGTAGTTGTAATAAAGTGCGTATTTTAGCGTTACCAAGAGAATGACAGATAGACAGACAGACAGACAGACAGACAGACAGACAGAAATTGAGATAAGGTTTGATTCGGTTTCTCTGACCTATGAAATGTAAAAATAACCAAAAAGTTCATTATTCTAAGCAATGTACAGACAAAACTCTAATTTTATTTATATAGATGGCGTTGAAAATCCCCTACCAAACATAAAACGACCACGTTCTATATGGTAATATTAATATTATTTATATAATGCAACTTTTGAGTTGGTTGTCACCATATTTACAGGTAGTGTTTGATTACCGTGGTTAGATGTCTACTTCACTGTAGGATAATGGAATATCATAGTAGAATAAACGGATACGAATGCGAATCTATAGGTTAAAGCTTTGTAAAGCAAGCAAAGCTCTTTTACATTAACATTATGTGGAAAATAAAACTAGTAAAACTTACATATTTGCATCTGTAACTAATGCACTTACAGTGGTAAAAATAAAAAATAACAATTCAATTATTTTCGATTTTTGTATAGATATTCAAAACGAACGGATTAATTTGTTACAACCCAGATTTCTCAGATATAAACTCTCAAATTTAATTCATTTTATATTCAATTTTAATTTTATCAAATATTTTCAGGTTAAGGGTTTAAAATTTAACACTGTGCATGCAAATTGGAAAATATAGAAAAATAAATGTTTTTATTTTTAGAAAACTTTTTAATTTGCATTGAATGCTCATTTGCACTGATCACTAGTGATATTTAGGGCCCATTAACAATACGATGGGCTGATTCAGTGATACCAACAACCGCGTGTGAGGTAATAGGGTTGGCACCCCTGATGAATGGAGTCACTGATAAGATAAGGGCAACACCGATAACGTCGCCAAGTTAATCAAGGGGGTGGTTGCAAGGGTGAGATCTCTTTTGATTACGCCGCTGAGTAAAGGGATTGAGATTCTCGCGAATATATTTACTTGATTAAATAATCTTTATCTCCAAAAGCGGTCTGTAAGTTATGAAAAGTCTTAGAAGATGCAGAGCAGTCTACTGAAACCCCTGGAACTAACTTCTGAGACAGATGAGCAAGAATAATAATATATTAGAGTTTAAGATAAAATATTAAATTCTCTTATTAGGCTACAAACTCCTTAAGAAAATAATGAATACTGAAAGTAAAACGTGGTGAATACAAGGGAAACCCGAAACAAAGCTCTAGACCAACATCATAAAATGGTTAGGTTTGCGAAATAAAAATGTAAATAAAACAGGACAGAAAACAAAATTATGTTAAGCGCTTTAGAGAGTATGACTTGTATAATTACTTATTTGTTTTATTAGTCATATTTTGTTGTCCAAATATTATGAAGTCAGAACCAAACAGATCCAAACGAAGGATAATCGATGTTCTTTACTACAACTCGACCTGTATTACATCCGTGATTCAACCACCATTCCTTCGCCTTTCCACATTTGTTCACAAGTTTCAACACTGACGTCTCACTCAGAAGCTACTTGGTGCCATTAGCCACAGATAAAATATGTCATAGAGTGGAAATCGCTCCAAAACCAACACATTTTGTCTCTGTTCTGGACAAGTTCGACCAATCTAGCGTGAATAATCCGACCCATCTGTCCGGTCCCTCCAAACATTGGGCTTGTCGACATCCTTGTCACGTGTCACGGACTAATTGGCCTCAGGTCGGAGGATGAGCGATCGACGAGATGAGCTCAGCTCGATGTTTCTCCCGTGTGTCACACTGGAAACATTTTTGTATGTCGTCTTCACATCCTAGGTCGCTAGGCTTTAACTCTAAACTGTTTTCACGTTACTTCGGGCTAGTAAAATCCATTGGTGATTGATGGGATTTGTACACGAGACCTCTGGGACCGAAGAACCACGCTTTACCACTAGACCAGCTCGCTCAACGTTGAGGGCATGGCAAATAATCTGTTTTGTATCAGAGTCCCAACACATTAACCGAATCTAAATTTTGCATGTTTGTTAGGTTGGTATCGGGATGTACACATCTGCACATATCCATTTTCTAGCACAGTCTCCGGGTTCGCTGCTAAAGTTTCTGTGTCTTAAAAAGGACTCTCGAGAAAGTAAATTGTTCCGGAAAAATTGAAATAGCTTTTCCCTTAAACATGCAATAATGTTGAATTATAATTTTAATGTTCCACGAAATAAAATTATGTAACACGTAACTTACACGCTTTAAACATATAGTTAGTGTTCTGTACACGAAAATGTTCTATTTGTTCCTGAGTATGTAGATGACAACACTTTTATCGAGGTAGAAAATAATGTAGCATGTAAAAAAGTTTAACAACTCGGGCGACAAGCAAATTGATTTCATATCCTGACATATTCTAAAGCAACAACAGGCACGAGGTTGTTAAATAAACCAAAAGGTAATCCATTACGAGCTCAGCACTTTTCACCCACTTCGAAAATGTTTTCCATTACGTGAGAATTAGCCAGGGATGGCAAAGTTGTCAACATTCTGCCCACCACTAACCCCAACTTATTTCGATCTTCCTTTCCACTAATTGTTTCACCAAGCCCCTTACACGACTACAAATTCTGTCAAAACCTCCTTCAATGTCTTCATCTAGTAAAAAACAGCTAGACCAAAATACAACAGCTATTTCTAATTTGTGTAGCTTCAAGCCTTCAATTGTCAATCATTTTATAAAAAACTGGAAAAAACCAAAAGGTCGACCAATTATGGAGGCTGTATACTTGCGTCACCCGTTAGATCGCGGTGGACGAGGCGTGCAAGACAAATCGACTGGGTAAATATTTAGAGGACCGACCACCTGGCCAAGTGACATTTCTAGGACACATTATAATACTGTAAACCACTCTGGCAGGTCCCGGAACAGTGTTAACCAGTGTGGAAACGCAGGACATTATAATTGCTTAATGTAGAACTTATAGAAGTTATACTCGATATTGTTTGGAAATTTACTAAAACGAAGATTGAGAAAATTACTAGCATTTCTGCTTCTAGAGTGGTATTATTATTCTAGGACTTCATTGATAGTTCATTTTGCAAAATATTGACTTAGGTGCTGTGTGATGTTACGAAATTTAATACAATATGAATTTTATTAAAGGAAACACAAAGGCGAGATGTAAAACTACTAGGTGAAACCCGTCGAAATCGACGGTTACTTTCAAGATTCATCTAACTGCGATAAATATAGAGTTAAATTATCAAAACTTTAACATTGCTTTGTTATACGAGTAATTACGCAAGTTACAAAATATGGTTTGATTATTCAATATTTCCAGTACGTCATCGAAGTTATTACTACTATGTTAACTGGTTTCATCTCCTTTTTGAAGAACATTTAGAATCGTGTGGTTGGATCTTTTGTGGTAAACACTTCCGCGATTTCATCAGTGCAAAGCAGATTAAATCTATGATTTTTTTTTAATCTGGTGAGAAGGTTTATTCTAACTTTTAAAGGTTTTTTCTTGCTGTGTAAGTTTGATTTTTCCCTTAATCACGTCGGTCATCATACCGTATTTCTGTGCCAATTAATCAACCTTTAGCATAATTTTAAGAGATTTGGCCGCGAGGTTGCTATTAAAGCTGGAATTCCTTGACAGCTAGATATCAGTTGTCTAAGCCTTATCAATTACATAAAGTTGTCAATATAAAGTGTAATCAGTATAGTTTACATAAACTAAGAAGCGTCAGCGCTCTCAACCGTGAACAGACATGAAACACACACTAAACAGGCTCGTGATTTTGCAATAGGATGAGACTTGCTGTAGGATGTACTTTAGTAATCAATGACAAGGGTGAAACACAATTTTCAAAATGCGTCACTTTGCTCTTACTAACTATTGCATTTGATCTAGAAGTCTTTAGTTACAAATGATCAAAAAGTAAATGTTCAGAGTTTCGAATAGTTAAAAAAAAAATAAAAAAGAACGCAGCTGCAAGTAACCTAAAGAGCAAAAGATCTAAAGTTGCAGTCTTATCAAAAGCTTTTTGAGATCAGAGGGAACTATTCTTATGATCCACAACTTTATTTCATATGGTTGGTATCATAATTTGGTCGTTGCATATGAACATGACTATGGTTGGAAGTATTCATTTCATGCCTATGTGGTGAACATATTTGAACTGAGCTACCGAAGAGCCAAATTTCCAACCATGACAACTGAAATAACCGATTACTGCAAACTATCGTACCTTTTAAGTCACATTAGCTATCTTAGTATCCGTAACTATAAGGGAGAACATTTTTTTGAACAATGGATCACTTTATGCGAGGCTCATTTAAATACGTTATACAGTAACTAATAGAAAATTCGCTGAGTATGTTCCAAAGATATGATACGTCTACTTCATCAAAAAGTCAGTTACGACAACGTACCGTAACTATACACCCTCGTTTCAATAAAACCCCTAAAAATCAATGCAAATCAAAAGTAAATAGATAGGAATATCAAATACACCTTATACATCCGGTTCAGTGCTGAGTCATCAGTAAATAGTGCTCATTGTCTCATATCGCTGATATATCTGTCTGCTGAGTCCTGTCGACTCAGCACTTAGTGGCGTAATGACTGACTCAGCCTCTTGCAGCTCACCTATATTAGTACTAAGAAAACTATACAACGTTAACTTTGTCGTTGAAATTGAGTAAACTATAAAGTGAAGAGGGTAAGATTAGATTTAATTGTATACTATAATCTTGACAGTTCGGCAAAGATAAAAGTTAAAGTGAGTCGGTTTGTATAATCTTTTATACCGACTCACTTTAACTTTTACAAAATCAAAAGTATTGATTATTACATCATTAGGTTAAAGCTCCTTAAAATCGTTACTTCATTACTGGTTTATTTTACACTCATTTTTCCAACTCCAGTAAAGCAAGGGTCTTGTTCCATAAATAGATAATTACACTCGAGGAAATTATTAGTATTTTACTCCGAGAAAAGAGAAAATGTCAAGAAGCACTAATGACCCCGTCTTAATTATTTCAATAATCCTCATCAACAAAGAAATTACGGTCGTGAGCCATAAAGAAATATTGAGAAGCTAATTATAATATTTTTATTATTTATGAAGCTCTTCAGATTTTGCTAACGTTAACTTATACAGTTACCCTTTGGCTAACAATGATAAACCTAAGCTATGGATAGTATAAGTAATTTGGCTCCTTTCATTTTCGTGTGATATGAACAAGTGATTTGTTTTTTAACCTTTCAGTCGTATATATATATATTTTTTTTTTATATTTAAGTGTTATGTGACTTAGAACGAGCCTAAAGATATTCAATTTACCACGGTGGGGTAACAATTGACAAATTAATCCAAAACACAGCCGTTAAAAATAAAAATAAAATTAAGGTCTTTAAGATTGTTTTAACACCTACCTTGCAACAACAATGTTACCTTTATTGATGAATTTTCCCAAAGTACCCATGAACTTTTGAGAAAACTACAAGTCACAGCCCCATAAACCATAATATACTTAAAATGTTCGTCATGACTAGAACCGTTGCGCAAAACTATCCATTGTTTCATAAATTGTTCTTTAAGGTCGTAATTCCTTTCTAAAGGGAACTTTCCATATACCTAAAATGTTAAAAATACCTCAGCTGTCCTGTACTTATTTATTTGTTTTTCTTTCTATTTATTACCTTATTAAAATCAGGTGTGATTATTTGTTTGTATTACCGTATTCTGTTTTGTTTATTTCAGCTTAACTTAACCAATCAATAGTTTGAATACTTATGAAATCAAACGGGGTGAAGCCCGTGGGTAACAGATACTTACCATAATTAAATATTAGTTTATATATTTCCATCGTAAAAGATGAATTTTACTCGTAGATCAATAATTTATACTGAATATCTTGCTTTCTCACCTTAAAATCTTTAAGTTTCTCTCAGTCAAAACATATTAAAAATGGTTACGTTTTTTAAGATAACTGTTCAAACTCTGCTCTTGTTAAAACATAGCGTCACACATAGTGCCCACATAGTGTCAACATAGCGTTTATCTTGTTGAATTTCATCGTCAATTGACAGCCCTATTACAAGTGGCATCCAAGTTCAGAATCGATCTAGCAAGAAAAACATGTTTTAAAGGACATTTGAAAGGTTTTATGTTTTCAGGGTAAATAATGGAAAACCTATTTGAACCCCATAAACCCCTTCTCCCCAGTCTGATCATTATGGTTCAAAAACTCTCTAATAAATAAAGGTTTACACGTTGGATGATTTTTACTCGATTTATCGTGTTTACAGACGAACGAATGATTTCGTGCCACTGTTTATGAATTTGAACAAAGTGCTTTGGTGTAATAGTAAACTAGCCCTTGGTCTAGGTTGTCGTGCTACCTACGGAAATAGCTCAGTAGCCTAAAATCGTAGGCATGTATTCCGTACCACACTCAAAAAGGAACTCTCTAAGAAGATTCGAATCAGTGAGTCGACTCGCCCTCAGCGCGTTTCGCTCACAGCCACAGCCACAGCTTCAGTCTTCAGTCGCGCTTCCCACCTCCTACTGAACGCTCGTACCCAGTTGGCTCTCATCACCGCGATGTTTGCGATGTTTCCGTCTCCTCCTAGCCTCAGATAGACGGAGGTGATGTAACGGTGATATGTATCGGACGTTGATATGTGCTTGTTGGTGATTATGTGTGCCCTGGCGCTGATATGGGATGCAACGGGAGCGGCAGTCACCGCTGATAACAGGACTCCTGTGATAAGGGGCGACTGCCTCCACGAGGTATGCTGGTTTTGATTACGGATGGTCATAACAGTTTATTTGTGCTAATATTTGGATTTGGGTAATTTCTTGTTCAGCTTTAATCCCTAAAGAGATAAAATGTTAAAATTGCAAGCTTTCAGGTAATATATAATTCAGTAGTAACATTTTTGTGGTATTCGACCTCCTTGGTTGTTTAATATCCAGGACTCGTAATTAAAAAATACATACTATTTATTACACACTATACTTAATATTAGGTGCTATAGACAAAATTGTCGATATGAAGTTGACATTTCGACGTGAACGCTCTGCATAAGGGTTGGAAACTATTTTCAACTACAAATAAGATTTCCTACCTATGCACTTGACTGTGATTAATGATCCCTTTATATTATACAGCCAATTAAATGTAAGTGGGTTATATTAAATTTACTAAAGAGATTTCCAGTTGATGAAACAATGCCTATTGCCTGGACAACATTATTACTCAGTTTTGGCAATCAGGACTTTTATTTAATATATATTTAGAGTATTACATCAAAGAGTATACATAAACAAGTGTTGGAACCTAAATTTTTATTAGACATTCAAAATAGCACCAAAACATAAAAGTTGTATAAAGAAGTTACTATTTTATAACTTTTTTAATTACTAAAAATGCAACATGTTTTGACCTGGAATGGAGCATGAGTGGTGAATGAAGTCAAGTGGCTTAACTTTGTTGTTTTGTTAATGAAATCAAATTATGCTCAAGTCAGGAATAAAACGTGATGATAGCGATAATAGACAGTAGTCAGGTCCGGTTTCAAACTGTCAAAAAACTATTTAATTTTCCCAAGATCAAGATCAAACCGTCTACCTTGATTTTAGGAGGGTTGTATAACCACTTCAATAATTAATACCTGTATGGCCATTCAATAATTTCGTATTGAATAAAGCTAATATTAAAATATAATTTCGTCATCATTTTTCAAGGATGTTTTTTCATTCTCGGTAAGTGATGAATGTGAGTTCAACATTGACCTTGAAAATTTCTGGAATAAAGTCTACAGGAAACAACCTGATGTAACTTCAATTAGGATAATTGCTTTGTTAGCCATCCAGGATAGTTAGTTGGCTGTTTATGGGGAGACGTAGGAGTTGTTTGAGTAACAAGATATGGAAATTAGTCAAGGGAAAAGCTTATTCAATGGGTATAATCACCAATTTCCTGATTCATCACTACAGCATTTTTAATTGCCATACAACACAAGCGTTTAAAATGATCAGTATGTGCTGTATCGTTAAAAAGTTATATTTTAAACTTATTTATTAATATTGGAAGGATGTAGTTTTATTGCAGGGACAATTGTCAATAGTATTTTCTAATTAAGTATATTTTAGTTAAGAGCACTGTATGCTTAAGTATAAAATGACTTGTTTCAGTTTGTTTAAGGGTAACTCTTTGTATCCTTAACACTTATCTAACTAGGGCGACGAATTTCAAGCTAAGCCTCTATTTTTATTTGACAAGACTTCCTGCTCTAAATTCGTCTTAAATAATTTGCTTAATATGTACATTTTTGTAATATAATGAGAAGTGATCATTAATATTCATCTTGATGTTTACTTAGTTAAAATGCTTGTCAACTAAATTAACCTTTTGATCAAGTTGATTTATTAGAAAGATTTTTTATTTGCTGTTACATTCAAATATGAAGAGAAAATGGAGCTCTTAGGTAGAATCTTGTCTTACCTCGATAAAGGCGGATCTTATAAGTAAAAGATTACACTTAGCACCAAAAATGTGAAGGCGATTGCAATTAAAAGGATTACAAAGTCATCCACTAAAAATGTCAAATAAAGTTATTAAACTCCATCCTTTAAATTACTTAATGAGCAATACATTAATAAACAATACATAACATCTATAGGCAAGCATGTTTCTTTAAAACCTTTTTTCTCAGCTCGTGTGCATCGCAGGGAAAATGCATACTGTTATAAAGATATTTTCCTATAGATGTGTAGAATCTCTTTAAAAATTAAAATAGGCTCAAATATAAGCACAAAAATTAATTTGAAATTTAACAAAAATTCACATGGGCTTTATGGGTTGCCATGCTGGTGACGAAATAACAACGAAGCATAAACAGAAAATCAAAACAACTGGAATAAATTACAATCACATGTTTTATTTACATCGTGGGGTGAAAATAGAGAAGCCTGTACCTTTGACTTACAACTAGACATTCCATACCTATGTTAAAGCTGTCACCAGTTTTAATTAAATTTGTTGTAGTTGATGTGTGCCACCAATAGATTGTGCTGATCTAAATGACTAATTTCTCTCGAATACACGATGATTTTTACCAAATCAAACTTATTAATGACTAATTAAGAGCTATAGCAAACTGTTATGACCCATCAACTTTGTCAGCAACAAAAATAAGTTAGAAAATATAATTTTAGACACGCATACCGTGACTGGTTCACATAACTACATGTTTTTAATAAAAAAAAATGGCGACAACTGGTCCATATAAATGGAATGTCTACTTCAGTATCCAATATTCAATGCGGGTACATTACACATTTTTGGTCGGGTTTTCGACCACTGGACGACCGCTAGTTTAAATTTAATAAGCAATGTATCAAACAGATAACACCCTTTACAAATCAAACAAATTGTTGAGATGTATAAGGCTTGTCACTTCAGCACTTGGAAGATATTTAAATTGTTTATCATACACATCTTATATTTCGTAGCTATACAAATGTTATTGTATTAAAAATAGGAAGAAATAACTAACAAGGTCATAAGTAATAAGGCAGGCGCAAACAATGCAAGCCCATTAAAAATTCCCTTTAATCAAACCTTTACAAAAACAAACACTCAAAGAATCGCTGCCATTGACCTGCTAAAACACAAAAAAGGCTACTGGTGAACAATGAACTGGGTGGTTCTGAATATTTAAAGGCGTTTCAAATAGTCCGTACATATTTAACCTTTGTCATTCAACTTCATCACTTTAGTTATGACTTTTTTATAACTTTTGTTCGTTAACTATTGTACAACAAATAAAACAAATGCTCTTCATCGTACTGCAAATAAAGTCTTTTGAAAACTTTGAAAGGCGTAGTGAAAGGGAATGGAAAAGAAATGTTTTCTTTGCATTTAGATATTTGTATCTTAAAAGGATTTTAGGAAAAGCACTTTCGCAACACCTCGAGCGGGTCTTTCTATAGCGGGACCATTACACTCGAATGGTGGGTGGGGTGACTTAAATAACAGCGGTCATGTAGTGTGTGGGGTTTAAAATGTCAATTAAAAGGGAAGGGATTGTAGCAAAAATTTTAATTTTAAGGGGTTCTATTGTAAATATTTATTAGAGCATTTCTTTGTAAAATATTTGTACACATATTTTAAATAAAAAGCTTTCACAAAACAGACAGATCTTTATAAATTTCTTTCGTAGTAACGAATTTTACATATAGAAACTACTTAATAATAATATAATAACATTAATAACTACCTACCATGTACTACTACCAATACCAATGTACCAATGTGTTACTACTATGTAAATGTAATATATACTTACTTTTGTATATATAATAATTTAATACTTAATCTCAAAGTTAGGGTATTATAACATAACAAATTAAAACTTATTAGTGTATTAATTTAACATCTTTACATTGAAGTTTGAGGTTATTATACAGTACAATGTATTAACCAAGCCAGTTTTAATTGTGACACTTTAGGTCCTTTAGGACTTACAGGCAACAAATAGTGGGGATATAAATCATTGACTATATAACACACTAGTAGTGTTATATAGTCAATGTATAAATTCACCACTTGACTTTTTGTCTCTGTATTGTTTTGGTTTAATTATTCCTAATATTGTTTTCTCAATACAGTGTTAATTAATTTTTTACCAAAGTAGACATCCCTTAAATACAGTATGTAACGTGAACAATTTAAAATGGAAAATTAGTTAATAAATCTACAATTTATTTACATAGTACCTATTATTATTAAATATTTTCACAGTTAAACTTGCAATAAGACACCTAGTAGTAAATGACACCTTTACTGGTTACTAAATTTAAAATGTGTATGATATTTTTTTTATAATTCGTTGCACATCTTTCCTTTGTGTACTTTAATACTTTTACTTTGATACTTTTCAATTGTATAAAGGGCGACCCGTAAGAAAGTAAACACACAAATTTAATAGTTTAAATGAGTAAATAAAACAAAAATAAGGACAATATTCCTCCCGAAAATCGCATCATTAACGAGATATCCGCCATATATATTTTTTTTCATTTTTCTTGCTTTTCACTTTTATCTCAACCAAAATTTAAGATATGTTTATCAAATTTAGTTCTAAGTCAGAATTTAAGAAAGCCATAAGATTTTAAAAAAAATCTTTGAGTAATATATTATTGGTTTGAAAATGGTGGGGTGGTGGAATGTCATTTTTCATCAGTAAGCCTAATCAATGGTACAAATGCAGTAAAATTGTTATGACTAGTATGTAATAGGCTACATACCTTAGTCCGTCTTCGGTCTTAAATTCTAGGGACTAGGAGACTAGTTTCGGGTCAAAGACCCATTATCAAATCAATAATCATTGTCAACATCAAATCCATATATAAATCCCAAAGTACCCATGAACTTTTGAGTAAACTAAAAGTCACACACCATATACCATAAACCATATACTTAAAATAGTCATGACGAGAAACATTGCGCAAAACTATCCATAAATTGCCCTATAAGGTCGTAATTCCTTTCTAAATGGAACTTCCATATAGCCTATCAGATACCTAATGTTAAATATACCTCAGCCGTACTTATTTGTTTGTTATTCCCAAGAGTTTCTCTATAGCTTCTCATATTTGGTCCCTCGTCGTACAATGGTCTACCCGACGGCCTGAAGGTTGTTGCATCTAGCAAAACATTTAAAGAAAAACTGTATAATGTTATTATACATCGATGGTAAGAGTAAGACTGAAGACGGACTCAGGTATATAACCTATTATATATTCGAAAATTAGGCTCGGCAAAAATTTTCAGGTTGTAACTAGGGTCAGTTTATTTAGCTCGGTCATTTTATTGAAAACTTAGTCAAGTTATTTTGCTAAGTTTGTCCTACTGGTTGTATACGCACATTAAGACACAGAAGAGTGTCACATCTCTTGACAGTTTATTGTTTCTAGCATCTGAAATGCTTGTGCTGTGTTTATGTGTAATATATTTAATACATTAACCACCATGACCAGTTACTCATTTCCTAAATTCCTGTATCTGAAGTTACCATGAATAGGATGAAAATTAACTAACCTAAATGGCTACTTAAGTCCCCAGGTGTGACGACTACGGCAAGCAACCCACTCAAATGTTTTTTTTTTCTAAATTCCCAATTTTTGCGATGTCAAACTTCTTCATCATCCCCCTTCTGAACCTTTACACATGATTTCCTGCCTTTCCTCTGCCCTTATCACTTGTGACCTCCGCCCTCGTTTTCTGGACCTCCACACTCCACACACGCCGCGGAATACGATCTCTGATTTCACGTCTGTTTCCCCGAACACTTGACACAGGTGTGCTTTTGTCACTCTGGTTCATATTTATACGTCTGTCGCTCACAGTGTCGTCACGCCAGAATCGCCAAGTTCGAGTTCGGTCTCGTTTCAGAACGTTAAACAAGAACATTTTCTTTGTTTCTTTGTTTCCACGGGTTCGGGGAAAACAAGTGACCGCACGTGAGAAATTCACTGTACTTCTTTTGTAGTCTGATCCTTCGGTTGGATTAAAGAAACAGCTAAGACGTAAAACGCTACGAATATTAGCCAATGTCTTTGATATACATTGCATTCGCCCTGCTTATTCGCACATGCTGCACATGTGTGCGTTGCTGTCTCAATTTGAGGTTAAGTCGGCTGCACATCATCAAAAATCTAATCCACTCGAAGTTCCTGGTAATATTTTATCATATTCCCATGCCAACTTAACCTTCTTAACCCACTTAACCCTAATTTTACAAAATGCAGTTACGCGTTAAATATGAAACTATTTATAAAAAATAAGATAATTTTGTATTTATTATTAAATAAATCAAGAAGCAAAATAACTCGTTGTTTAGAAATACTAGCGGTTACCCACCGGCTTCACCCCGTTTGAAATGAACATAACAGAATACATTAATACAAACAAATAATCACACCTGATTTTAATAAGGTAATAAATTGAAAGTATAGCAAACAAATAAGTACAGCTGAGGTATTTTTGACATTAGGTATATGGAAAATTCCCTTTAGAAAGGAATTACGGCCTTAAAGGGCAATTTATGAAATAATGTATAGTTTTGCGCAAGGTTTCTCGTAATGACGAACATTTTAAGTACCTATATGGTTTATGGGGGTGTAACTTTTCTCAAAAGTTCATGGGTACTTTGGGATTAATATGGATTATTTGCATTAAAAGTAGGACCAACCATAGATTCCTCTTATTTTGAAACATTTTTCAAAACAAACTCCATAACAACTCTAAATTCACTTAGGGTTATTTCTCTTTGATAAATCCTTTGAAAATAATCTAACATCAGCTTGAAAGCTTCGTATAACCTTTCACCTCTGCATTCACCATACAAAAGGTAATACACCTCGCCAAGTGAAAGGATAATTTAATATCAGCAGAATACGCAGGTGAATGACAGGGACACTATCATTACCATGTAACCCCTCATTACTGTACTCCACGGCGCTCAAACCATCAGCAGTGATTGCTTTTGTCATTTGGGCACGTCATGATCCTATGAACGAGCAATTTCGAGTATAAAATGGACCAAAGCACTCAGTAGTTGCCCCCTGCAGTAACGCCCAAATTGCCTTTTTTAGCTCCCTAACCGCCCTTTATCCTTTTAGCTTAACTGCGCATTTAATACACGATTGTTTTTACACTCTACTTTTCCCTTGAGTCCCCGCCCAGCTGTTTTGCTACTTTGTGGAACAGCGGTTTTTGTTGGTTTCGTGTTGAGAAGATGGTGCTTTGTTGGTTTGGAAAATTTGAAAGTTGGATAGTTACAACTAAGAAATGTTTTTATTAATTTACGTTTGAAAAACTTAGTAATCTATTCCAAGAACGTTTTATAAACGTAACTGGGAGGTGTTTATATAACATAATTTTGTTCTTAGCGTAAACGTTCGTCCTCATACCAACCTAGCCTCAATCTATAAAAATCACATTAAAACTTGTTTTATTGTTTAAATGTTCCTACTTCAGAAAAATTACCTATTTAGAAACGTTTTGTAAAAACGTATTTACCCATTTTTATGATTTTTTTTATAAACAAATCAAATGAACCAGAATTTGGTTATTTCAATCAACAACTGGTTTTGGTTCTGGTTTTTATTTACGAACTCGATGTAAAACTTAGAAACTTGTCCCTCAACTACTTCAGATCAAATGCTCCAGTTGAAGTTTCTGGAAGATGTCCATAATTAAGATAACTCCCCAACTTTACAGATAAAGTCCTTAATAAAGGGTGAAATTATTTCCACAGTGGTTGTCGTCGCGGCCAAAGACTTCACAAAGACAGACGATAATGAGATGTTTTCTGACATCTCGGACTTGTCTAAGACGCTTTCTTCTTGTTTGTGTTGAAGATTCAAAGCTCATTGTTAAATAATAATGAGTTCCTTGTTTATTTCTCCTTCTCCTTGGTTTCTCCATTGACAGCTGCTCTTGTCAATACGCTTCAGATCAATGAGGCAATGAGAATATAATCTAGTGAAGACCTAATTGTCACCTACTTGGTTGGTGGTACCATGGCATTAGGATTGATGTTTAGTAAAGTTGTCACAATCATTTGATTATTGGATTAGGCCATGTATCTGGTCCAATATCTTATCAATCGTCAATGTTATCAGTCTTACATTATATTAACAATATTCTTGTGGTCTTAGGTAGTACAATAAGAACATAATGTGGGGTTAAGGATCCATTATCTACTTGGTTGATCTTTACCCTACCAGTATAGTTTAATTAAGTAGGATAAGGTTATATGAATCATTTAGTTATAAGATCATATCATTAGGAAGTAATATTAGTGACAGACGTATAAAGTTTTTTTTTGTAATACCTAGTAATATACAGTATTATGGTTATTATTATTTGTTTTCAATACGAGTAACTGCCGAAAGGTCCGTTTTCTCTTTACCTAAGTTGTTTACATTTGCAGTTTTTGCAAACTGCATAGTAAATTTAAAATCATAGAATGTTATTCGGGTTTATTATTTTATATTTGTAATACGTTTTTATTCTTTTATTTGTAGAATATTTATTCAAATAAATATCCCCAACTTACATCAGAGAAAAATCTGTTGACAAAAATGTACTTTTTGGGAAAACATTCTTCCATTCAAACCTATGTTCCCAAAGCTTTAAATTTAAAATATTTTAGTTGTCATAAAATATTGCAGGTGTCTGTATTTTGCGATTCTTGGTGATTTCAGTATTATCACACAAATTACAAAAGAGAAAATGTCGTATAGAACTGGTGAATTCATTTTCTTTCCAGTTAAAATGTTTACGTAAAGATGGAAGCTGGAAAGCCCTTCAACAGACGACGCTCCAAGGTATGTCTCTCAGATTAAAAACATCCACCGCTCGTTGTCCCCCTTCTACTGCACCCCTAAACCACCCCAGGGCACTACAATCTCCCTCAAGAGCCCCCTTCTTCCATCTCCCGCTCTCCACCCCTTGGGAAATCGAATTGACTTGGTAAAGAAGAAAAATTGGTCCGCAAAAGGTTTTGAAATTCGGAATACCTAAAAATAGTTATTCCACTAAGTTCGATTATGCTATAAAATGTTTCAGATTAATTTTCGTTTGCGTTTTTTTATTTACAGAAGGAGATGATTTTTACTCACAAAATTTGACTGTTATGACTACTCTAGAAGTAAATTAATTTTTGTTTGGGTTTGAAAACCAATTAGAGTTTAACATTCATACAGGTAAAATGTTTTGATTTGGGACATTTTTGTAATATACTAATAGCCAATTGGATTACTATTGGATAATTTACTATTTATGCTTAGTTTGCGATTCCTGCACCCGGTAAGTTGAAGGTTACCGCTTAAATCATTTGCAATACTAATTATTAGAAGGATTTAAAATGTAAATTAAATGGAACCCAAATAGCAAAGGAAAACAATATTCGTCCTACTAATTGGCCATATATTTTAGTATAAAAATTCTACAGTAATTTGTACATTAATATATAAATTATATAAAATTGGAAAATATATTCTTTTGTACATTGAGTAAACACATAGGTAATGAAGATAAAGTTAAATACTTTTAAACATTCACTCTGCCTCTACACGTCAGTAGGCCTAATCTCACAGGCACACAATCCTTAGAGGAATCTATTATTGATTGTAAGGTAAAAATTGAAGAAGATTCATTAACCTTGGTTAGCTTCACTGATGCAATCCTTGGATCGATAAGTTGACACCATTTAAACCATTTTATCATGATTACCTGTATACCGGCAAGACAAACACCCCTAATTACCGCAATAAACTGAAAATAAACGCACATTTCCTTCATTAAGTCCTCACAATTTCAGCGCCAGTAATGTATGCAGTCATTGTCTTCTGACATTGACACTAAGGGCCGGATGTGTGATTGTGTGTGTGTATGTACGTGTGCGTGTGTGTGTTTGCCCCACCCTTAGTCATTACCTCGTCCTGATTGGCCGGACCACCTAGGCACTAGCTACAAGAGCACCTGCCTTCCGCAGCTTACTTAATTGCGGTGATATCTTAATAGCTCATCTCTCTCCGACACTCTGAGAGCTTTTGTTTATTCCTAAAGGGTTGATTGCTCTGGTTGGTCGCTGTAAATGTCACTGTAAAATATAATTAGGGGTTTTTACACATTTATGGAGTTTGTGCTTTGTGTGGATACGAAAATGTATCTGGATTAAAATCTAGCACATTATAACTAAGGGAATTCTTAAGATACGTCTAAAATTACTCGGTAAAAATTAATAATGACTTCGTTGAGAATATCTGTCTATATTTTACTATGGTAAAGTGTTTGTACGGTACACGATCTAAAAATTACTGTTCAAATAATAACCACATGGGGATATTTATTCTTTAAAGGTGAATTGGGTCCATCATTTCTACATGTTAGTGGAAACAAAACTCCTTTATAACTTTATAAGAACGACACCAAAACCTTTAACATTTACACATTAATAAGGGGTTTAAATTTACTATTGACTTTGTCGATGCAACAAGATCGCTCGTCCAATTTAAAATTTAGGAGCACTGTTTTATATTGAAGTGAGTTTCAAGTCCTTGAGGAATTTGATCGCAATTAAATGTGTTTTTATCTCTGGATAAGATTTCCAACGTTTGCTTTACTCCATGGTTATATTGTCAACGGGAAATCTATAGCTTGCAACTAAATTACCTTATATGGATTCAGGCAATATAAAGAAATAAGTAGTACGTAACCAAATGCACTTTACGTATTAAAAGACAGGAAAGTGCTTGAAAGTTGTCTATAGTTATTCCATAAGGTTGACAAATTTACAAAGTAGTATGATTCATCTGTATCGTATTTTAATAGTAAGCATAAACTATTCTATGAATGGTTATTCACGGTCTTTTGTGTTTCTGTTGCAGTGTGTTCCAAGATGTAAACAGCTGACTATAATGAAGGATATCACCTGTTGTGACTGCATCACTATGTGTGTAAGTACATTGATTAATGTTAATCGCATAACAAGGTTATGTTACTAAAATCAGGTTGTCCAGCTTATGATTATGGCCTCATTTGCCATCTCAACGTTAATGTGACAAGGTTAAATCCTATAATTGACCATGCCTCCCTCTACGTTAATTTCTAAATAATTCTTCAGCAAATCTTTTTAATTTGATTATTGTACAGAGTCGAGCATTAAATTAATTAATTCTTAGCTGCAAACGCGTCTTACAGTTTTTTACATTTGGTAATGCACAGTACGTTTATATCTAATTAAAATATTTTTAAAAAAGTTTCAATGTTTTAAGCATAAAAATAAGACAAGCGTTTCCATCACAAAACAGCCTCGAAACGAGTTTTTTTTTAACATAATATCTATATATATAATACGTGAAGCCGTATTTTGTTAACGCAACTCCTCCCTTATTTGTGGACCAATTTCAACGTTTAAGGTGTCAAATGATTCGTCTCAATATTTAGTTTTGCAATAAGGTTTCAGAATTTTAAATTTTCTACTCTTAAGGGCGTGAGACCCTCTTAAAGGTCGGGGTTTCCCCATAAGAAATACATAGAACAAATTTAAAAACAAAAAACAGCTGTTTATAAAAAGAAACTCACTAGCTTTTTGGGAGTAAATATTAATGTTAGTAATATTCAGTAGGTTAAGACCAAGTTAAACAGTTAATCAGTTTTGTTGAAAGATCGGAAAATGCCTGAAGTTCAAAGAAGAAATATAGAAAACGGGAGGAGGAGACAATACGCATAAGATACCTTATTATTATTATTATAAGGTATCTTATGCGTATAAGGAGAGTAGAGAAATAGAGGCCTGGTCTAACAGATGGGTATCCATCCAGATACACATTTACTTGGTGAGATGAATAATATTGGCCAGTTCTGCTATGCAACTTACTTTGGAAGAGAAAAAATATACGAAGCACATAGTGTTGTCACGGTGGTAAAATAAACTTGCCTAATGTCAGATCTTAAAATGAATGTATGCAAGAAATTTTTGACAGATCGAGATATTTCAAATTATTTAGTGGAAACCATAATATTGCCTTGACTATGATAAGTTCAAGTAGTAAGATTATACCAAATCTTGGCGGACCTTATGTTTTTATTGTAAACTTTTGTATTACTCGCTTCACTTCAATTGAGGAAAAGCACAAATGGATTGTTTACTTCTAGGTTATGTTGCCAGTTCCTCTGACAAACTTATACAACGTTTTTTGACTTAATTCACCAACACAATCCAGACGTTTCAAGTAAAAAATAAGACGTTTCAAAAACTCATTTGCTATTGAAAATTTTAGTGACAATATTAGACATAAGTGAAGGAATTAGTGTTTATGTATTCAACGATCGAGTAGTTACAGTCGAGTTTATTTTTATGATTCAGGAGAGGCAAATAATATACGCTGTTCAAAAAGAGAAAATGAAAATTGCTATGCAAATCTTATAGCTACAAGAGTTATCCAACCTATTTCGACAAATGAATTCATACTTTCAAAACTTTGGGACAGGTAGGCCTATTAAGAGAAACCCCACTGAACAACGTGAGAACGTTCTGATGCGGGGCATATAGCCTACCGTGACTGACAGACAACCCAATACGGTAACCAACTTTCAATGGTGTCGCTGCTTTAGCCTAATCAAAGCAGATTATGGCTTTCCAGTTGATAACCCTGGGTAAAAAATGGAGCACTTAAATGGTTGATATCACTTCACTTTTCAGAATTCTCTACGGAGAAAATTTGTTTGATTAGGGGGATGTCTAGGCAACAGTTTTCTTCAATTCTCAATGCTGGAAAAACTTTGTTGCAACATGTTAGCTCTAATTGAAGCAGATCGTTTAGCATTCATTTTAAGTTATCAGTTAAGTTTAACTCAGTTGAGAGCAGAAATTATGTTGGTGAACCTTGACGACGCAAATAGAGATATTTATAATTAGTTTCTAACAAGTGTTTAAACAACTCTAAGATGTAACTAGAAATACTCGAATTTAAGCATAACGTTTTCCTCGGCGTTATGTTTCATACTATGCGGCTCATTGAGCCGCACGGGTTCTCTAGTGTACTACTATTTTATGAGAAAATGTTCAAGCAAAATTGTTCTGACTTAGCTCTATGAATGTTCCTCAAGCAAATTTATCAATGCAACATTTTATTAATTTATTTTCTTTCGAAAATACAGTTCGCTACACAAACGAATTTTGAGTCCAATGGAATGTTACTTTTTTCTACCGACAAAATGATACCTACCTGGAAAATGTACTACAAAGAATAATTATAATATTGTCTCTTCATAAATTCTACACCAGACTTCTTACCATTTGTACATAACTATTATATTTGCCAATCAAGCAAGTATAAGTTTTAGAATTGCAGCTTTTGTTCTCCTAAAGAGACGGTATGTAATATCACTTATTAATTTATACCAATAATAAATTGTTTATTATAACCTTCACAGAATCGACATACCTCTCTACTTAACTATTCCTGTAATGTTTTATAACATTTTAATTTGTATCATATTTTTTCTTAAATAAAAAAAGATTGTATCATATTTTATATACACGCCTTTTTAAGGTCTTAGCCGGATTCTTTTGCAACAACAAATAAGTATTTGCATCGGAAATCCTTTAAAACTTGCTTTAATTAATTTATATACCGTAACGAAGTAAATGTAAGCACTTTGACTTTTTATGTAAAAATACATAAACAGCATTTATTACCTGCTAAATTGCCTCATGGTTTACTGGTTTACTGTACAGAATTTCAATGATAACCTTCAAAATGTAATTTTCTATAGCTCCTCTACACTAGTATTCATTGAAATCCGACTACGCAACATGACAAGTAAATATATAGATTTTTTTCTCTAGATTTTAAAATAATTTAAACTTAAAGCTTATAACCTTTTTATTAAACCCAAATAAAAACGTTGAATGTTTCGGTCAACTGACCTGTCAAACAACAGGATTATCGGTCAAGTGGTAGGTCACACAATATCTTAAAGCTACACGGTTAAAACCCATACCTACCTCTTTCCTCACAGAGTTGAGTAAGGTCGAAAAAACATTCCTAAAAACTAAATGGCCACTTTGTTGCACAATGGTTTTACCAAAATTAGAGCCTCGGCCAAGTCGGAGGTCCTAATTATTGGCCACTGCCAGAAACATTAGCAGGTCCGAGGTATAATTTCAGGGATTCACTTTGTCTTCAATGACTAAGCAGACGTAGGGATAATTACAACTGTGTAGAGCGGCGCTAGTTGTCAGGTGGACGAGCAAATTTTGTAAGCGCCTCTCTGTTGAGATATTACGTAATGTAAATTTGTAAGATGCAAAATGCCTTAAAACATTAATAGAGTTCAGTATTCCCTCACATATCTATGTTAAATGGTAAGATTGTAACGTTTTTGACCATAAAAAGAGAGGTTCATATCTGCATTTGGATACAGCAAGTAGACATCTAATATTGTTCTCATTAATGACTTGACTACGTCAGTATAAGCACAACCGATGAAAATATCTCGTATTTTATAATTAGGCTAGGAGGACATAGTTTCCTTGCTAATGCTATTTTATTAGGCAGCTTTTTAAAGGGGTTTTCAGCTTTTAACCTTACGTTTACCTATCCAGATCGGGCTTTGAGAACTAATAGCGTATCAAGAAAAGTTATGGAGTGACCGAGTGAGCCGGTGCAATAAATAAATAAACTGTACTGAAAACTTTGCGTCAGTACCTGGGCTTGAACCCACGATGTAGCTGGCTTGGTGTCGTGCTACAGGGTGAGTCGTCGACTCAAAATCTCGTCTAACCAAAGTTTTCATAATACAACATTTTATAATTGAGTGACTTGACCCACTGATCTCCCAAGTTAATCATTTGTCGTCCTGATACAGGAAACAGCTTGTGGATCCTCGAAGATAGACTCTAACCTTCTGGAGGACAGAATCACCCATCCTCAGACTCCTCTGTGCTCCTGTGATCCCGCGGACGTCGTAGGGCGAAGACCCAGCGTCCCCCGTAGGACGAGAAGACGTCCCTCGAGGTCGCCCATGTTGAAGGAGGCTGCTATTATCGCCCGGAGCGTCGGCTTGGAACTGGCACCTCGGGATATAGGATCGGACAGCAGTGATGTAACTACTTCTAATGAAAAGGTGAATATAGATCCAGGAAATATAGGCTATATCAGATATTAATAAAGGGTCAATTAAATCATTTAAAAACAAGCAAAATCTACTAAGTATGCTATTTGACTGCATCGATTGAAAATGATTGACTAGAAATGAAGCTTATTAAACAGTTACACCTTATCCTTAACAACATGCCTAACACACCACAACACCTTATAAGTTAATATAATAAATATCTGAATCTCTAAAACCCTATTGGGCTCAAAAACCCAACGTGATGAGCCGGTCTGATAATAAATAAATTTTAAAGTTGTGTTTCTCAAGAAATAAAAAAGTTTCAAACATATGCAGTAACAAATTTCGGATTTTTAACTAAATGTCGTCAAAAAAAATTTACGCTATTAATTCGTCTAATAAAGTTTCAACTAGCCATTATATACCGTTATATTTCCGTAATGCCTAAAGTTTTGCTTATTGACTTGATTTTTTACCATACAAGGGCAACTATTTTTAAATTTTCAGTGTCATTATAAATTATTAAAATAATGAAATACTTTTATTAACAACTCGTACGTTTACTCTACTAGGTCGAATTAAAGCTGTTATTCGTTAGGTAAAAAAAATCATATTATACTCTTACTTATTCTTGAGCACTTTTGTTTGAGACTTGATTATATTACACTGTTTTCTATACAGTAACTAATTCCTCCATCCCCATTCCAGGTGGTACTCCGGCTGGTGTCCTTAGTTCCAGAGGAGGACTCCCTGACCGCCGTAGTATCCTGGGACTCGTCGTCCCCTAGTCTGTCCCCTGGCACCCCCTGGTACCTGGTGACCTGGGAACCCCAAGGGGGCGGAGTCCGGGGAAACCTCCTGACAAACTCTACCTCAACTTCGCTTACTCTGTGGCCCGATAATGTATATCAAGTCCACGTAAGATAGCAACTTCTTTAACCTCTAACTTTTGTCATTCTCAAGAAACGTCTTAAAAGTACAGTTATCTAACCAGAGATGTGTGGTTTGAGACTTTCAATTAAATCTTTCTTTTGAGTTTCTTACATATAAAATAGTATTTGTTTCGACAAAAACAAACAGCTGAAAAGGGAAATTGTATACACCTTGTCATTCTGTAATCACAATCAATTAACTAGAAGAATACGGCTTTGCTCCATACCACACAACAGTCAGCCACTCGAATACAAACACAGCTGCATATGTTTGCATATACGAATGGCAAAAAGCGCTGAGTTTTGTTTAGAGCATAGTCCATACACATTCCTTTACTACTCCTGTACATCATGATTCTAAGCATATTCTAAAGTATCTCAAAAATAAAATTTAGAAAAACACCACAAGATCAAATTCCAATTGTTTTCTTTGATTTGGCCTCATACAAACTAAAAGAGGGGTTTTATTTATTTTTTTAATTGAACATTATTTTTTCGCAATCTGACAGACTTTAACCCTTTCTTTCCAGGTATCCTCCGCCAGTTCTAGGACGGCCAGCTCCTGCCTGGAGGTCGACACGCACTACGTCGCTACCCTCGCCCAGGACGTCACCCCGAGGGTCGTCCCCTGGAGGGTGGAAGTCCTCGGAGTCACGGCAGCTGTGGTGTTGTTCCTTGTAGTTCTCGTATCTGTCACTAGATGTCGCTCATCCTCGAAACATTGTGATCAAAGCCACCAAGATTGTGACCGATACAAACGTAAGTAGTTTTAACTCATCATCCTTGTAAAAGTAATATGTTGAATTCATTATTGTTTATTTCATGCAAGGCATCTTTTAATTCTTTGACAAAGGAAATCGTTGTCGAACAAGTAACTGCATACATTGAAACCTTTTCTAAATTTGTGTTTTAACTCCAATGGTATTTACCTTTTTCAGTTTGGAGACTAACTAATAAAATTACGGTAAATGTTCTAAAGATGATTGTCCTTTAACAGGAACGAAAAGGCGAAAAGGATCATAACCAACACCAAACGAATAAAACCTGATCAGTATCGATGCTTCAACATTAGGATTAACACTGAATAAAATATGTACCCAGACATTGAGATAAACAGTTACTGTAGTAGAAACTGTATAGAAACATTTTCGATAAGTATTAAAAAAATCTGCCTAAAGAATATGATAAAAACAACTTTATCTATGCGTTGATATCGACGTAGAACAAAATATACTCCTTAACATAAAGGATTAACATAAAAACTCATAAACTATTTCAAATATGTACCTAAACATAAGATAGATATTTAAACAGTCTAAAGCTATACTTTTGGATGGACATTTTTAAAAATGTGTACCTAAAGTTTAATTCAAAAATTAATTAAAGTCTGTTTCTAACCTTATTAAAACCAATAAAATCACTACCTAATTTACGATACTAACAAATTAAAATATACTAGTGTACCTGTTGCTCGAATTCGAGCAATTGCGAAGCATTACATGCGACTCAAAGATTATGGAAATACTCATGATCTACACAACAGTTAGATATAATCAAAATCTTTTGTAAATATCTTATCTTTTTTTCAAAGAGCTGATCTAGTTTTTTTAGTGTTTTAGTGTAAAAAAAACATTAGCCTCTTTCTATTTATTTTACTTGGTTGTGTTCTATGACTTTTTCTATGTTTCAATTGTTTGCAAATCGGTTATTTCAATGATTGCCCAAGAAATGTAGCACAGTGTTAATTCAGTTTTATTTTTAGCCTATATCAAATTGTCCAGGATTTCTCGCTCTTTTCCATTGTAATAATTACACCAACCCAAGTTTCGTCTACAGATACAATATGCTAAAGAATATCACCTACGTACAATCTCCAAGAAGTGGTAAAAAAAGGCAGAAACCAACCCATACAATAGATACCGGTACCTAAAAGTTAACTCCATAAAAAATAATTTTAAAAGTTACTGTGATATTAGGATTTTCCACTGATTTGGTAATAGAACATTATATTGCAAAACATGACACGATGCAGAAGAAAATCAATTTTAAAATCCATTGCAAATACTGTACTTCATTTTGACAAATTCAATAAATCACAATTTTAAATATTAACAGCTGTTGCATTAAAGAGTAGTGTAGAATTATGCATATGGTCGTAATGTAAACAAATCTGAAGAGGCAACTTTAAAGGCTTCTGGGGCAGAGCCCCTAGGGAATTTACCTCTTTCCTCTTTTGATGGCTCATCTACAGACTAAGACCTTTCTTTAGAGACCCCTACCAAGTTTCTGCGCCTAGCCGTTCTCTCAAATTAGCTGTGACAAAACCCCCGTTTTCCTCCATAAGAATAACATGGGATGGGAATTTAGTATAAAGGCCACGGGGGCAGAGCCCCAAGGGAATTCACCATGTTTCTCTTTTGATGGCTCATCTACAGACCAAGACCTTTCTTTAGACACCTCTACCGAGTTTCTACGCCCAGCCGTTCTCTCAAAATAGCTGTGACAAAGAAAAACAGTTTCAAATTAATATATAGATACCTAAATTAGCATGAATAATTTAAACTGTACCATACCTGTTGGTAAAATCGTATCAGATTTCTTCAACCAACGTTACAATTTGACTTACTCGAGCAGACGACCACACAACACAATAAGATAGTCTGGTGAATGAGACAATGATGAGACTGAGAATGGGGCCACCATGCAACAATCGCATGGGCTGATGAGAACAGCGCATATACTGCCTCCCTGTTCCGTTACATTGCTCATATTATTACAGTCTAGTACTGTGACTATATTATACGTCAACGTTGGCAATGTGAAGCATTGTGATGTCAGCAAGAGTAATTTATAATGCTCAGTTTTGTTTATGTAGTTTTGTTTGTTGAACTATTTCAAAGTTAAATTGTGCACAGTTATATTGAACGATTTCTTTTGTGAGTTGAAACGAAATGTTTCATAATTTGAAATTGCATTCAGGTAAATGTGATTAGTATTGCATTTTTGTGATATATTGCATTTATTGAAATATAATACGCCGTTTAACATTGTTTTTCAAAAACCACCCTTATATTGTTAACATTTACTATGGGGGTCATTACTGGGACTATAATATAATGATGACCAAATACATCTAGTCGAAATCAATCGTCATTCTAACATCGTGTCAATTAATTTACAGTCTTATAAATGGTCATAGTTTGAATGAAGATCAATCAAAACGTTATAGAAGCCGTATTTTTTATATTCGTATCCAATGAATAAGTTCTATTTGCAAGAACTACCTACATCTTCTTGATACTAAACATGTTTAATCATTGCATAAGCCTTCATAATAAGCCAGTTTCAACTTTAATTCTTGGTAAAAATCAGTTAGCTGCCTCCAATATATTTAAATACAGGCTGGGCTAGGTTAGGATAGGTTATTTAATTTTCAAAACTTATATTTATTTTAATAGTGGTATGTATGATATGTGGAAAATTTAGGCTTATATTAGGTACGTATATGAAATACCACAGTCTTTTTTATATTTCTATTCACTAAAACGTGTTTGGTCATGATCTTAAAGATACTATATTTTACCGTACCTTGGGCGTGGAATTAGTATTATTAATCTATAAATTAATAGGCAATCATGTTTCTTTAAAACCTATTTTCTCAGATCATGTGCATCATAGGGAAGATCTACGCATACTGTTGAAAATATATTTCCTGTAGAGGTGCAGAATCTCTTAATAAATTAAAATATGCTAAAAAAATAAGCACAAAAAATTAAAAAAATTAACATTGACATTAGTAGGCAATCTCGCTTGTGAATCGCCTCCATACCCAACCCATTAAACTAACATCAGTGTTGCAAATGTCCGCTATCAGTGCAGTATTTACTTAGCGTTACTCAACGCTAACGTCACATATAACGTAACGTTTGATGTTGCAGTGTACCCGCCTCCCGTCACGTTACATCACGCTAACGTCACGCTATCTACAGAACACCTAGCGTAGCCGGACCAGCAGCAAGCAGCATACCAAATAATAGCATAAGCCACTTTGTACTTATTTGTAAATAAATATGTGTACACTTATAAGTTTGTTTTAGTTGGTTACCCAAAACTGTAGTCGTTTTAGGTTATGTAAAAGAAAATATGATTAATCACGGGGTTGTTAATCTATCTATATATTAATAGAAAGCATGTTTCTTTAAAACCTTTTTTCTCAGCTCGTGTGCATCGCAAGGAAAATCTACGCATACTGTTGGAAAGATATTTTCCTGTAGATGTGGAGAATCCCTTTAAAAATTAAAATAGGCTCAAAATTAAGCAAAATTAAGCTTGCAAAATGTGAAAAACCTGCAGAGTTCTGGAATTGTTTAAAAAATTGTGAGATTATAAGTAGTAAGAGAAATAGTGTGCTCCCCCCTGATTTAGATATTAACAGAATAAATGAATATTTCACCAATATGGGATCGGGAAAAGATATAGATATTGAAATACTGAATATATTTCAAAAAGATAAAAAACACGGAGATAATGATAGGTTTAATTTCAAACTTATTACAGAAAATGATGTTAAGGAGGCAATGAACTCGATAAAATCAAAAGCTCTAGGTGCTGATGATATATCTATAGAAATGATCAAATCTGTTAGCCCATATGCATTAGGAGCAATTACACATTTATTAAATATGAGCCTGGCCTCTGGTGTTTTTCCTAGCAGTTGGAAGATTGCCTACGTGAAACCTTTGCCTAAAGTTGCTACGCCAAAAACCATCCAGCAGCTAAGACCTATCTCTGTGTTACCTGCAATTTCAAAGATACTGGAAAAGATAGTAACCGAACAAATCACTTTATTTCTAGATGAGTATAATATACTGCCTAAGCTACAGTCAGGGTTTAGAAAAAACCACAGCACGTGTACTGCACTGACTAATATGTTTGCTGATCTATTTGATGCCAAAGACAAAGGACTCTACAGCACATTAGCTATTTTAGATTACTCTCAAGCATTCGACTCTATTGATCATGAATTATTATTGACAAAAATGAAGTACTATGGTTGCAGCGAAAAAGTTGTATTTTGGTTTCGGTCCTATTTGGAGTCCCGACTGCAGGTTACCAAAATTGGGAGTGGGACATCAGATCCGCTTTGCAAATTGCGAGGTGTACCTCAAGGTAGTTGTTTAGGCCCTGTGCTGTTCAATTTATACACGTCTGACTTGCCCAGAAGTGTAAAATATTGTACAGCACACTTGTATGCTGATGACTGTCAATTACACTTGTCATACAAGCCAGACATGACATCCGCAGCAATTGAACTCATCAATGCTGATTTGCACAGCATTTTTCAATGGTCTGCCATGAATGGCCTTGGATTGAACGTTGACAAGTGTGTTGTCATGCATACTGGACCACATATTCTAATGCAGGAGTTGAGAAAATCTGACATTAAAGTCACCCTTGATGGCATGGGATTGTCTGTCTGTGACACTGTCAACACGCTTGGTGTTGTACTTGACAAAGACCTCTCTTTTTCTGACCACGTCACATCTGCAGTCCAACGCGCAGTGGGAAGATTGAGAGGTCTTAGCAGATTCAAAACTCTCCTGCCAGAATTTGCCAAAACGCAACTCATGCGGTCCTTGGTCCTTCCAGCCTTCACATATTGCTTTCCTGCATATGGAAACAGCGTCTCTAAGGAGGATATGGCAAGAGTTCAGAGAATTCAAAATTCTGCCATAAGGTTCATTTTTGGCCTTAGTCGCTTTGAACACGTGTCCTCCTACAGAGATGCTGCTAAGCTCATCCCAATGGATGACATGTGCAGAAAGCTGACCTGCTGCCTGGTCCACAAAGTGCTCACGCTGGGAGAGCCTCATTACCTCAGCGAGAGGCTGAAGCACAGGAGGGAGATCTGTCTGCGTAGTACTCGCTCCGACCGCAAGCTTCACTTTCCTAAAGTGAGGCTTGAGGCTGGAAGAAAGTCTTTTTCTTATTTCGGCCCGCGGTTGTACAATGGCCTCCCTCAAGAGATCAAGTGTTCAAAATCGTACAACACATTCAGGGCCGCAATGAAAAAAACAAATGTTAAATGTATATTGTAATTATTCTGTTGTAATTTGTTTGTATATACTTATGTAAATATATTAGGATAGTTTAGATTTAGTGACTTGAGTTAGTTTGAAAACCATGTATTATGAAACTCGCTCGCAAATAAAGGCCTTTTTATTTATTTATTTATTTATTTTAAGCACAAAAAATGAATTTGAAATTTAAAAAAAATTAACATGGGCTTTACGGGTTGTCATGCTGGTGACGAAATAAACACGAAATATAAACAGAAAATCAAAATAAATGTAAGAAATTCCAATCATATGTTTTATTTACAGTGTGTGATGAAAATTAGAGAAATCTGTACCAAGGCCACACTAATGTCTGTACACTAGATATTTTTGGTCGAGTTTTCGACCACTGGACGACCTCTAGTTATAACTAGGGTTGCTTTCAGAGAGGTGAAAGCCAGTTGAGCGGAACAAACGTGATTTGATATTTGTTTAAGTAACTAAATGTAAAAAAGTCAATAGATGTATTAATGCTTGTTTTATTGATTATAATTGTAATAATTCAAATTTGTTTTTACTACATCTTGTTATTCAGACACCTCTTCCAGAAGTGCATTGGTAGTTTTGACCAGGAAAATATTACAGTAGTTGGAATCTGATATTAACATCCAAAAAGGGCATTAAAGTATAAAAAAGAGAAAGGAAATTTAACATTCAAATTCAACTTTAGCCTACAACAAAAACATTGGTGTTCATTTTTCACCCTTACAATCGGTTTAAAGTATTTAAGTATAAAAAACAGTAACTATTTAAAAAACACGTGAGTATTAAAGTATAACATCAGGAGGGAAAATTTGACATTTAAATTCAACTGTGCAACATAAACATTGGTCTTCATTTCAACCCTTGCAATCGGTTAAAATCAGCTTTCTTTGCTGAAAATAATTTATGATTGTTAATACCAAGTATTCTTGATATGATTGTAATGTAACTGGAATGTAGGTCTTCCACCATTATTGGGACGATTTAGAGACGGCATTTTAATACTGGCCTTAATAAAACCATTGACCATTGGATACAGAAGATTTTGATGAAAAAGCTGGCTATAAATTTAACATGGGGATGGAATGTCTAGTTGTATTGATAGTCAAAGATAACCGTGGTTAAAAGTGTACTTCTATAAGTCCAGGTAATTAATTATTTACTTATTACGGTTATAACTGGACGTATGTATAGTCCGTGGCTTGGCAATCAAATAACAGTATTCATATAGGATAGGCTACTGTTATCAACATTTGAAATTACTGAATTTTTACCAAATTACTGTTTCACAAAATGCAGATTCCATTTCAGCCGAGCCATTAAAATGAGGATTTGCCGAACAATTATTAATATTACAGAATAGTATTTAATGATGTACAACTTTTCACATTTCATAAATTATATGTTAGTTTTGCTATGGGCAAAGGTCCAAATCCAAATGTTCTTTTCTTTTGGTTTTTATGTAGTAATTTGCTACAATCATTGACTTTATATAAAGTCAATGCTAGAATACAGTAGATGGTTTGTTAAGACCATATGCAAACATTTTTGGAATCATTTCCCCATTTAACCAACTATTCCAAAAGATAAAAATTATATGGTGCATCACAAATAAACAACTCGATCACCTACCTATAACCTACACTTTACCTTCCTAATCTAACCTTACTTCAAAACATTTAATGTAGTCACGAGTACTCATAAACCCCGACCTACCTTCCCCACATGCCTAAATTAGATTAGTGTTCAATCTGCGTTTTGTTAATAAGTGTAATAACTTACTGCACCGTCGATGTAATTCAACATAATATAATCTGTGATGTATTATCGGATTAAATATCGATTTCGATGTGGTTCGATATATCGCTTATTAAATCCTGATTTCTAACATTGGCTGTTTCTAATCAGCTGGCAACACAAATAGGTTCCCAAGAAAGTAGTCACTGGTCCGTATCCCTCCGCTCCTTGTTTATGCTCCGCGCATTGAGAAAGTAGTTCCGTATATTTTCTCGATTTTCAGTGAATTCCGCGCCTTAAAAAAATGTTGTAATGGCATTTTCTTGTTTATTAAAATCATAGGAATGGTTTAAAAACGTTTAAAAGAAAAGTATAGAAAGTTCAGAAATACCTTATGATTCTCTTGTTTACATTTTTCTTGTAAACAAAAAAACTGTCATAGCTACTTTAGTCCCATAAGCCTAATGTTAAAAATTTAAAAATTTAAGTTCGTTTTAAATTGCATTAGCATTATCTAATTGAAATTTGTTTGTTTACAAACCATCTCATTATTAGTCTAAGTAGTCTTGTTAAGTTTGGCTGAAATGTGTTCAGCCGTTATTGAGTGATGGTGTTATATTGTTTGCATTGAAGTTGATCCCAAAGAGCTTCGCTCGCTTCGCTCGCTCCGCTCAATTAATATGTTCGAAGCAGGAATTATAATATCCTAATAATTAGACCAATTCGTATATACCAAGGCCAAAACATGTGGTTCGGATTCCACTATAAACTGTAGGTCCCTTAGTTGCATTTAGCTGTATGGCTATTAATTAACAGCTGTGTCTAAGGAACATGTCGGCCTTAGTCACTAACAAGACTACAAGATCGTGCCACTCCATACTTGGCTTAAAATTCCTACTTTGTATGGTCGCCTAATAATACAAAATGGGACATTTTTTATTTTGAAAGAATGCCGTAGGCAATAGATCTCATTATGTTATATATCTTGTGGGGATAATATGCATCGTGTTGCGTAAAATAAAAGTAAGTTTACTTTGATACAAGTTAACATATTGCAACAGACATCCTAAATCTAAAGTACTTTGGATTGTGTCACTAGACAACTCATAGGCATAAGTCCAAGAACTTCATACAAGCAAGGACTGTTTTTTGTACATTTTTTGACGATTTCGTCATATAAAATTGTAACAGTCTTTTCATTCATGTGTAGTGCACTCATTTGTATTGAAGGTTTAAGCATACACTGCCAAAAGTTATCTTAAACAAAAGTATGAAAAAAGATGACGTGACAAAGAATGCTATAATACTATAGTAGTTATATGATAATGATTGGTTTTCAGCAGAGTCCAAGCTACAGGCTAAATTGCATTTAAAGTGTCCAACTATGACACTACAAGGCAAAGAAGAGTGAATAATCTTTGTTGAATCAATGAGACTATTATAACATATTGCAACACATTATCCAGAGTTTTATATGTCGATGAGCTAGACGGAAGGTTTGCTATAGTCTCGACTAGACACCTCCTCCATTTCTATATAGGTTAACCCCCAGCTTTATATTTACATCTTTATGGAATCATCGCTTAGCTAAATTAATTTATCATTGGCAAAATTTAAAAATAGACTCCACCTTCCACCACAGCCCCATGACTACGGCCATGGACGTTCTGTCTATGGTAATCAGAACGCTCTCAGATTTTTGTCGACACATGCAACGGATGCGCTTCAGATTCAAGTTGATATAAGCATCCTGCGTTATCAGCTGATCTCATATCGGATGCGAGTCAGCTGTGCACCGGATGTTGAGATGTTCGCAGTCATACCAACAGTACGACACGTGTGGTGACGTCATCTCTCCATGTGGTCCCGATGTGTACGTGAATATCACATGTATTGCAGATTTGGATTGTCTTTGTAGTCTGTACAGTTATAGAATAAAAGAACAGAGAAAGACTAAATGATTTACTGATAATCTCGATGGTTCTTATTCGAAGAGCTATCAATGTATGTAATATTAAATAGATTTCTGTTTGAATATGTCAGAATAAATCGTGTGAATTTGGCAATAGGTACACCTCAACTTAATTCTGTATGAGAAATAATCAATAAGAAATGAAATAATTTGTTAACATTCATTGTTCATTGTTAACATTCATTGTTAACTTACATACAAGTGGGGTCGATGTAGGACCTGGATGTCATTTATTGGACCTGAAATGATGCGATCTTAAGAAAAGGTCAACGTTATATAGTAACATGACCAACGTTTAGAACGCGCCTTAACAAAAACATTACAATTACTATGGTGTAGAAAATGACAAAAATAAGAAAAAGGTAAGACTTAAGATAATAAAACATCTTTGCCTGTCTTTTCAGTGTGTAGAGAGTTAGAGACTAAAAGATTAATAGACCTTGTTTTGATAATCTCTGTATTTGAAATTTGCTCTTAGATATTTGTTCCATAATAATTATACAATCATCATTATGAAAGAAGACTGAAGAAAATGTGTGTAAATTGGTATTTCATAGACCAACTGTATACTACCATAGTCAATGATGCTACAGTTGTGCAAGATACTAGAAAAAGAATAAACAGATAAACACAAATTATTGCAAACAGATAACGAATTAAAACATATATAGGTAAACATATAAAACATATAGGCCTACTGAGTCTAGTCGTCGATAAAACCAAGGTGTACACAAAACATAACATAATACACCACTCTCCGTTGATTTAAAATAAAATGCAATCAATTTTTAATTCATTGCTCAAACCATTTTTTTACCATAACGTACCAGAATTAACTAATTCTAAAAACGTCCATAATTACAAAGTATTCCAAAAATTAAAATGTTAGTGTGGGGTTACATTAGTTTCAAGGTTCTTTATTTAACGATGCACTAGCCACTTCTAGCAAGCTGTTTTAAAAGGACATTACTTTTGTACAAGTCTAAACGCACCTTGCTTCATTTTTATGTCGTCCTTAATGAACGGGCAGTAAAGATTGTTCTAAGATATATAAGATGTTCTAAATGCTAATTAAATCATTAGAACCTCATTTGACATTTATTAACTTCAATTACGACCGATATTAATTAATCTATGCATGACGGTTAAACTAAAATATGCTGCACTTCATGATACGGATCGTTTCTTATACGGTTTGTCAGTCTGTTTCATAACTGCTTAGTTAAACTAAATAAATATGGAGAAGGGAACAATTTGATTTATAAGTTCTTGTTTTGATTGTGAGGTTCACATTTTGTGCTTTACAATAATACCATCATTTTTAGGACCATCATTTTGGTCTGGTATTTTTGGAGTAAATATTTATGTTAACAACGAGTATTTTACCCATGAACTTCTCAAAAGGGCCCATAACAGTTGATTTGAATCCAATTTTGTTATGACAAAAATGTTAAATTATTATTCTTTCCTCTAAAGAAATCAAAATGTTTAAATTTGCACTTTTACATTTACTTTATTTATATTTTGATAAATTAAGTCTTTTTTTACTGTAACACAGTTGATTGGATTAGTCAACAAATTATTTTTAAAAGTAAGTTTTTATAATATGAGTATTGTTTCTACAATTAAAGATGGTTATAAAACTATGTTCCGATATATTTAAAGAACCACATTAACCATTCCCTTGTTGTGAAGTTTGGGTAAACCACCTATATACTTTTTCACTTATTCAGTGAGCATATAAACACAACTCCAAGGCACATGAATGAATTGTAAAAGCAGGAAAGGGAAAATGAATAACCTCGGCTCGGAGTGAATATAGAAAGAGAAACAAATGCAACAGACCGAGAGTAGAGTCCCGACTTCGGTTTTATTAAAAGTTTCAAAAACGGGGCCACCCATTGTCAGCCCCCATTGACTGAGTTTTGACACTCCTGTAATGTCAAAAATGAAAAGATCCGTCGCGACGAGCTCTCTGCGACGCTACAGTTAAATGAAAAACTTTGATTAATAGAAGTGTTGTTAAAAACCTAAATAAGACTTTGTCAAGCGATCGTCTTTTGCGAAATGTTCTGTTTATTCATGATGCAACGTGGAGATGTAATTTCTCAATTCAACACCCTTCAACGCCCTTTCGCTGTTTTGAACATTTGTATGTTTGTTGAAAATCTAAGGGAGTATGTTTTATCTATGATACAACATAGTCAGAGAATATGCACATAGCTGCACTACATACGATAGAGCCTGTTATACTTTCACAGAGACATTCTACTTGTATTAATTAAACACGGAATGTTCATTAATTTTCGTCTTGACAGAGAAATAAATAGAGTTAGATAGAGAAACTGATATACTCGTTATCACCACTTTCAATTCATCACCTCTGCCCGAGACCGTTTATCACCTTTACACTGCACACCTGGGACTGATATAATAACCTGGCTTGAGAAGGTTAATACTTCCTGCTTTCAGTGAAATGTTACTTTATAGATAAACTAGTAGTTTTGTAACGGGGTATGATCCTAATAATGAACAAATACTTAGAAAGCAGCAGGTATAATACCACTATTTCTTAACACTACCTTTGACTAGGGCTAGAACGAAACAAAGGTAAATGGTATTCACATGTTAACATGTAAACACATGTTAAAGTTGCAGAAAGTTTTAAAATAAAAATTAATTTCGAGTCATCAACAGAGTTGTGCTATTGTCGATTGCTGGTTTCTGTTATATTTTCATGAGATAGGGTTTTTTATCGGAACTATAGCATGTTAAATGACAGATTAACAACTAACACAACTGTGTACGCATTCACACAATGAATCATTTGTAGAAAATAAATTAAATAAAGCATTGTTAAAATGTCAATGAATAAGACTTGATTACGAAAAATCTTAATCCGTACTGTAGTAAAGCAGTAGTAATATTATTGACAAAGCATTTAAAATAGAGAGGTGTAATATATTTCCAAAAAACTTCTAAAATTCAACCTAACCCCTCATTAATACACAAGTTCTAAATTAATATTTCTCTAACTAATAGTTATAATGTGAAAACCCTTTGTACCTTTAAATTTTATAAGTAAGAAAGATGAATTAAAAAACTGGGTTTTCATACCTTAAACCCCCCTATTTATATAAGTGAACACATTTGGTCAAGATGCTACAAAAAATTTAAAAGTGTTATTCAAATTTTCCGCTTTAAACGAGTAATGATTTACACACCCATAAATCTACAGAAATAGATTCTACGAATCCTAGTTTTATTAGCATTAACATAAACATTTACCCAATCAAATTAACATCTCACTCCTATTCCCAGTTTCCTGCGTGTTGACTGTCAACCGTCTGGAAATACTACAGCAATAAACAAACGTCCAGATCAGCTGATCAAGAAATACAGTAGTGGTGAACAAACCTGTAAATCAGCTGTTTGGACGCTAGAAATGTCAGCTGAGACTGTAATGGCGGGAGAGGAGCCCACCGCCTCTCTAGAGTTGGCTCGCAACGCTAGGAATAGTTTTAGCCCAGAGATATATATATTTTTTTTTAAATAAGGCCGACAATAATGTTTTTTTTTGGGGGGGGGGATTCTTAACGCCATTTGCGTCTTCTCGCATTTTAAATGGATCTTTTAGTCTGGGTATGGTTATTTATGGGCAAACTGTTGTTGGATATCACTAAATTGCATTATAATTAAATTGCAAACAAGTTCTTTAAATGAAAAATATTTTAGTTTTCTCTGATAGTTTTTTTTTTTTTTTTTTTTTTTTTTTTATAACGCTGCAATATGACGACAAATATAGTTCATCACATGGGCAAAAAAAATCCTTTCCACCCTCACTCATTTTCCGACCTCGGCTTTGCCTCGATCGCTTGGGTCGAAAAGATTCTCTTTAAGCGCCTAAGTCCCCCGATATCCTACTAATTCTTGTATTATTTTATGTGATAACACAGTTAGTTTTGAGTACAAGTCTAAAACACAATTTTAAAAGTTAAGAATTAAAAGAACTCTCTTTTTCTTTAAGACTTTAACTATGAAACAAAAACATTTAAATCATGAAAATCTACTGGTGCAGAAAAATTGCATTTCTCTTCAGCCATCTGTAAAAGCTCTCTTTATCTATACAAGTGCTATTGGATATGCAACATAAATTCTGTGTTGAGGTTTCGAACCAGATAGCGTCAAAGATTAATGACCGTTTCTCCCTGCCTATAAAATTATTCGCATTACCAAGCAAGCAAGGGGTGTGCGATAAGCCTGCACTATTGTACACTCCCCTGTCATTAAAATTATCAACAGAGCTCCATCGTGACGAGAGAAAAGTTAAACATTGATTTGGTTACATCACATATTATCTTAAGTAAAGCGTATGTTACTGTAGTTGAATCGTGTGCCTAGGTATTAATCAGTATTGAGGCTTATGGTTTCTTCGATTCTAATATTTTTTTTTTCAGGAATCTATTTATTTCATTATGCTACACTTTTCCACTAACTGCTTGGGAAGAGGGTTTAGTGGTAGAGCGCAGTGCTTTGGTCCCTGAGGTCCCGCGTTCAAATCCCACAGATCTCTAGTCCAAGTCTGAAGTAATGTGTATGTTCCGGGCTTGAGCCTAAGGTCAAGAAACTATCATGCATGATAATATGATGCAAACTATCATGGTGAATTAGCGAGGTTGAACTTCGTAACTGTGAAGGCAAGAAATAATTGCATAAACAAATGAAATAATTGCTAAAATAAACGCAATACTTACCAGTGGTTGTTATTTAATCACTCAACATAACTAAAAGTTGAAAAATTAAACTTTGAGTGGAAGTTGCACTCATAATCCATATCGAAACTAACTGATGCCTAGTAGAAATATATCACAAGCAAATGAATGAAACAGAACAGAGAACAGAACTCTTTAGCCAATAAATAAAGCAAGTGGGTGGCTTCGCCAAACGATGATTGCCAGGAAGATATTGTAACGTTCCCTAGAGTTATTGGACAGTAAAGTAGAAACTTCATACATCAGTGGGTCAGAAATACACCGACGATAAGGCCGACTTTGGACGACGTTGGATGCTGTGCACTGTGCAGGGCTCATATAATTGGATATCGAAAGGTTACATTTTTTATTTGTAGAGCATATATATGCAAAACGTGCGTATTTTATGGTCGTCTGTAGGCTGAGTTTTTAACTTGTGTTCTTACATTGAGTAAACATACTAAATGACAGATTTTCACCGATAAAACGTAACACAAAATTTTGCTCAGTGGTACTTATCCCAGTGTCACTTCTTAGCTTATGTTGTTACTCTTAAAAATACATTTTCGTTTATGTTTTCTAACTTAGAATACTGAAAGGACAATTAAGGGAAAATCAAATAAAAATTTAAACGTTTGAAAGACAAGAAGTGAGTGGTTTTCTAAGACCGTTGAGAAACCTTTTTTAAAGAAAATAAAAATATCTATTTCCAAGAAAAAGGGTACAAAAATAAAATAGAATTTTATCCTATCGGTGTGTTAAATATTCTATCTTCCTTTGTTCGTCCTGGCAAAGGAACAAAAACCGATTCTCACGAATTGAAAAGTTCTAAGTTTAAACGGCTAAATTAAAAACTTTAGATATGATTCGAAATCTCATCACATACGCAGAGCTTGAGAAAGTCTCAAATCTAAATCTCGTTTCAAATCCACATGCTACAGATATAGACCCCCTAGAGCTCCAAACTTATAATGGAGCAGTCAGAATCGTATGACAACTTTGCTAATTTTCAGTTTTCCAAACTTTGCTTCGTCTGAAGTATATCTTGCTGGAGTTTTTATCAGGTGGCAAATTTAAAAAGTTGCCTCATAGTGTATATGAAAAAGAAATGTTAAGTTTGTTAAATCTGACTTTAATACTCTGAAGTAAATTTGTTATCCAGTAGAAATTAAGTCAAATTCTTCTTAATATGTAGCCTCTTTGCGCATTGTTCACTAACCCCTGGCATGAATTGTTTCTTATAATATTTAAATGCTAAATACCTGGATCATAATATAGAAAACTGCATAGTGTAAACACAATTTTAACAGAGGAGTGGGGTGGAAAAACGGCCTCAGTCTGAAATCTGAGTTTAGAGTTAATCGAGATTGAAGTTGTATGAGTACACATTGTAATATTTGTCAGAAAAACTCATTCCACAGATCACTCTTCTCCCATACAGCAACTTATGTAGTTTACAGCTGTACATTTAAAAATAAAGTTCAACTATCGAGGTGGCTTGAAAAGACAAAATAATAGTGAGACCTCAGAGGCCGTTTTTCCATAACAGCTATATCTTAGGGATAATGAGTGATAAACCATTGCATTAAAATGAATTTAAGTACATAATATTATTAAATATACAATTTTCAATAAAAACATTACTTAAAAATGTTTTCAGTAGCAAAACTTATGTTTATATTTGAATTGTTCTTGGAAAAAACTGTGTATTTTGTTCTTTGTTCACACATTTTATGGACTACCCTTCTTCAGGAAATTCATATGCCTCTATCTCATCGGCGTCGGACACTTCTTCAGTTTCGTCTTCTTCTGCCTCGATAATACTTTCCTTAGATCGGTTGATTACTTGTTCAAACCAATCGGATTCTTCGCTGGACAGGAAATCAAACAAGGCTCGCAGATCCTTCTCCTTGGCTGGTTTTAGTTTCTGTCTTGGAAGGAGGGGGATACTACCAGGATCGAACTCAGTTAAATTTGACCCCTTGATGAAGAAAGTGAAAGGCACAAACGCAGCTTGGTACGCCATAGAAGCCAACACAGTTCCTGATGAAAGATACTGAAGCAAGCAGTATTTTTGGATTCTAAAAGGTTTGTCTTTTGAAGATAAACTTTTGTAGTCCTTGAAAAACTGTTCCAAAGACAAGCTGAAACTTTTCAAAAGTCCAAATCCATAAATCAACTCTGATTTATTAGAAATGACTGCATCATACTCAGCTGATGTGACGATTCGTGCCCTTCTATGAAGGCAGTTAGAATAGGCACCAAAGTTTCGGTCACATTGGCAGTAGGAGTGGCCTCTCACTGGGAACAGTTGGGTCACTTTAACCTTGTACTTCATGCTTAAAAATGAACAGAACATCATTATTTTGTGGTTTTTGTTCTGACCACCAGCATTATCAGACATAAGTATTATTTCTTTAATGTTTGGATTATTTTCCATTTCTTTAGCTATGTAGTGGTAAACAAATGAAGCAACAGTATCTGGGCCTTTTGAACATTCAGTTTCTAGATAGGTGTACATAGTACTTTTGTCATTGTTGTGACAGTGAATGTTGAACACAAAGTACCACAGTTGCCTTTTATAAAAAAGGGAGTTCACAGTCAGTTTTGGTAGCGGTAGATTTTGTCCGTAATCAAACTCTAAGACCAAACAATTATTGCTAGATTTTGCTTTTGTTATTATATTGGTCTTATAAGTTTTATAGGCTGCAGCCTTTCTCTCATGTAGCTGAAACATCGTTTTCGATGATTGATCTTGTGGATCATTTTTAATTTTAATTTTCAGTTTCTCACATAAATCGCAAGTGTCAGTCCGTGGTTTTCTGATAGCATAGATGGACTTCTTTCTAAAATACTGAGCGTAAGTGTTGCATTTCATTTTTAAGTTGGTGTTTGTCTTGTCTTTATAGAACTTTTGAAACATTTCAAAAAGACTGGTGATTGTGAGATCAGTGTTGTCAAAATAGAGCCTCTTACTTTTTTTACTGCAATAATGAGATGGTGTATTGGGTAATGAGGCCCAATGATCTTCAATAAGCTTCCAAACAGAGGCGTCAATTTTATTCGGCCTATTGTCGTGGGTTCCACGTTTTTCTTTAAAATCTATGCTACCCTGTTTTAGTTTACCTTGAATTGTTCGTATACGTCTTTGTGTGATTTGAAATATATGCATTAGCAACTTACGGCAAACCAAAACTCGTTCATCAATTTCCGGAATCTTCACGTTATATTCCCAAAGTGATTCCACATGCTTTGTATCAACCTGAGCTTTTCTAAGTTTTACTTCTTTGTTCATCATACAACTAGATAAGTATAGATCTTGAGTTTGTTTGCTTCCAAGCTGATAAAAGTTTTGAAACAACTGGATTTGATGTTTTACTAAAACATTTTGAAAACAATTTTTATTACAACACTAGCTGTGTACCCGTTCTACGCACGGGGATCTTATAATATTCAGTTGAAACCTTCTTATATAAAGAACAGCAGTTGGTTTGCATATTTTAAGATATGCTGGCCAAACTATTATACATAGCTTCATTTTATGTTGTTTTTTGTTGTTCCGGATCGGTATGACAATCAATAAAAGGTTAAATTACCTCTGTGTCTGCCGGTCGATCCTATAACGGTAGGCTTACTTTTATTTTTACTATCTGATCTCGTTTGCATGGCTCAATCACGTCCTGGTTGAAGTTCGTTCGCTACGCTCACTCACCTGTATGTTGGAGCTCGTTCGCTGCGCTCACTTTCCTTCAGGTTAGCTCGTTCGCTACGCTCACTTGCCTTCAGGTTAGCTCGTTCGCTACGCTCACTCGCCTCCAGGTTGCAAATTAGCTGTTGTCATAAATGTAAAAGAAATAATAGTGCTAGTGCTGCACCCTGTTGGTAATCCTTGTAACTTTAATGCTATTGAACATCACAGAACAGAACCAACTTGTTTAATTGAAACAGCTGTTAAGATTCAATAATTTCATTTCTCATAAGGTTAACATGGGCTTCCAGAAATTCCACGTCAAAAATCGACAAAAACTTGATTTTCAAGGGTTTACTGTTAAATATCTAACTGTCTCATATTCGATGAAATACGTCTAAAACCATCTCATATATGTATAGTATTTGGAAAATAAGTTTCAGGCGGGACAGTGCTATAGTTATTGAGGAGTAGTTGTAATAAAGTGCGTATTTTAGCGTTACCAAGAGAATGACAGATAGACAGACAGACAGACAGACAGACAGACAGACAGAAATTGAGATAAGGTTTGATTCGGTTTCTCTGACCTATGAAATGTAAAAATAACCAAAAAGTTCATTATTCTAAGCAATGTACAGACAAAACTCTAATTTTATTTATATAGATTTTTTGACCTGAACAAACTTTTTTCCTTTCACTAGCTCTGGCCCATCATTGGTGGTTCTAATAAAAGACTTACCCTCAGCCCTTCGTGATTTGTGATAGTTCTTTTTCCATAGGCTAGGGTTAGAAATCTTCCTTCTACCTTTATCTGTATTTTTTCTCACTGTCTGTATCGTCATATAAACCAACTTCTTCTTCAGCTATTTCCTCACTGTCACTCATTTTCACAAAATAAAATATCAAGCCATATATCGAAACAACAGGTATTAATTATTAAACATAACCTCAAACAGTCTGAATAAACACACATGAAAACACGCCAAAAGAAGTTGACTAGGCCTATAGATCAGCTGAACAGCCAAATTGTCAATCTGCATGGGCAAGCAATCTTATTGGCCTGACATCCCCTAGGAAAAAAAATCATAACTCGGTCAATTCCAAAGACAATCGAATGAATCTTGGACCTAAATGTTCAGAATTGAAGAAGCAACAAAATAAAGCATGTTACGGAAAAACGGCCTCAGTGCACTGAGGCCGTTTTTCTTCCCAGCTCCTGAAAGACAGCTGATTTTCTTATTTAATCTTCCATAAAGTATAATTACCTTAACAATTTTGTAGTTCCCTTTGTGTCACGAACGTCGCTGCTAATCACAAAATGCAACGTTAGTGTTTATAGTTAAGATAATCTGTTCAACAGCTGAGTCAGATAATTATGACAATCGGATTCGGTAATTGCAGCCCAACAAAAACCGACGGCTTGCTGCCTTGTTGTTAAACCCGAACCATTTCGAATCCAATTTTGTCTCCAGAAGCCACAAAACGAAGCGTCGATTTTCAAACCGCAGTGGAGACACAGCCCCGCCTCACAGCCGTTACCAGCTGATTTAGAGTGTAAATTATACAATCAGCTGATTTACACTAGGATCTGAACAACTGTGATTTATGTGTTTGTGAAGACATAAGATATGATTTAATGAATTCTAAATTAATTTAAGATTTGATCATTGTCATTTTTCACCCAATATTTCATATTCTTTTGGTTTTGATCACCTGTGCTGGCTATTAGCAAAGAATAATAAAAAACATTAATCAACAGAAAAAATGAAATACATAAATGTGTATTATAATCAACATTGTTTCCCAGACGTAGGATTAAACACAATTCCGTTTAGATATCTCGTCCTCATAAATCATCTTGAGAAAATGTTGTAATTTATTTCTTTCCAGTTTATATATATATGACTTTTTTCGTATTATTTCAACAAATAAAACAGTCTATTGATTACCCTCTGGTATTATAACCAACGATTGGAGAGAACTCGTAAAACCTATCCTAAAACACTTTTGTAGATACCACTACAAACACAAAATAAACGCAAACTACTATAAGAAGAATACTATACTATAAGAATCTTCTAGAACTATGTTAAACCTATGCTATTGGTATTTTCGAACACTTAATATTCCTAATGACCTTTACAATAGATGTAATATATTGAAATCCATTCAAGGGCTAAAATAATATAACAAAGTTGGTGTATTAGGTTTACTTATCGAAGAATGAAAACATAAAACACATCAAACATGAAGACATTGAACTTGACTGAAACATTTAACTGCAATTTAGAGAAGATAGGTTTTAGCTTTTACAAAAACAATCAAATTAAGGTGTAACGTGTTGAAACAATAACCTGATCAGCTGGGACTCGCAGGTGACTGTGATGAATGGTCTTGGAGAAACATGATGACGTAGAAAAATGGAGAAAGAACATGTGGAAGATGAAAACGCTCAGGTGTTGTGTGATAAGAGGGATAACACGAGGATTGATAACAACAATGAAGAAGTTGTTGAGGGATTGAGTTAGACAGCGACGGATATGAGGTATGGTTTGTTGCATGAAATTTGTTAAGGAACAACACCTTATGTGTAATTCACTTTGAATGTAGTGATAAATTAAAATAACAAGTCCAATTGAAGGGAGGGAAGACACCTAAGTGCTTATTTTAACCCAAACATGATTTAAGGATGAGTGTAGAATGGTGTGTGATAACCTGTGTAGCTTTGTTACTGACTAAGATCAGCTGTTTCATCAGTCAGGATCATTTGTTTAAAGCCCAATGATCATGAACAGCTGGGTCCAGTTTCGAACCACCCAAAAGCTACAGGCTTCTCTCAGTATTTATTCGGCAACGTGTTTATTGTTAAGCGTACTTACTCAACTACTCAGCCAGTAATTTTTCCATGTTTTCTGAAAACCGATTTTTAACCGTACATTTTTGTAATGCGTTATTTTTTACGCCACATAAAACTATCCCATAAAAAAATTATCAGGGAAATATCATAAAAAATACTTCAACTCTAGCACACACACTACGTAAATTATGTTTTTTGTTGAATAAAGAATTAGTTATTGCTGGCCCATAGATGGGATGTCTACTTCAGTGTCTAATATTAAGTGGTACCTTTGTAAATTTTACATTTTACATTTAGATGTCTTTTAAACCTGAACTTCTTGTAAATGTAGACTCTAGATCTGTGTATCTACAGACGAGGTATCGCTACGGTAGTCACACAGGCAAGGCAAGTGGCAGAAGTGGATAAGATAGAGCAGGCTGAACCTACATCGCCTAACCACTGTGCTACCTTGTTCACGCGCATTCAGCCAATGTATATAAAATCTACATTGGTAACACCGTAGTTTAAATCCACACATACAGTTGGGACGAGTTTTGCAGGGTTTTCAACACACATTGTGTAAAGGCAATAAATTTAAACTAGACCTACACGAAAACGCAATTAATACACGCACAAAATTAATTTTGGACAACTAGTTTGGTTGTTGGATAAAAGAATAAAAGTTAAGTTAACAATGTAGTAAGAAATGCGTCCGAAAGATGAAACTCTAATGATACTCAAGGACATCACATGCTTCAGTACAGAAAGCGGAAAATTAGCAAAGTTAAGTTCGTGATTTCTCTTGAGACCAGTATTTAACCGTTTCACCGCTTTTGATTTAAAACTAGATTTAAGTTTGCAAATATATTCGGGTTTAATTATTTTTAATTAAGAACTGCGAGTCTTTTTTCACAAGGATAAATTAACGATTTTTTGCCGAGCAAAGAAAACTACAATTTGAGAATATAATATTATCATTATTATATAAAGTGAGGAATGTTTTCTAGAGCTTAGGATTTAAAAGATTGCTAGGTTAACATTCTTGTGCATATAGTAAAATACTTTAACTTTGAATATTTTAACTCATTGAAGAATGAATAACCCACAGTCATTGGACTATTTTGTAAGGTTGTGCACCATTCCCTCATCGAAACATAAAACCCACCTACGGAGTATATACAAAATAATATAAAACGTATTATTAACATATAAAAGAATGGGTTTTAAGGGGTGTAAATATTTTTAGAATACCGTATTTGGTAAAGTTTATGAGAATTAACATCGAGTACTAAATTTAGTTATAGAAGCAGATATTCACGTAGGATGGTTTTCCGTATAAAATCCTCCATGCAGATTAAAACCGTTAAAAAAAATCAAACATTTTAATATCCACAGCGAAAATCGAATGCAACTTTACGTTTAGCTGTGCTCTTAATCGGTTAAAAAATTATAATTGGTATAAAAATTAGAGAAATATTTTAACCTCACTAATGATGAGTTATATTGAGTTGTAAAAGGCATTAATACCGGTGGAATCAGCCAAAATGAGACAAAAATAATTGCATGAATAAATCAACTGAATGAAGTCCGTCGAGCGTTAATGGGTAAAGCTTCAAGTTGTGATTTGAATAAAACTGAGGTCTTTTCAGCGATTGTTGGTAGTGGCTTCGGCAGGTTCGAACTGGACTTGTTTTTAAATATTTTAATTAATGGCTCGAATTTTATTCTAATCATCTATTGAATACAATTTGAATTGGTCGCTGTCAATTTTTGAAATAGAAATTAAAGGTTTTAGTTTGGATTAACTAAACTGTTGTGTTGACGTTATGGAGCAATTTTGATTATAAGTGCTTAAACGTGAATTAATTATAATAATTCATAGCTAAAATCATTGTAAGTGTCTATTAACCACGGTTGAAATATTGAAACGACAAAGGTTTTAACAAATTACCTAGGTGGACCAATATAGTTAATATAAATGCTTCATTTTGAGTTATTCGAAGTGTTAGATTTCATTTATTAGCAGAGGCAAGAGATGGTTTTAACCTAACTACATCACAAAACACAATAATAGTAGGCAAGAGTATTGAAAAAGACAGATTTATTGTTGTGGTTGCATTTATCTATTAAAAGAACACACCTACTGGGTTTTTTTTTTAACCAAGCAGAATTACAGAATTATAGGACCAAGTCCTGTCAACCATTCTGCCTGGCGAGGTACGGCCCTTGAGGGAACTATTCCAGCATTTGCCTAAGTGAGGAAATAAACTGTACAAACATTCCTCGGAATGGTCGGTCTGATAGACCTCCTGAATGTTTAGCAGCATTATTATTATGATGCTACTTCACTCGGTCAAATTAGTATCAGTACGTGAAATACTTTTAGATAAATAAGATACTAAACATAAAAGATAATTACAGTACTACTAGATACATTACATACTAACATTAGACACATACTTATACAAACAAGTCTGTTCTAGCTTATGCTCTGTTACATTTTCTTCAGGTCTTGTTCTTTTTTCCTTGTGTTGCTGCAGTACTCCTCCGTTTCTTGCTCTTGAAGTTTCCCAGATATTTTATCTCCTCATCCATTAGTTTTCGGCTCCTAAACTTCATCATGTTCTTCAATTATTTTTTTTTTATAGCAGATCCTTTGGCACTTTATCGGAGCGATCCTTTAACTATGTGGATCCTTCTTACTTAAGCAACAGTAACAACAGCAAGTCTCCGTGTTTTAACCTCTCATTTTCATTTTCCCCGGAGTCCCTATGTGGTTGCTTTCTGTGGTGATCCTATGCAAGTTTTCATGTAGCAGTAGTGACCATTCTGTCAACTTCTCACGGATAATCCATCTTCCAGAACACTGATCTATTATGAACACTGCTCAATGGAACCAAGACACTAAACTCTATAGTCTTTACTCTTCCACAAAATAATTTTAACAGGAGACAAAAAATTATTTGTTGAGTCGGTGATAGAATTAAATAAATTGTTTTTATGGAAACATATATTTACTGTAACATGTCATTGTCCAAGAAGCTTAGATGATTAATCATCGGTTAAACATACTCACTGTTTTACTATGGATGGTTTGAGATAAGCAATTTCTATGTAAAGTTGAAGCCAAATTTAGGATGAAAACATCGCTGGAGAATATCAAACCGTATACAGCAAATTGATTTTAGTGGAAAGGAAAAAGGTATGTTACTGATTCATTATCACAAATGTTTCGTGTGCGTGAGTATCCCCTTTTTTAATGTTTAAGTTTGTGTTATTTAATTTTTACGCTTCAGGGTAAGATGAAGGCAAATGGTGCCGCCTGATGAAGTTAGTTTCGTTTGCAATTTAATGGATTGTCTAATAGGGGGTATTTAGAGTTTTTGATGGAAAGGTAAACAAACATTGAAATAGAAAGATCATGTACACTTAACACAACCGCACATTTTAAATAGTAATTGTTTTCACTGATGAAAGCAGCTCTGATTTTATTTGATTTTGTGTATTTTATTTTTTATTTTACAAGCACCCAAAGGATGTTGACTAAAAGTCAACCGATTGGTAGTCTTTTGACATTAACCAATAACGATTTAGTATTATAAGTACTCGAGCTGAGCTGTCTTATCACAAAACCAAAGTGTAAACCTGTCACCTGATTCAGTTCGAATTCTCTCTCGGTGCTGTTAAGTCCACAGACTAAATTTACCTTGAAAGTTATCACTACAAAGCCCAGACGGAGGATTTCCCACGTACCTCGGTGTCAAAGTTCAACGGCTCAGTCACCAATTAAGCGTAAATTCACGATCGACAGCATTCTGCATTGGAGCATAGAACCGCACCGGTCCACTGCAGACGCACACCTTTGGGGAAGGGAAAAAGGGGGGAAAAAACACTTCACTCTACAGCCTACAATGTCAACCAGTGATTAAAAAAGGAAATTAGGGAACAAATAGTGTGACAATTATGTAATGCATTAAGTACGTAAATATGTCCAATTTAAAAACTGTTCTTCTCACTTGAATGTCTAAAATACAGTGGGACCTCGATAAGAAAACCCTCGATAACAAGTCACTCTTGATAACAAGTGTATTTTTCAAATCCCCTTGAATTTATTTTACCTATGAACACATGTTACTGCAAACCTCAATAAGAAGCCAACCTTCATAACCAGACTAATTTTATAATCCCCATGAGAGTCTTGTTATCAAGGTTCTACTTATATCATATTCTTGACATACAGTCAAGACAGGCTCCGGCCCACCTGATACACCCTGTCACATAGATAAAGTCTATACAGTATTAGTGGAATTCAAACCCAGTTCTCCAGAAAATAAGTCAAACGCTTTAACCATTAGACCTTAAATATTGTCATCTACCGAGTTAGGTAGGAGGTATCTACAACATTCGAGATCAATTAAATTGTTTTACACAGATGCATTTTCTGCAATATAATAAATATACACATATTAAGAAATGAATCTTTTTATTTGGATGTTTTTAGTTGGATAAGTGTTCAGTAAATTACAAAAAATAAAAACGAACAAATTGACTGCTCCAGAAAGTTGTATAAGCTGAAGCTTAATGGCTTTAGAAGCTACAGATATCATCTTAAGCCGACAGGTCGCCATATCACGGATATGGTCTGGACATAAGTCGGCAAACTCGCTCGTAAATCGGTCGATTGCATGTAAGAGTTTCTTTTTCTCCCCAAAGTAAGCTATATTTTGAAAATGGTGGATATAGCTAATATTACTACTTTTATTTGGTTGCATTATGTTTTCTGTGTATAGTCAATGGTTTTACCTAATAAAATTATAATCCAAAGCTGTGCACAATTGTTCACCCCATAAATCACAAAGAAATCATCAAAAACAATTTTGATAACCCAGCTTTTAATGGTTTCATTATTTTGCTTGATCATCAGAAATTGTAGTACAGTACGGTACTGCATATTCAGTACTGCCAGGTTCTAACAACTAAACCTATTTTCGTTTATTGGTTAAAAATAATTTAAAACTTACTAAATAAATATATCGGGCACACTCTAAAACTCGAAAAGATGGGGATATATTTTGTTACTAACCATGGAAAAACTTGTTATCTGCCTTTCTAAAACTCTAGGCTCTATCTCGAAACCTCCTTTCATATTACTTTACGATTAACACATTGCTATAAGTCACTGGTGATTTGACGGATTTGAACCGGAGACCTCGGGGGCCGAAGCCACGCGTGCTGTACTAGACCAACTCACTCACCTCAAAAATGTTGTCATAAAACTGGTTGTAATGTGAAAATGGCAATTAAATTTTCGAATATTACAAGTTACTGTATTTGAATTTGTGTAGCCCTACACTCTATTCCCCGTCTGCATCTCTTCAGATATCTTTGCAGCCCCACCCTCGAGATATCAATTAGTGTAGGGTTGAAGAATGACGTCATTTTCAGATGAAGGCGTGACTGGACTGATAATCTCCTGATAATGGTTCGATAGCGTTCCTTCCTGTATTCAGTGTGAGTCACTCTGATATAGTCTACATATTAAATGTTGTCTCATGATTTATTATAACAGATTAAAGAGACGACAATAATAAAGAGATTGTCTACTCCTTAATATGTGGTTTTGCCGGTTTTTGTAAAATAAGGAGCATGCTGTAGTGGTTAAGCACGGTGTCTCGGTACCCGGGGTCCCGGGTTCAAATTTCGCTATCAGCAATGTGATCTCCTTAGGTATGTGATGATGCCGCGACCTAGAATAAAATACCTGTAAAGTGTAAAACTGTTCTGGGCTGGAGTCTAGCGTCTGAGAATGTAAAGGAAGCTCATTAAAAAAGCTAAAGAATCTTTGATTTTTTAGAGGGTTGCGTACTTTTACAATTAACTGGTTAAAAAACGAATGTTATATAATAAATCAAACTTATTTATAGGAAAGAGTTTCGTTGTTAAAAACTGATTTTTAGGACGACTCAGATTAAAAACCAAAACCAGAATATGAAATTGTTTTTTAAACCCAAAGATTTGCAGAAATGTATGGCATCTAACATTTTGAGGAAAATCAACGTCTTCAAGATTATCGATATTAAGTCTTCAATAGTATTACTAAAGAGCAACTTGAACCCCCTCGTAAATTACAATATACTAACCATAACTTAAATAGCCAATAAACAAAATAAACATTCCCAGTCGACCAATAAATGAATGATGCCGTTCTGGTTTTTATCGTAAGGTTTTAATTAACTGTAGTCCAGTTTAATTACTTCTCATAAAATCAGAGTAATTACTTTTAAGAGGCAAGATCTCCCAGTGCGTATCGCAGTTAATAAAATCATAATTGTTTTCATCTCTTTAGAAGTCTTGATTAAATGTTTCTGTCCCCCAAACTGTAGTCAACAACTGTTTAATTGTTTACTGCTAACTCGCAATACTGGTGAATGTCGAAATAAAGTAGTGTTTAAGTGTAAGAAATACAGTTACTTCTTTGTATACAACATCCTTATTTCGAGGTTACTGTATTTCAACTTGAGTACTAGTTTTGTGTTAGAAAGGCAACGGTATGTTTCGTGGCTATAAAGTGTGGAGTTTGTGTCTAGAAGACATGGGTGAAATTAAAATCAAGCAAATCACCAATAACGTTTAGTTAAATTTTATAGTCACTTGACTCGAAAAATAGGATTGGAAGTCCAAAAACATAGATTCGCATATCGAAAATAGAGTACCTATTTTAGGAACGAGTTATATTTTCAAATTAAAAGAAAACACTTGAAAAAGCTACTAGAATGGATAATCTGTTTAGCCATTTATCTTACCCAGTTTTGCATCAAACTTGGAGAGCACGAATGTTTGCAGGTTCAAGGCCCGCCAATCGCCAATCGCCAATGTATTTTAGTAATGTAACACGGTGGTTCGAAATCTACATCAAACATTTATTAGATCCAACTTGCTAAAAAATAAAAATATAAGGATCAGAGGTGAGGAGAACCATCTTTGAATCAGAAAACTTTCCCTACACCAAATCCACAATAAGCATAATATGGTTTCTATTATTTCTCCAACCCAACACCATATTTTCTCAAATCACCTCTGCTTTCATAATCTCGTAAAAATATTTACAAACATCTTATATTTGCATTACAAGTCTTTCAAAAATAATCAAGCTGGAAGTTGTAAGTGACTGTACCTGGTGTACAGTCCGGTAAATAATAAATGTCACATTAGTTGTCTAATGGACATGGGATTACTAAATGATTCCTGCAGGCTAGGCTATTCGTCTTTATGCAGCTGTCGCCAGTCTGTAGCGCTCCAGGGTTTGTTTGTAAAATGAAGAATCGTGTATCAGCATGGAATACGTTAAAACATTGACTATAAACTATACTATACCACAATGGTTTACTAAAATGGGTGCAACGTTTCCCCAAATACTACAGTTATTAACCTATAGCTCTGACTAATATTCTAGTACTTATTAGTCACTGATAAGACTAGTATGTATATTTTTTTATAGAAAAGCTAACTAGGCGTATTACAACAACAAACAACATAAAACAAGAAAGACGTTTACAGTAGGAGGAACCTAAAATGTGGCTCAACTCTAGTTTCATTTGTATTATATCTTAAAATTGAAACTTTAACACTCGGGAAATATTCTTCTATCAGTATAAATGGTGTGTTTAATCGTTATTTACCTACAGTTACCAGACAAAGCTTTCTTGCACTGATTATAGCACGCAGCGTAGCTGATTCCTGCATTACTTACATTCCCGCACTCATTCCACTTTGTCGCTCTAATTTTACTTTCCGCACTCCAGTATTTCAACCAAAAGACACAGAATAGTTTGCTTTTGTTAGACACGTAATACACATGCTCGAAAACAAGTTTGAAACACTGCTAAATCGATCAGCTGGTTCAGTTTTTTTTTATTATAACATTTAAACATTGATAGAACGACTTAATGTAACCTATAAGCCTGTTGTTGCATGTTAGAATAAACATTACAAACAAACAATTATTAAAGTTTTGACTTATTTTGCTTGTAAACTACTGGAGTGCGGCAAAGTAAAACTAGTGCGGCAAAGTAAAATGAGTGTGGCAAAGTAAAAAAAATGCAGGAATTAACTACTTTCGGGCTATAATCAGTGCAAGAAAGCCCGCTTTGTCAGGTAACTGTAGGAAAAACGTATTTTATCTTTGTTTATATTTTTCAAGGTTATCTGAAACCCCCTAAACTTATAAGAATAACCATAAACAATGTCGGTATCTATTCACATAGAATGTCTCTCAAGGAAGGCGTTTCCTACTGCATACAAGCTAGGGCCTGTGCTACACAAAGGCACATTGAGTGTTCAGTGTTATCGCTAATGGTCACAGGGAAGTGAATGTGTAGGGTGGATGCAACCCCGCTGGGAGCACGGCAAAGTGCATTGCGGCATCTCTTATCGTATGTGAATTGTTCAATTGAAAGGTTTTGTTAATGGAAGAACCATATTTTGGGGATTTTTCGTCGATTAAATTACCTTTGTAACTTACTCAATAACTCGAGGAAAAATCATCCGATTTGGATGAAATATACAATAGTGCGACCCTAAGTTTATTTGAAGAAGTTTGTGAACCAGCATAATTGACTACGGGAACAGGGTTATAATATGAGGTTTCACCAGGCATAAGATTTCCAAGTTTCTTTTAAACCATTCTGAAGGATGGACACCTATTCAAAATGAATTTTCGTTTCCTATAACAATCATTGTTCTGCAGAAAAAATTTTTGCAAAACCTTTGAAACCCCTTTAAGTAAAAAAGCATATTTTAATCAAATATTATACTACCAATTAAAATCGGAACGGACCTATGAGCTTATTTTAAGCATAAAAGGTAACCACTTCAAAAAGAAGTGAAAGATGAGTGATGAATTATGTTAGATGCCTTGTGTACATCTTTACATAGTATATTGTAATGTGCAGTATTTCATAAGACTTTCGTAAAACGTACCATATCACATAGATGAAACATTATTAAATTTGATTAGAATAATTGTATAATCTAACTTAGAGAACAATTGCATGACATAGTTTTAATCGAGAAATCAAATGGTTTTGCTTGTTTCTCTGCAGTTTTTAAAGTTTTGGAAGTGTTTTCTACTCCAAGAACCTCTCAGAGGCGTAAAACCATCTCTTTGATTAAGCACGATCCTTCCAATAATTTTTCGGTTCTTTTAACTAAAACGTAATTTCCGATAACATCTTATTGGCCGTCTTGTGAGGGGAGATGCCCCACGACCCCGAGGCGAAAGGGAATTATTTCAGATCCAATCAATTAACAAGGGGAAGATACGTGACGTCATCACACCACTGATAGGGGCTGATAAGAGGGGTGATAAGTGTTAACACCACATTGATAAATAAAATTAGTGAATTTAATAAAACTTAAGTAATTGTAAATTAAAATCTGATGAGTATTAAAATGCATTTAAATATTTTACAATATAGTTAATTGTTTTATTTAGTTGGTACGATTTCTTTCATAAGATATTGAACCAAATACATTAGGACTAAGGTTTTAAAAAGACGGAATGTACCTGAAGTACTAAACGCTATCATAAATTGTGTTTATATTTTTACGTAATATATATTTCTCTGTTCGCTATTCATTTTGTGGTTGCCAGTTTTTGCTGGACTTCTGTTCTAATCTCGTTATATTTACCTACGAAATACCGATACGTTATGAAAACTTAGTTTTCCCACTAATTGTGAAAAGTACCCGCAATTAATCTAACATCTAACACTGTACTAACAAAAATTTGTCAAAAGCCCAATCTTACTGGTTTCGCTGAGCTACCGACTTGCCCGAATGTATTTAATCGCGAGCACTACCACCCATCGGTTCCGGAACAGGTAAGTAATCGTTATTCCATCTCTAGACAGCCGTCTCCAGCCGCATCTCGCGGAACGAATGTGGAATGGCCCGGTAAAGTAGTGCCCGGACTCTCACTTTGACAGCCCATTTTGCTTATCGACAGCCGAAGTAATTCTTACCTCTACCACGCTTACTGTCAACCTGCGGTGATCTCGGCTTATCTCGGCGAGCTGTGTGAACCGAGGTCTGATGCGAGCTCCAATCACAAGATTTGTAGAAGCCACTGGATTCTCTGAAGGATTACACGCTCTTTCACTATTACAGATTTCCCTTTAGGATCCTAGTTTACTCGGAAACTAGGAGTGTAGGTACTGAAGTAGTCTTCTTAAACAAAATTAGGCTAAATTACATTTTTTCATTTTAACTTTTCAACGACCATTTACGGTAAGGTATGGACTGATAAGAGGATGCATGTGTGTGGTATGTTGATGACGAAAATCTGATACACGTAAAAGGCTATCAGGCAAACTAAGGGGTGAGCCAGTACAGTACGAATGAACTGTGCTGATAAATTATAAATGGCGGAATTTTGTACCAAAACCATGATATCACTCTAACACGAATCCATGTATTACATAATTAATTTGGAAGGGGTCATTTTCTTACTCCTCGCAGATTTTTAACCAATTTTTGATGTTTTTAAAGCTACGTGTGTTAAATAAACTCAATGTCAAGGGTTTCTCACCATTGGCAATCAATAATGCCACATTAATATTAAGGAACATACACATTTCCATCAGAAGTGCTCATTTTTATATTTTAATTCGGTGTACTTTAACCTTTGTAAGTACTTCTACTTGTTCAACGAGCCCACTTTCATTACAATATTACAACAATAACAATAAATACATGTTTTTCATCTATTGGAGAGCATAAACATAATACTTCTTCCCACATCTTTCTTTGAGATGGTGTCTTCCTATCTCCACACGATCTAGTTACAATTCCATGTTCCCCTCGACGGCCCAAAACCACGGTCCCGCAGTGTGGTATGCGGGCTGCGTCGCGCCTGACTGGACGCCCGGTGTCATGCTATGCGCCTGCGCCGTGATCAGACGAGTAAAGCGCATCCAACACCTGCGCATTGCCTGGCGTCGCCATCGCGCGTCCAAATGACCATATAACCACACTAACTGCTTCTTTGTCCTTCGTCTTCGTCCAACGCCAAATGTCTTTCCTCGTTACACGCTGCCCGAAATATAGTCGGATTAAAATTCCTCGGGAGACACTTGATGTAGGGAATGTCTAAATTTTGTTTAAGTAAATGTGTGAATAAGGGTGTTGGAGTAAACACACCCACTTTTGATTTTGTGGACATGTGTTTGGGGATGGGTATGTGATATGTGTATGGACATGTAGATATGGGTGGTGTCAGTATTTTAATCTTGTACACGAACGTATATGGGTGTAAAATGATTGTGCAGTCAAACTTCACAGTGTGCACATTTTATTATTTTAAAATTTTGTGAATATCGTGATTTTTCTATAACTAAATGTTTAATACGCTACACAAGCACTATATGATTTTAACACTTAGCCTCACACAACACAAAATGAAACACGCATCAAACGGTGCTAATGTGAAAATACGCTTCGATTGCCCTTGAATTAGTGTGTTTGAAATTCTAACTTCCAAAACCCCAATACCTGACTATTTTATTATTATTATTTGTTTAAGAGCTATAAAATTTGACAGGTCAGATGTGAAAAATATTTTCTTCTTTTCAGTGGGAAAAATCTTGATGCGAGTCTTCAAATTCAAGATATTTTAAATTACATATTTGATCAATTTAGACCCGACTAACTACACACGTAACCCTTGTAATCGCTTTAAAGTGGCAGCCCCTAAATGACCTGTGAAGTTGTCAGCAGTTAACAGCAAAACGCATTATTTTAAGTGCAGACATTAATTTTAACTAACAAAACATTAGGTTAACATTCCAGTCACAATCCGCCAATCGTTATACGCTTGTTCGCCTCGTGCTGCAGCCGGTAATTATTTGCATATAGGAATTATTATATTACAAAGTAATTAAGGTAATTGGCCTTAGTAATTATTGGCTTCCGCGGTCTCCGAGACATCTCCCATTACAATAATTACGCTCCGTTATTTGTTTAGAAACCCGGGTCCGTCTGGACAAGGTAAATTGAATTATTCTATTCGATAAGAGTTTAATTTATCAGTTTCCTTTGTTTTTTCAAACAAAGAATTAAGCAACTTCCCAACTAATCAGTTATTCAAATATTGCCCCGAGCGTTTATTTCCGTTACGCGATTAAAAGCCAATTTACTCTCGTTAATTGAGAGACATATTAATTATTTATGATTATAAAATTGAAGCACGAACTGGTATAAACATGCTGTAATGTAATAAACATAACTTCGGACAATTACGGCGAGTTTGTGTGAAGATAATGAAGAATATTTATGGAGATTCATTAGCAGTTGCGAATTTTCGGTTTGCCGATTTCTTTGGTGCAATAGAATGGCACGTTAATTGGTAACTTTCAAGAAAGTTTTAGAAGAGAGGTTTTGATAAGAAGAACCAAAGTACGGTACCAACTATCATAGAGTCAAGTCAAGTCATTGGCGTGAAATAATCGTGGGAGTTTGGTTTTCAAACCAATTTATAGGCTTTTACAACAACCAGATTTTGTTTGTAAATCAAAACTGTTATAGCTTTTGCTCTTAAATCTGAAGTTAGCTGGTTCTATTCCAACCGGGGTCGATTCCTGACCCGAATGACATTTATTGGGTTATTAATTATGCTTTCTAACGGCTCGATGTTAGATAGTAACAAAAATATATTTTGGATAGGTTGGACAGACCCTTGAGTAAAAAATGCCGATGGTGTAAAAGCACACAAACAAAACCCAAGAACTTATTTTGATCAAACTTGGCCTTGCGTAGCGTGTTTTGATTCTATCTTCTAATATTTACAGAACTTCAGTATTCAAATGTTAATGATTCAATGGTCCAGCAGCTTTTTTACGGCATTATGAATCAGTGTGTCCAGAGCTATCTGGCCCCCTTTTTTGGATCGTTCCTTGCGTCCAGATCAACTTATTTCACAATGTACATGGGCTGAAAAAGCGTATTATAAAAATTTTCAACTGTGTGTGATTTTTCTTATAATGAAGCAACACGTTTACTCTGTGAAGTTTTACTTTTGTGATTTTAAGCTTTCACTGGGTATATAAACTAATCTGCTTATGCTTCACGTACTTTTATCCTGAGGGCGGAATCAAATTCCAGATCATGGAAATGCAAGAAAAACTTGCGTTTTTGCTGCTAGCTCAGTGATTATGTATCAGACTTCATACGAGAGACACAAGTACGATTCCCGACACGGGGATAAGCTAACACCGGTTGATTTACCTACTTTGTAAATGCCATTGACGGTAAAACCATTTTACTATTCGTTAGGGGAAATGTCCACAATTACCCTTTTACATGGCGTTCTAAATTTACTTCAATAACTGAACTTTGACCCATGAAGGTTTACTTGTATCACTTCGATAACTTGGTGCAGATAACTTACCTGCAGTATTATTTACTACTGTTGACCAGTCTTTAGGGATAAATTTAATAATTGCTCTACCTCTATCAATGTTGGTAGCAGTACGATCCCAACTCCCTCCAGTTCTGTTAAGGAGCTCCCGGTTTGGCGGGAGTCCCGAAGATCCTCGTCCGACAGGTTTCGGAGGCAGAGGGGGGACGATTTTACGTTCATTACAAAACCAATTTATCGCTACACGATCCCGCTAAACACACAAAACAATTTATGGTTTAATTTACAACTGGTAATTTCAATAACCGGGACTCAGTAAGTGGTCTGTTTGTAAATAAAACACGATCTCAGCTGGTCCTGAGTAATTGGAAATGTGAAACGAGCAGAGTGGAACTGGAGTCGCTTACAATACAGTTAACATGGGAGTTGGTAAACTGGGAATACAATGCAGAAATGTGCCATGATGTTAAAAGGTAGATTAAATCCAAGTCATCTTGTATAATGATGTATGTTCGGGGTCAAGACAAGTTATCCAAAAGCGGAAAGATAATAGAATTGAAAAAATAACTAACGTTCATCATCTAATCGTCCAAAAGTACAAGCATAAAACTCGTCTGCATACTATACATACTATCACATATCGTCTATACTCTCAACTCGTCTACATACTATACATACTATCACATATCGTCTATACTCTCACATACTTACACTGTACCTGTGTACAGTAGTTATATGCTGCAAATACACATTCAATGTACAGCCATCAAAAAGCTACCAGTATTAACATTTCTGTATCGGACTGGACACTTAACCTTAAAAAATCCAATAACACGTTTTATAAGTACTATTCCCTACTCTATTACCGTTGACCTCCAACCCGTAACACTTTATCCCCGTTGAAGTCTGCGGAGTCCTGTAACGCTAAGTGCCACACACATTGTGGCAAAGTGTTGTCACGCTCAACGGTAAGCGGGAAGCGTAATTGTGTGGCTACTGGCTAGATCTACCGCTACGGCTACTGTAGACAACGGCGACAGTGGAGAACCTAGCGGTGGCGACGACAACGAGACAAGTAATGGCTGGACCGTACTGTGACATTCGAAAACAAACCAACAAATTACTCAAGGTGTTTTGTCCAGAGCTACGTTATAACCATTGACAATACAGAACAAGTAGTGTTGCTAAGATTGGTTGTGCTGTAGGAAATAATATTAGATTTGTACAATTCAGACACGACTGGGTGCGAAGGATGACTGTTGAATGTGACAAAGATATTCAAGGTATTGATGCATCTACGAAAATTACTAAGCTAATTTATCAAGGCTTATAATAGTGTTCGTACCAAACCAGCAGAATTGCAGACTAAAGATAACCTGATAGCAAGACTTGAGGAACGACTAATCAACAGAATCGGCTCAGTGGTCAGAGTCAGAGCCAGAATCATCATCATATCAGCGAGATCTGCTGTTGTTCTTTAGACTTAATTATGTATAAAAATATATAGATATATAAATAAATATGTATAACAAATGTGTAAAAGTCCAATGATCAAGGAGAACTATGTCTAGTTACGGACCATCAAAAATAAGGCTTGCCGGCGTTTTTTATTCAATACTAAGTCTGTAGAAACTTTGTACATATTCACAATCTAATTAGGGTGTTTATTAAACATTCTTGTATGTATGAAAAATATAGAATTAACATATTCCCTTTTACCTTTATCATTCTAATGTATACATTCTTTGTGAACACTATTGCTTGTCTTTTGATTTTACAAACAAACGAGACAGTTTAGAAAAAAATCATGAAACCTACCCTAAATAAAGAGAGTAATGTAAGTTAAAAGGTGGAGCAAAAGCAAAACCATCATTTAAAGAAAATAGATTAATCCAAATATAAAATACTCCTAGGAAGTGATCGCTTGTATAATTTATCTTTCATAAAAATTATAACTTGAAAACAGCAGTAATAATAATTATACCAATCTTCTTCACAGACGAAGACCAGACCTCTGTTGGTTGGGTCGAATGGTCGAATCTATTAATATTTTTGGCCCAGCACTTTATCTCTTTGAATTGCAAACGATTTCACTCTACCCAAATAATCTCTTCATCTTTAGGTATAGGGCATTTCTCTGCGATATAACTCAAATACACCGTTTCTTTTTGAGATTTTAAGAACATGCCACTCCCATTCAACTTTAAATCATGTAAACCGATATTACAAATTTGAATGGCTTTTGATAGGCAGAAATATCCAGCTTGAAATATTCCTGACCACATTCAATCTTAAATTCTGCTCATATAAATATTACTGTCTTTTAACCTAAAAATTGTTGCAAGTGACCTGGACCAACTGTATCTTAAAAATATATGGCAGAACAAACTGAAGATGAAGAATTAACTATGACAATCCTCAGACAAATATTAATGAGTTTGATAAATTTGAATCTTTTAAGAAAGAATTATATTAACTTAATGCTTTCAGCAAAGACTTAGCATTCTAGCACATTCTAGCATTTCAGTAGCAAAAGGGGATTACGCCTCTAATCCAGAATACTTCTAAAATGTTCCTTTAAAGTACATAAAGTACATGAACACATCAAACTAAATAGCTGGATAGCAGAGTGGTCTTACAGTAGTTAAGATCAAAAAGTTACCGGTTCAATAATTACAAAATTCAGTATTATGGTTTATAACTGAGTCCATTTGTGCTGGGCCATTGACGCCCAGCGAAAGAAACAGCTCATCCTTGTCAGTAACAAAGCTACACTTGTCACAACCATTCTACAATTGCATTCAACTGAAAATACACTGCTAGGTGTGCGTGTAAAGTAAATAATTAGCTTTTAAAATACCAGATCTCGTAAGAACATAATTTTTTACTGAAAGCCACATTACACTTTGGACCTGTGGGACGTCCCACGGTACGCTAGGTAAACTGTGTCCCAGCCGTCCCACACCCGGATACCGGACCTACGGCATTAAACAAATTACGGCATGATCGGCGCGGCGGTGCGAGCTGCGAGCCGATCGGTTCATTGTGAGAAGGCGGGAGTGAGAGCGAGGGATCACACATTGTTTGTTTAGCTCTCGTGAGAATGTGTGAGAAATGGCGATCATTATAGCAGCTTAATTGAAAACTGGCCCAGGGTGCGGGCTCGACCTGACTACAAGCTACGACCTACAAGCAGCAAACTACACCTGTGAACAATCGTGAGCCTGGTGTCACCTCGTTTGTTAACTATAAATACCTCACTGATGTATAGACCATTGGTAGGCCTACCTTAGGTTGATTTGGTTTACGGGAGCAAAAGAAGAGAGAACATTTGAATTTATTGACACATGGGTAAGAAAAAGATCTGAGGACTTAAAATATGAGTCTTATGTTCGCTGGGTATGTGGATGGTTACCGGGTTATCTTGGTAAAAAGGTTTCTTGTTCAATTTGGAGAAAATTCTATAGTTTTGTGATGGTTTTAAATTGAACCCCCCTCTATCAGTGGACTTTTAATGATGATCCTGGCTAAAAAAAAACTTGAAAATCCTAGTTAGTAAAACTTTACAACTCACCTCACTCCACTTATCATTGACTTAATTATTAAGGTTTTTGACTACAACCACCTTACCTGTATGGACCAGCTAGTTTTTAATTCAAACAGAACTAGCTGAATAAGCAACTCGCAAAGCAACAATTCGTTTGTTCCCTAGTTTTCGACAGATTGATCACTTGATCAGAATTAAATTAGTGTGGCATGAGAGATAACAGAAGTTATACTTTCAGTTTAACTCGGTGTATAAAACCATTGACTGATAAAAGTAGACATTCGATTCCCATGTGTAAGTTATGACCAGGTTTAGAATTACAATTAGTAATCAACTTCATCCACCGATATAGTGTGCTGTTATCGATTACTGAGTTCTGGCGAACACTCGTTTTTTTTACGTAGCTTCAACTTATCGTAAACTATAGCATCTATGTCACAAGAAATATCATAGTACCAAGAGCTAAATAAAAGAAAAATGGGGAATCAAATCTAGACAACGGTTTGCACAATTAATTATCACATGTTCAGTAAGTATGGGTTGGGGATTGCGGAGATTCAAGAGCCATCCCTATACCACGCATTGAGCTGAAGAACCCCTCTACCAGTCTGGAACTTGCATTACTGTTAACAGCCCTTCGCCAGAGTTAAACTACCCTACCACTTGTCTTCAGCCAATATAGACCGACGCAGTGCGCTATCGCGTAATAGGCTGAAGAACCATTCAACCATCTTTCATTACTCTCAACCACCCTTATCTAGGGTTGCTCCATCTAATGCCTTGTTGGTCTTGCTACAGTCTAGAAAATCTAGATTTCTTATATTATTTTAAATTATTAGAGATGTTAATATTCTAAAATCCCAAAACATGTGTTGGAGCCAGGCTAATGGCTCAAATATTTAAATGTCAAAACTTGTATTTCTTGGGACAGACTAAAGGCAAAATATAATACTTAACATTATTGGTGGCTTACTCCTTTTTTAATAGTCGTAATAATCACTGGTGTATTATTGGAATCTTGTCTGATCCTTTAACAAACTCAATTGCCAGGCTTTAATAAGAAAATGTTTTAGAATTTTATTTAACAATTAAATTGCAGAAGCAAAGTTAATCATTACTAATGGTTTATCGCTTATGGGATGTAGTGCAAAATACATCATTAATTAGCATATGTTACGTTCCAACCTTTTACGAACTCAATTGAAAAATAAAATACATCACATATTTGAAACATACATTACAACTCAAGAGGTAATCTATTAATTAAATTACATACTTGAAGGTATAGTTCATGGGTAGATCAGACAAAAAGTAGTGGAACCCACAATATTGACCAAGTAAAAAGATCACTAAGCCTAGGTACTACTGAAATATTAATTATCCCGCAACAAGTTAGTTTAGTACGAGCAATGTTTAACAACTGTAAGCAATCTTCGCAACACTAACACATGCAAAGTTATTCTGTTGCAATTGTTGCTTGTCTTTGTACTAATTATCCACAAATTGATCCGTGAGTAGAGTTTACGGATAAGCTGAGATAGCGAGCAACTACAGTGTGCAAAGTTAGCGATATTCCTACTAATGAGTTCTCACTTTCGTCACAACAATACAGCGAGTTCTGGAGACATTATGAACAGTGTGTTGCTTGTATCTGTCCATGTAATGTTCCTTATGTGTCTTCTATTTGGAGGTGAGTGTGGAAATAATGTAAAAAGAATTGTTTAGGAAGTTAGTTGATGACTTGTGTAAAACAGTGGGTTGTTGTAGGCACAATGTTTTGTGATCAATTAATATTCATTAGGTAAAAAGAAAGGATATTTTATAAATTGTGCATGTTGAGTACATTAATTGTGATTATGTATCTGGGTAAAAAAGCCTAATTTCGCAACAATCTGAACTAGTAATATTGTAATAATTCCTTTATGTGATACATTGCTAATTTCGTATACATCCTTTATATTAGATTCATTCTCAATCCTAGATAAATTCTTCGTATATGAGAATTTTCTAATAACTGAGACATCCCTGATATTGCATACATTCCAATATTCAATACTTTTCCACATCAAAATGCATTTCTTATATTAGCTACATTTCGATTATAGGCCAAATTAAATACGCTCTTAACATCACATAGAGGCGAGGCGATTCTTGTCTGTTAAGTGCCAGTGATAATAAAGTTGACTTTGTAAGTACCTACTAAGCTATTTGTGTTCAACATTTAAAAATATGACCTTATTTCACTGTATCCTTGCATTGTATCCCTGTATCCATCAAAACAAATACGTTTATTTACTGCTACATTGTTGTCATCAAATACATTTTTAAAACTGAAAAAAATATCTCTATACAAAACATAATTCCTAAAAGATGTGCATAACACTTAGCATAGTAAATAATACTTTAATATTATTTGTCAAAACAATAAAATATTTGTTTTAATCTTCTAATTTCAGACAAATGCAATGCTGCTCCCAGTTTCCTATCTACAGTAAATTCAACGGTAAAGTGTTAGACTTAAGCAAATGTTTTTCTCACTCATTTGTTTTCAAACAGGCTACAGAATCTGTGTACATAGGATACACTAATGTATTTAAACAAACCAATACGTATAATGTGCTCTTATTGTTTCATTTATTTAATCTACTACAGTTAGTGTGTGACCAAGAAAACAAGTCACACCCGGAGTAGTTGCGGCCTCAACTTTGTGAGTGTCTATAAAACCAACCAATCTTGAATTTATGCCAAATAAATTTGGAAAGTTAAGTACCTTTTTTTCTACACGCAGTACAATTAAACATATGGAAAGGACTTACTGATCAATTACAGAATTTATTTTATAGGGAATCAATCAAAATTTCCATAGAAAATCAAAATATTCAATGATAATTAATTTTTTATTATTACAGGCACAATGTGCGCCAGGTGAGAATTTCAAAGAGGCATGTAACCTGTGCTTCTGCAGCGAGGACGGGTTGTCCAAGGCTTGTACCCTCGTCTTCTGTCTGGGAGTTCACAGGCTAGAGGGTTAGCACCAGCGACTACGTAGAGTAAGTTAATTTTAATGTATTGTTAATAAAACTGATAAAACAAATATTTATATAATATAACAAATTATTAAAATGTTTAACGTATTTTTCTTTCATTAATTGACCAAAACAGTAAACGTCAACACTTAAAACAATTTGACGTATTTAATTTCATAATACCCCCGCCGCAGGAAACCTGCAGACTAAGCGAATTTCCATTTGCCTGATTGGATTTACACTAAAATGTATACTTATAAAAATATAAAATTTATTTCCTATTTAAATAGATTAATTAGTTTTAAGTACTTAGATTTGCTGCATCAGGGAGGGCAAAACAGTTTTTTTTTTTTTTTTTGTAAAATGTTAATAGTTAGTAAGAAATAAAAACATTTTCCAAATTTGATCAAAATATGTTCTTAAACAAGCAAACTACAACAGTTTACTTGTTCTCCATAAGAATAACATGGGAATTTAAAATTTACATTTCTTTTGGAATTTTCTTCGTAACCATTAGGCGCATAATAACACTTCAATATACTAAATTATTTGTTTTTTTAAGCTCTACAAAATGGTTTGGAAATAAATTGCAAAATTTTATGTTTTTTGGGTCAAAAATGGGAAATCCCTATTTTTACCCCATAAAACCCCCCGTAAACCCCCGTTGCCATAGTCCGATCATGCTGATTCGCGAACTCGTTCAAGTTTATCCCGCCTTACACCTTCAAACCAAATTTTATCAAAATCGGACAAAAATTACTGCGGATGGACTATATTTATATATATGTATATATATCTATATATAGATATATAAAAATTTTAACGAATGGTGTTTTTGGCCTCTGGGGACATCAAAATGAAAAAGTAAATCGGTCCCGGGCCTAGGTCTTACCATGAGACCTACGGTAATAGCTACTTCCCTATAGGGAAATTCGCTAATAATAGACAAATGAACTATACTTTTTACTGTAAAGTGAAGAAATTGTATAAAGTATGTAAATAGTTAGTGTCACATAGATACACAATACCTAGTGTAAGTGGTGCAGTAGTTACAGCTAATGGTCCTCTAGTGACTGAGAGCTATTCAGCAGTAATGAGACTAGCCGACGTCTGAAGTGTACCTTCTACTGTATACTGAATACTACAATGTTGTACAGTATCTTGACAGTTAGAGTAACATAGATACACAATACCTAGTGTAAGTGGTGCAGTAGTTACAGCTAATGGTCCTCTAGTGACTGAGAGCTATTCAGCAGTAATGAGACTAGCCGACGTCTGAAGTGTACCTTCTACTGTATACTGAATACTACAATGTTATACAGTATCTTGACAGTTAGTGTAACATAGATACACAGTACCTAGTGTAAGTGGTGCAGTAGTTACAGCTAATGGTCCTCTAGTGACTGAGAGCTATTTAGCAGTAATGAGACTAGCCGACGTCTGAAGTGTACCTCCTACTGTATACTGAATACTGCAATGTTGTACAGTATCTTGACAGTTAGAGTAACATAGATACACAGTACCTAGTGTAAGTGGTACAGTAGTTACAGCTAATGGTCCTCTAGTGACTGAGAGCTATTTAGCAGTAATGAGACTAGCCGACGTCTGAAGTGTACCTCCTACTGTATACTGAATACTGCAATGTTATACAGTATCTTGACAGTTAGTGTAACATAGATACACAGTACCTAGTGTAAATGGTACAGTAGTTACAGCTAATGGTCCTCTAGTGACTGAGAGCTATTTAGCAGTAATGAGACTAGCCGACGTCTGAAGTGTACCTCCTACTGTATACTGAATACTGCAATGTTGAACAGTATCTTGACAGTTAGAGTAACATAGATACACAATACCTAGTGTAAGTGGTACAGTAGTTACAGCTAATGGTCCTCTAGTGACTGAGAGCTATTCAGCAGTAATGAGACTAGCCGACGTCTGAAGTGTACCTTCTACTGTATACTAAATACCACAATGTTATACAGTATCTTGACAGTTAGTGTAACATAGATACACAATACCTAGTGTAAGTGGTGCAGTAGTTACAGCTAATGGTCCTCTAGTGACTGAGAGCTATTCAGCAGTAATGAGACTAGCCGACGTCTGAAGTGTACCTTCTACTGTATACTGAATACTACAATGTTATACAGTATCTTGACAGTTAGTGTAACATAGATACACAGTACTTAGTGTAAATGGTACAGTAGTTACAGCTAATGGTCCTCTAGTGACTGAGAGCTATTTAGCAGTAATGAGACTAGCCGACGTCTGAAGTGTACCTCCTACTGTATACTGAATACTGCAATGTTGTACAGTATCTTGACAGTTAGAGTAACATAGATACACAATACCTAGTGTAAGTGGTACAGTAGTTACAGCTAATGGTCCTCTAGTGACTGAGAGCTATTCAGCAGTAATGAGACTAGCCGACGTCTGAAGTGTACTTTCTACTGTATACCGAATACTACAATGTTATACAGTATCTTGACAGCTAGTATAACATAGATACACAGTACCTAGTGTAAGTGGTAAAGTACTTACAGCTAATGGTCCTCTAGTGACTGAGAGCTATTCAGCAGTAATGAGACTAGCCCTCGTCTGAAGTGTACCTTCTACTGTATACTGAATACTGCAATGTTGTACAGTATCTTGACAGTTAGAGTAACATAGATACACAATACCTAGTGTAAGTGGTACAGTAGTTACAGCTAATGGTCCTCTAGTGACTGAGAGCTATTCAGCAGTAATGAGACTAGCCGACGTCTGAAGTGTACTTTCTACTGTATACCGAATACTACAATGTTATACAGTATCTTGACAGCTAGTATAACATAGATACACAGTACCTAGTGTAAGTGGTAAAGTAATTACAGCTAATGGTCCTCTAGTGACTGAGAGCTATTCAGCAGTAATGAGACTAGCCCTCGTCTGAAGTGTACCTTCTACTGTATACTGAATACTGCAATGTTGTACAGTATCTTGACAGTTAGAGTAACATAGATACACAATACCTAGTGTAAGTGGTACAGTAGTTACAGCTAATGGTCCTCTAGTGACTGAGAGCTATTCAGCAGTAATGAGACTAGCCCTCGTCTGAAGTGTACCTTCTACTGTATACTGAATACTGCAATGTTGTACAGTATCTTGACAGTTAGAGTAACATAGATACACAATACCTAGTGTAAGTGGTACAGTAGTTACAGCTAATGGTCCTCTAGTGACTGAGAGCTATTCAGCAGTAATGAGACTAGCCGACGTCTGAAGTGTACCTTCTACTGTATACTGAATACTACAATGTTATACAGTATCTTGACAGTTAGTGTAACATAGATACACAGTACCTAGTGTAAGTGGTGCAGTAGTTACAGCTAATGGTCCTCTAGTGACTGAGAGCTATTTAGCAGTAATGAGACTAGCCGACGTCTGAAGTGTACCTCCTACTGTATACTGAATACTGCAATGTTGTACAGTATCTTGACAGTTAGAGTAACATAGATACACAGTACCTAGTGTAAGTGGTACAGTAGTTACAGCTAATGGTCCTCTAGTGACTGAGAGCTATTTAGCAGTAATGAGACTAGCCGACGTCTGAAGTGTACCTCCTACTGTATACTGAATACTGCAATGTTATACAGTATCTTGACAGTTAGTGTAACATAGATACACAGTACCTAGTGTAAATGGTACAGTAGTTACAGCTAATGGTCCTCTAGTGACTGAGAGCTATTTAGCAGTAATGAGACTAGCCGACGTCTGAAGTGTACCTCCTACTGTATACTGAATACTGCAATGTTGAACAGTATCTTGACAGTTAGAGTAACATAGATACACAATACCTAGTGTAAGTGGTACAGTAGTTACAGCTAATGGTCCTCTAGTGACTGAGAGCTATTCAGCAGTAATGAGACTAGCCGACGTCTGAAGTGTACCTTCTACTGTATACTAAATACCACAATGTTATACAGTATCTTGACAGTTAGTGTAACATAGATACACAATACCTAGTGTAAGTGGTGCAGTAGTTACAGCTAATGGTCCTCTAGTGACTGAGAGCTATTCAGCAGTAATGAGACTAGCCGACGTCTGAAGTGTACCTTCTACTGTATACTGAATACTACAATGTTATACAGTATCTTGACAGTTAGTGTAACATAGATACACAGTACTTAGTGTAAATGGTACAGTAGTTACAGCTAATGGTCCTCTAGTGACTGAGAGCTATTTAGCAGTAATGAGACTAGCCGACGTCTGAAGTGTACCTCCTACTGTATACTGAATACTGCAATGTTGTACAGTATCTTGACAGTTAGAGTAACATAGATACACAATACCTAGTGTAAGTGGTACAGTAGTTACAGCTAATGGTCCTCTAGTGACTGAGAGCTATTCAGCAGTAATGAGACTAGCCGACGTCTGAAGTGTACTTTCTACTGTATACCGAATACTACAATGTTATACAGTATCTTGACAGCTAGTATAACATAGATACACAGTACCTAGTGTAAGTGGTAAAGTACTTACAGCTAATGGTCCTCTAGTGACTGAGAGCTATTCAGCAGTAATGAGACTAGCCCTCGTCTGAAGTGTACCTTCTACTGTATACTGAATACTGCAATGTTGTACAGTATCTTGACAGTTAGAGTAACATAGATACACAATACCTAGTGTAAGTGGTACAGTAGTTACAGCTAATGGTCCTCTAGTGACTGAGAGCTATTCAGCAGTAATGAGACTAGCCGACGTCTGAAGTGTACTTTCTACTGTATACCGAATACTACAATGTTATACAGTATCTTGACAGCTAGTATAACATAGATACACAGTACCTAGTGTAAGTGGTAAAGTACTTACAGCTAATGGTCCTCTAGTGACTGAGAGCTATTCAGCAGTAATGAGACTAGCCCTCGTCTGAAGTGTACCTTCTACTGTATACTGAATACTGCAATGTTGTACAGTATCTTGACAGTTAGAGTAACATAGATACACAATACCTAGTGTAAGTGGTACAGTAGTTACAGCTAATGGTCCTCTAGTGACTGAGAGCTATTCAGCAGTAATGAGACTAGCCCTCGTCTGAAGTGTACCTTCTACTGTATACTGAATACTGCAATGTTGTACAGTATCTTGACAGTTAGAGTAACATAGATACACAATACCTAGTGTAAGTGGTACAGTAGTTACAGCTAATGGTCCTCTAGTGACTGAGAGCTATTCAGCAGTAATGAGACTAGCCGACGTCTGAAGTGTACCTTCTACTGTATACTGAATACTACAATGTTATACAGTATCTTGACAGTTAGTGTAACATAGATACACAGTACCTAGTGTAAGTGGTAGAGTAGTTACAGCTAATGGTCCTCTAGTGACTGAGAGCTATTTAGCAGTAATGAGACTAGCCGACGTCTGAAGTGTACCTTCTACTGTATACCGAATACTACAATGTTATACAGTATCTTGACAGCTAGTATAACATAGATACACAGTACCTAGTGTAAGTGGTAAAGTACTTACAGCTAATGGTCCTCTAGTGACTGAGAGCTATTCAGCAGTAATGAGACTAGCCGACGTCTGAAGTGTACCTTCTACTGTATACCGAATACTACAATGTTGTACAGTATCTTGACAGTTAGTGTAACATAGATACACAATACCTAGTGTAAGTGGTGCAGTAGTTACAGTCAATGGTCCTCTAGTGACTGAGAGCTATTCAGCAGTAATGAGACTAGCCGACGTCTGAAGTGTACCTTCTACTGTATACTGAATACTACAATGTTATACAGTATCTTGACAGTTAGTGTAACATAGATACACAGTACCTAGTGTAAGTGGTGCAGTAGTTACAGCTAATGGTCCTCTAGTGACTGAGAGCTATTCAGCAGTAATGAGACTTGCCGACGTCTGAAGTGTACCTCCTACTGTATACCGAATACTACAATGTTGTACAGTATCTTGACAGTTAGTGTAACATAGATACACAATAACTAGTGTAAGTGTTACAGTAGTTACAGCTAATGGTCCTCTAGTGACTGAGAGCTATTCAGCAGTAATGAGACTAGTCGACGTCTGAAGTTTACCTGCTACTGTATACTGAATACTACAATGTTGTACAGTATCTTGACAGTTCGTGTCACATAGATACACAATCCCTTTTGTATGTGGTGCAGTAGTTACAGCTAATGGTCCTCTAGTGACTGAGAGCTATTCAGCAGTAATGAGACTAGCCGACGTCTGAAGTGTACCTTCTACTGTATACTGAATACTACAATGTTGTACAGTATCTTGACAGTTAGTGTAACATAGATACACAATACCTAGTGTAAGTGGTACAGTAGTTACAGCTAATGGTCCTCTAGTGACTGAGAGCTATTCAGCAGTAATGAGACTAGCCGACGTCTGAAGTGTACCTTCTACTGTATACTGAATACTACAATGTTATACAGTATCTTGACAGTTAGTGTAACATAGATACACAGTACCTAGTGTAAGTGGTAGAGTAGTTACAGCTAATGGTCCTCTAGTGACTGAGAGCTATTTAGCAGTAATGAGACTAGCCGACGTCTGAAGTGTACCTTCTACTGTATACCGAATACTACAATGTTATACAGTATCTTGACAGCTAGTATAACATAGATACACAGTACCTAGTGTAAGTGGTAAAGTACTTACAGCTAATGGTCCTCTAGTGACTGAGAGCTATTCAGCAGTAATGAGACTAGCCGACGTCTGAAGTGTACCTTCTACTGTATACCGAATACTACAATGTTGTACAGTATCTTGACAGTTAGTGTAACATAGATACACAATACCTAGTGTAAGTGGTGCAGTAGTTACAGTCAATGGTCCTCTAGTGACTGAGAGCTATTCAGCAGTAATGAGACTAGCCGACGTCTGAAGTGTACCTGCTACTGTATACTGAATACTACAATGTTGTACAGTATCTTGACAGTTAGTGTAACATAGATACACAATACCTAGTGTAAGTGGTGCAGTAGTTACAGCTAATGGTCCTCTAGTGACAGAGCTATTCAGCAGTAATGAGACTTGCCGACGTCTGAAGTGTACCTTCTACTGTATACCGAATACTACAATGTTGTACAGTATCTTGACAGTAAGTGTCACATAGAAACACAAGACACTGACAAGTTATTGGCTAATGACATTAAAACTGTGATACAATAGTTAAGGACTCTTTGCTATGAAACATACATTTTAGTTTAAGTTCAACGTTCAATATTCTTTAAAATCGAATAGTACCAATTTATTGGTTAAAAATCAATAATGTTTAACAGAAGTTAAACAGATCCGAAAGCATGTTATGCGCAACGTGTTTTGGTATACTACTGTAGGATCACTCAATCTCCAACCATAGCCACCTCTAATATATGTATTAGTGGTGGCTGTGCTCCAACACATCAATCTTGCGACAATGCAAGACCTACCTTTTACGATTGCCAACCCTTCTAATTTTGTTATAATTATAATCGCTGAGGCCTCAAAGGGCTGTGTAATTGTAATTGTGGTTGAGCTCATTTCTCATTTGGTTACTGCCCTGGGCTCCAAACCACCCCTACTTTGTAATGATGCTTGGAAAATTGCTTCCGACTTATCTGTTGCAACCGCAACTGACAAATTACACTTTTAATGTGTTTTGGGCAAGAGTTTTTGTTAATTCTGCAGTAAATACTGGTCCCAAAGGTGACTAGCTTTGTTGTCAGGATTTAGAGTTAAATAATCTTGTTGTTTTTCTGTCATCTCGCATTTAACAATGCACTTTAACGCCATTAAAATGCAAAATAATTAAGTTTAAGAACTGTTATAATTATTTTTAATTTGAAAATCATTCTCGATCTTTTATGATTTTTGTGATATTAAAAAACAATTTTCGACTTAAGCTCAAAATTACAAGACGATACTAAGCAACAGTTAGTTTCGATGTATTTACCATAGATTAAACATATTCCCATACTCGTAATTTATGATACTAGTATATCACTTTCATAAAATAATGGTTTAGTCAATCTGTGAAAAAATATCAATTCTCCGAGTGACCAACTCCAAAAAAAGTTTCATAAGATGAAATTTTTGTTTAGGGATTTCATAGTATGTTTCTGTGAGTTAGATAACGTAATTTTACCATACAGCCTAAACCTACCGCAGGAAATCCGGGACACTAGAAAAGCAAATATATAAATCTTGAATATAGATTTGTTTAAAATGACAATCAACCTACACCACCATCTAGAAAACCTTTGAACAAAAGCTAAGTACGATCATAGATAAAAGGAGTACGATCTAGAGACAGTTACACTATGCTCCCTAGTTGCACTAATTCTTGTTTCTATGCATTGGCTGTACTGTAGTTTGTATTATGCTTTAGGTCTGTTTCTTTTTTCCCAATTCAGTAATTTACTATTTTACCCAAATTTCGGCTCAACATTCAATGAAATTATTACAATTTAGTTCTATAAACCTTTTTATGTATCCTCTGTCTGTGAAAACATCTATAGAATGATTCTCAACCTAGTCTTCCGGCTCACTAGGAGTAGTTCAAAGAACAGCTCTTGTGAATCGTTCTGCGAATGATTCAACCTCGGGACATAAGTTTTGGAAGTTCATTGCCCATGACGCGATACTATCAGTGGCAGTAATTACTATTAAGTATCATCACCAAATTATTTTCAGTCTTGTGGTTGGCTAGCCTGGCTTCCGGTGAAGTGAGAGCCAATGGGAGAACAGCAAACCGGAAACTGATGTCCGTTGCCGCCCTACGATGGCCGGGTCACACTTGGGTGCTTTGGAATGTAGAAGGCACAATGGTCCTTAATTCTAGATCCTGTAGAACTAGACTCTAACTCTAGGATTAGTGGTTCAAGAACCCACAGGAAAAGTGCTTACAGAGGCCCGAAGATAGGATTTTTTTATTTAATACTTTCATCCCTTTATTTGGAAACCACCTTCTGGTTTTCTTCGGATACAACAAATATATAGTTTACACCTTTTATTATTCATCGCTCGTCTAAAATTGAACAAATAATCTTAAAATTCTGATAACAGATTTTGCATTGAAAGATTGAAAGAGGTTAGTATTACAACATTTTAAATATTTTAGATTCGCGTGATTTAACAACTCTATCAAAATAAATATGACATCTTGCCTTCGCTTTGACTAAAGTTTAATTGTGGCAAGATTGTGCCTAATACAACATGCTATACTATGCATAATATGTATCCAAAGTGCGATACTGTTACGTTTTACATCTCATTTTAACAGAACCTATCTGAATGGACCTTTGATATATTACTTAGTTTAGTGGGAGGTCTGTGATTATTTTCTTCGAGAACGAACCCACTCCTTTCCTTGGATGTCCCTAATATATTTTGAAGTAACGCTCCTTTCACACTATACGTTTTCGCTCGTGCGGTTATTAGTCGTATTTGTTGTATCGCATTGGAGCTTATGGCCCCTTTCACATTATACGATTACCAACCGTGTACGATTTTGACCCGCGTAGCGACCGTAGGTGCACACGGTTGGTATCCGACTCCCGCACGAGTAATAGTCGTGTCTACTGCTAGTGGCCCATGTGACCATATGGCCCTTTTCACACTACACGGTTGTTAGTCGTGCGGGAGCCCTCCCCGAGTGCAGTTCGCAGAGGTTTTGCTATATAGTTTTTATTTCGTTTTTCAGTTTAATTGTTTGGTTATTGAGTTTAATTACCTGTGCGCACTTTATAGTATTATTCAGTTGTTGTAATTAGTTTCAGTTGTCTTAAAGTCACAGCCAGCATTTCAACTGGTTGAATGTAGTTCCTGAACGTCATATTATTTCTTTGAAGATCACTTTTCAACTTATTGTGCAATTCGTCGAACGATTCTTTCGACATACGAAAATAGTAAAAAAAAACTTGGCTTCATCGTTCCTCAAATCTTCGAATAATGTATTAAACACACCCACTTCCTCACGTCTTACATTTATGGGATGTACCAAGTGCAGACGGCCGCGTTTATTTCTTTTCCTGTGTCTGTAAATAATTAGCGCAGCAATAATTTGCTCCCGATCCATACTCCACAAAACTTTCCACTAAAGTATCAATGAACTCTGTACTGGTGGAGTGGGGGGTTTCGATACTCGTACGATTAAAAATCGTATAGTGTGAAAGCAACAGACCCACGACCGTCTGCCCGCACGATTAACACTCGTACGAGCGAAAACGTTTAGTGTGAAAGGAGCGTAAGGGTTGGAGGGAAAGACCACCGGGCATCCTCCCTGTGTTGATAGTTTAATGTAATGATTATACAGCCGGTTCATTGATTACTAGGTTTCAGTGTGCTACGATTAAAAATATATTTGTGTTGCTGGCGCAGGTGGTGTACAGGGTTGAGGAATAAGGATCATTTTTCTTTTGCTACGTTTGAAGGTTTCACCCTTTTTGAATACCTAGTCCTGTTACCTTTAAAACTTAACCTAAACTGCCCCACCAAAAAACTTACACATAAAACAGTATACAGTAAAACAGTAACTCATCCAATATTTTTCACTTGTCGGACTTCTCAATTTGTTTCCACAGCACATCTCTCCTTACTTAGTTAAAGTTCACCTACAATATGAGATCAGTACCGAGACCCTCGAAGGGGTTCACTTTAAATTTCATAAAAACTAAATCAATATTAGACAGTTTTCATGACGATTAGTCTCCTTTACTCCTTGTGTGTATGAGTACAACTTTGTTCGTGGCCAAAATAAAGTTTTGAATGACACTGATTTTTTTCCTTATTTCTCTAGTCAGGGGCAGCAACAATGGAAATAAAGGCTGAACTCCCATATTAAATAAATAAATATATATTTGTTTACCAAATGCTGATTAGTTTAAAGGTTTATCATCATTGGAATTTTTGCATTTTGTAAAGGAACCGTCTAAATAAAACTTCCAAGTGATAACTAATAATAGTATCCTACAAATCCATTGAATAAACACTGAACTAAGTTCGGAAAAACAGTTTCAGAATTTCAAACTTTTGTTCCCAACTCCGCCAATCGGTGGTGGCTCCCGCCAGTTCAGTTGGCGGGATAAAGAAAACGTGTTGATCCCCTGAATATTCATGGAAGATGTTTCAAAATTGTTGATCGTCCCGATTTACATAAATTTCCATCCGCGGGTGCTGCAACAGGTAATGACGCTTCGCCGATGGTAGGTAATTTGAGCCGGGTAATGATTATTGGTTTACCTGACTACGGAAAAGACAGGATACCCGGGCTGAAGTAATGGAACGATATCCTGCGCCAACACGTGGCGATGGTATGGCGAGTGCCGACGATCATGGGCATCTTGCAGACAATTACTGCCAAGTCCGGTCCAGCTTAGCTCGGAAATTTAACGTTTCAGTGGGAATTTTTATTTTAACTACAGAAAAAGTTTGTTACCTTGGCTGGAATAATGGAGTTCTGGCCAGGATCAAGGGCATCTAGGATGCAGCAGGCAAGACCTTCAAGTTCTGAACAGATTGGCCCAGAAACTCAACGGTTCACGTGGAACCTTTGTTGTGACAACGAAAAAGATAGTCCCATCAATCACTATGGCTGTAATAATGGAAAGGTGCCAGTGATCATGGTATCTCACAGACTAATACTGCCAAGTTCAGAGGTTTGTTTAACTTAAAGAGCCACTTGAGTTAGGGGATCTAAATTTTGGTATTTCCCTGAGAGGGAATAATGCATTTCTTCAGATACAAGCATTTTCCTTTGAGGGAATTGCATGATCTTTAGTAGGAGCTCAACTGTTTCCGAACAACTTGGATTGAGTGCGCAAAAAGGATGAAGTACCTATATAGTAAAATTTACCAGGTTAGGTTATGAAACGCATAAGTAAAAATGCTTTAAAGCTGCATGAAGTGGACTTTTGCTAAAGTACAGTGGTATATTAACAGAAACGACAAGCGTGCTGAATAAACAATGTTTTTTTTATCAAGTTATGTCGTTCAAGTTCTTTCCAATCTGTATTTGACTTGCATTGTGTAATGACCCTACTGCAAAAAAAAAATTCAACAAAAAAATATTCATCAAGAGGGGGTTTTTACTTAGTCTGATCAATTCAGTGTTCTAGCACTACAGGTTGACAACTTGAGCTTGGGTGCAAATAAGCATTTACTCCCTAAAAAAAATCACCAAAGCCTCGTAATACTAACGCACTTCTCAAACCTATAGAGTCCAACGCAATAAATTACACAAAATCTACAGACCACAGTCCGCCAACTCGTTGACTCCTCGCCTAACTGTTCCTGGCCACAGGTGGTGGTCGCGTCGCGGGGCCAGTAGTTGTCAAGAAGGGTCGTACAGTTGGCTGTTTACTGCTTGGACAAGACTCCCAGCAGCGCGCCCCCGAAAAATATCGGCGATTGTGAAAATAAAAGGAGCGCAGAAATGTTCGACTAGATATGTGAACAGATTGTGAGCCGTCGGGTCTAATACGGCTTGTTTACGGGAAAGGTTCAAACAGGAGCGTGTTTCTACTCGGGGTCAGAAGTATTTTTGTTGTCGGTACAAGAGTCGAAAATCTAAACAAAAGTAGTATAGAAAGTTTAGTTACATTTTGAGTATTAGAACAATAGTTTACTGTATTAAACTGTGATATGGATTCGCCTTTTATTGAAAATACAATGCAAAACGTAGTTGTACATATTAGTATTATATGGAGCTCTAGTGAGGGTTGAAAGATTGTTTTTATTTATAGAAAAGTAAACAATCTAACTGGAAATAGTGCAACAAATTAATTGTTTTTATTGATAGCGTACACATTTTGGTTTAGGCATCTTTTTTCGTCATGAAGGTCATATTTTTACATCCAAAACCTCCAACTTGAAATTTCACATGTACACTGGTGGGCGTGGATCAGAGAGGGTTTTAGGAACTTAAAAAGTCCTCTTTATTCGCGAAGTTCTTGATTAACCTTCGTGTGAAAGTCCAGTTGGTTCAGTATTTCTTCGTTCACCCTTGAAAAACCCAAACACAGATACACCTACAAAAACTACCCCATTTACTTTTAAAGTCCAAATGTTCAGCAACATCATTGATTAATTAACCTATCACTATTTTCTCTTTCAACTGAACGCAGCAATTACAAACTTTAAAAACAAGATATGTCCTGTTACAATTTCTAACCACTACCCAATTTTCTTTAAATTTTTTCAACGCCCATACAATGTTGGTAATTTCCCTAAACACTTATAAACATGTACTTCACGTACCACCTAACCTATTCCTATTATCCGACAATTTAACTGATTACGAGACATTGTCGGGCTTTCTGTTCGAATCGGAGTACATAATGACGCGGGAGAGCGCTTCCGAACCTTAATGCCCCTGATTGACGGTTTCCCCCACAATTACCCTAACCGACCAATCAGCAACAAAATCTCCGATGATTTTATTTAGCCCGGTCGTCGAGATATTTACCCACGAATTAAATCCAACAGTTAGCTCATGTTTATATATTGCTTGTTATTATAATTCGAACGGGAAATGCCTTTTCAGCGTAATCGTGAAGACGTTTCAATAATATGTTGAATTATAACGACGGTTTGCTTGGGCGAATTTAAGGGAGGGGTGGCAAGTGGATTTTAAATTGTTTATTGCGCAGGGAATTGCTGAGTGGATGTCGGTTAAGCCGTGCTAAATTGTTGTTTATTAAAATAAATTACGGAATTTAAATAAATTTGGTACTACCATTGACTTCCTATACTGAGGTGGCACAAGCTACTTTTAATATGTTGGATCAGCCAAAGCTAGTCTTCCTCACTCTAAGAAAATTTTGTTGAATAAACATTTGATTCTCTTACTATCATAGTTCATGAGATCGTAAAAAGTTGCAAAGCTTACATTAGAGTTCTCTTTAATATCGGAATGATTAGAATGTTTGGCTAGAAGAAGGAAATTGGTATTTCGCAACACTGCATTCTGACAGAGGGTCAATTGTAATAGGTCCATTTTGTTCTTAAACTGACCAAAATCTTTGACTTTACGATGTGTAGTGGTCTATACAAATTTTCATGTTAACGCTGTAGTCAGGTTTATAATGAAAATGACTAGGTAAACACTCTGCCACCGATAGATTGTGCTGCTGTCAATCACGGATATCTATCATATCCACCTAATTGTTAACCAACTCTAAAGGTTTTCATTCACATGTCAAAAAGTAGACTGCTAAACAATGTTCCCCCAGCAAAGCTCGGTCCCCAGTATTATGCCGGTCGTGTGGTTTGTTGAAAATGAAAATGACTAGGTAAACACTCTGCCACCGATAGATTGTGCTGCTGTCAATCACGGATATCTATCATACCCACCTGATTGTTAACCAACTCTAAAGGTTTTCATTCACATGTCAAAAAGTAGACTGTTAAACAATGTTCCCCCAGCAAAGCTCGGTCCCCAGTATTATGCCGGTCGTGTGGTTTGTTCGCCCACGCAGCACGCAGTGCGCATGCGCTCAGCAATATACGAGAACCAAGAGACATGTGTAATTTGTACGCATGCTCAGAACATTGTTTACAATAGCGTGCCCGCGCTGTTCCCTGCCTTCCCAGCCCATAAACTGAAGCGGCCGTTTACTAAATTTTGGGCTACAACTTGTGATTTCTCTTGTCTAACGGACATTATATGAGCTCTGTCGACAAATCGTTGATTTCCTCAAAATATATTTACACTGTGGACATGTGTTCGGATGCTTGGGATAGTGATCATCTTCTGTCTGTGGATGGTCCTTTCTTTTGGGTTGGGTTTACGATAGTGATTTGTCAAATAACTCATAACCGATTGTGTTAGTTTTTAATGCCTGTGTGTGGATCGTGTCAAGTCGAACAAAGTGAGAGACAGTATATGAGTAGTTCAAGAATGAACTGCACGGATACATTTTATGATAGTTGAGGTAAATGTCTTGATTTTAAAACAGAATAGTTAACAATGCGCTGATACTTTTTAAATACTTCATACCTGATTACAGATGCTTTGTGAAGTCAATTCAATGCTAGGAAAACGGTTATCGGTAAAGTAAAGATTTCAAATGTTTTAGATTTGAGTCATCTTCATCGTCAATTTCTTGTTGTCAAATTCAACAGATTTAAGTTAATGAAATATTTTGTGAAACGCATTCAACAACTTAAACAACCAAAACATTCTCATTCTACTATTGGTGAATAACTCGTATATAAAGTCGTGATTAGTCAGCAGCTCTTCTGAGGCGTGGGTATTTACATTGGCAATAATTAAACTATATCTGTATTAATTTGACGTTTGGCGGGCACTCAAAAAAATAATCAATTAAATCTTAATCACTTGTACAATATAGAAACAAAATGTACCAAGAGAATAGGGGGAAATATGTTCATTTTTATTTATTCGTCACCTAATTAAGGTTTGATAAACCAAGCATAATTAGAACAGAGTTCTATCTTCCATTCTGCCTGGCGAGGTAAAATTTATGGTTGAGGGAACCATTCCGGCATTTGTAAGTGAGGAAAGAAACTGTAAAAACTCCCCTTAGCTGGTCTGATAATTAGACCTCCGGAGTATGAGGTGATTATCATTACTATGATGCCAACTCACTCGGTAAGATTCACATTGCTACATCAGATTCCTGGCACTAGATACTATGAAACTATGATGTACGCCTCTTAGCTTCTCACAGAACCTAACTTCAACCAGCTAGCTTTGTTCTTGTTTTTTCTCCCTCTCAAAGTTATCGGAAGTAATTTCTCATTTTCTTCTAAGCCTGGTTCTTCTTCAAGTTTCCTATCTGACCATGCCAAACCTTATCAAACGAATCTGACGAATCATCTTAACGCTCTGTGATTCTCATAGCTTTATAGATACAGCAAGCCTATGGTTCCACGAACTCTTCATTTTCTGGAAAAGCTCTGGAATCTCCAATTTATTATCACCTTTACACGAGTCCTGATTGGAGGAATGGATGAATGGTCAATGGATGGATAAGTTTTCAACTTCAGAACTCCTCTTGACCAGCTCTCCTTTCCTATAGCTATAGCTTGGTGCCATAATTATGTTCATTGTGAAATGGAAATATAATTTAAATAGGTACCGTATGCATTACGATTTTTATTTAACAAAGTTGCCTCATTATTGACTCTTATCTTTGTGATAAGGCCCAATATCAGAACCCACCATTAAGTTGTAGATCCACCTTAAAGAGATTTCCGATCGTGAAAATCCCTCCAAGAACTCCCTCCACTAAAAGTCATACGCCAAAATACTTTTACCTTAAGAAAACGCGAAAATAATATCTTGATCTTTCAATTTCTCTGGTTTTTTAGTAAACGTATACACAGACCGACAGACCGGTCCAATAGCGCCTAAAGTAATGACGTATTTACACACGCAGGCTCCTAATGAGGCGGATGACCAGATAGCTTTGCGCATGCGCCGGATGGCGGGTAATTAGCCGGATAATCTACCGGAGGCCGTCCCATAACCATAACCACACGGGCATCCGCAGCAATCCGGTCACATTCACGTGTAGCGTTGACAGTCTTATAATCGCCGACCATCGTGGACTATTTACCGTTGGTTTGAATTTACCTTGGGGAGCGAACAGGTTAAGCAGTAGAGCGCTAGGTTCGGTTCCTAAGTTTCTGGTTCAAATCCAAATAATCAACCGTTCTCCTGTGTTGTTTTTCGTTATTTTACGAGTTTCGCTTGCTTTTTGTGCATAGGTTTTATGTGTTTGATACTTTCTTATTGAGGACGTTATGAGATTTCAAAACCTAAACGTTGAGAACCATTATCTTTTGCTAATCGTGATGAATTATGTCCGCAATAAACCATTAAATAACTATAAAATTATATGCTTACACCTTTCTGCTTTAAATGGATCAGAACTGATTGATTGTCACTCTAGGCAACTCTACCCGTGAGAAATATGCATAATATCAACCTCTAAGTTAACTTAAACAAATCCAATACTGAGAAAAAATCTTCATCTCTCTCTCAAGGAATATTTTGCCTAAGTCTTATTGTTGACTATATAGGCTACTGAAGTCAATTGTGTTATACTGAGAGGTCATTTTACAGTATAGTTCATAAGAAGATGTAAATTACAAACGTAACTTGGCTTTTTTACTTACAGAATATATCATGTAGTCCTGTACCACGTTGACTTGTACATTCAGCCAAAGTGAACATCTATTGTTTAAGATTCTGGGCGTACGGATTAATACAATACAAGATGGCTTATTTCACGAATATTAGACCAGAAACGTTATGGTTCATAAACATAAACATAAACAAATAATGACACTGGCCGAAACGTAAACATTATTTAACATTGCTAAAATGGAACTGTAAAACCCATATGTTAATGATAGTAGATTCGAGCCAGTAATGTCATTTGTTTATGTTTATGATCCATACAGTTTCTGTTCTAATATTCGTGGTTTATTTTAATTAATCATGGAAGCTACAGAGTTCTGTGCGTACCCAAATCATACCACTACAATATTTCATTTATAATAAGGATGAACTTTGTTATTCTTTCTCAACACACACTCTCATTTCTTAGCACACCCTTTCTACCTTTCTATTTGGTTAGTTCCAAATTACCACAAGAACAATCACAATACCGGTACTTTTTAAAAGCTGGGTGTGAGTAGAACCAAAAACACTTACAGAAACCCCCTCTTTACTGGAAGCTACTTTCCATCTACTGCAGATTTGTTCAACGATCAAACCCCCACACTTGTGACAAGAGCCGAGAGCCGCTTGTATTGCTGTCGTCACGGAGACAATGCCAAGTGGCTGTTACTGAGCAGTCCTAGGGTTGTGGAACAATGCTCTTGACAATGGTATGTTTGAGGTGGCTTTCAACATTCAACATTTCCTATGACGACAGGTGGTCTAAATTGCCTTGTATGAGTTTGAGGTGCTGTAAGCATTGTAATTGTCGAAACTTTCATTTTCTGGGGGCTAAATGCTCAGGTCTACAAGGATTCGTTTGAAATTTTACTCACTGGAAACCTGAATTAAATAGCGTGTAGATGATAGTGAGTACTGGGTACTTTTAAAAAAAAGGAACATTCATTATTATCAATGACCTTTTTCGATATATCGATACTTTTGTATGCCTTTCTGTTTTAATATCTTCATCACATTGAAATTACAAATAATTGACAACTGATATTGTTTAGGCAAAATAATATGGATTAAGAAATGAAACTGTTCTAAACTAACCTAGCATAACTAACCAAACTTGCTGTAAGTTACCATTTCAAAATTCCGTTTGATAACACAAAAGGCATTGTCCCACTTCTTAAACTTAATGTTTTCAGAAAATGCCATGTAGTTTGATTCACTAAATAGAAAGTTTGTGTAAAATAAATCCAACTAAACAGCTAGACATTAATTGAAATGACTGCGACCCTCAGTTACAGATAAGAAGGTGATTGCGGAGAAATAGAGTCCTCTTCCTCTCCAGGGGTAGGTTGGGGAGAATTACCACAAAACCAAGTAGAGTTTTACATTGATTCGTTGACTTTTATCAAGTCGCGTTACATGTCACAGTTCCTCTTTCCTTATCAGCTTCACTCCCTTCTCAGAGTTCTTATCATTGAATCCATTTTGTCACATTTCTGAATTGGTAATTAAAGAGCTCAAACGCATTTTAGTTCGTTGTATTAAGTTCGAGGAAAGTGTATAGGGCCTATAGCTATTTTTGCGTATTTAGTAACTAATAATTTTTCCTTCACATAGTAAACAATTGCAAGATTACAGAGATTTGCCGAACTCTACTTGTAAAGGGTTTATGGAAACCCAAGAGCAGGATACCGAAAGTTCATTGTGGCCAAAACCACAATTATTGGGGATAGACGTTGGTAGTTAGAGTTATTATACTCAAATTAATTTACGATAAAAATCATTGTCAGTAAGAAAATCACCGAGTTATTCTAAGTGTTATATCTCCTGGACTGTAAATATAATGAATATTTCATTTGACTAATTATTTATCACGTGGTTTTGCTTTTGTTGTCGTCTTTGTGTTATATGAATTTTGTAAATAGAAGTCTAGTTTTTATAGATTTTAGCTTTATTTTCATCTCTGAAGAAGAGGTAGGTGTGTAAATAAATTATCTGTAAGGTAGACTTGTGATTTGTAACAAATTAAACTTATGCATTTTTTTCTTTAATATTTCCTAAATAACGTTTTATTTTTTTACATAATATGTTCCTTTGTTATTGCACAAACTAATACTTATAAAAATGTTATCCAAAAAATTCCATCGATCGTTAGTTAATTTCCTTACATATTTTTACGATTTGAGGCATCGCGAGCCCTTTCCCATCCAGAGGCGAGATCTCCAAAGTTTGTATTGCGGTCAGTTCACAACTTTTTCTAAATATTTTTCTCTAACTGTTGGATAATTGAAATTAATGACGTAATCTATGGCGTAGGTCCGAAATAAATTTACTAAAAAGCGTTGTCACGATTCTTTACAAATCGCGTCCCAAAGGACATATGAATCTGCGTTTGACCGTTGACTATACACAACCCACAAACTTACCCCTACTCACACTACCTAAACTACCTAACTCCTCTCCATCTTCCTCATTAAAACTTGCAGTTAGGTTGTTTGCTATGCAGCTATCACCAATCAGACGGTCGATTAGTCAATGTCCCGACCATACAGGACACCGGACAGCCTGTAATGACTATGTGATGGAACTAAAACTTGACGAGGCATACCCAGTAGCGGTATTAATGAATGTCCCATGTCCCACGATCTCACATGATGTAATGGGTCTAGTTCTAGGACTGGGACGTAAATCCCAAGACCTGTTCCGATGGTACATTAGTGGGTTAGTGAGTTCGTTGTGCTTTCATCTTTGATTTGTTTAACGTGTTTTCCAAACATGAGAGTACAAAACATTTGAGTGGTAGTATTTACGAGAGATGCTTCATTCGAACAACAGCTGTAAATAAAGATGGAGTATTTGTTTCGGTTTAGCCTAAACTTTCTGTTACCATAGGCTGAGTGATATAAAGACAGTGTTACTGTCACATGTGTCATATGTAAAAGTGGTGCCTGCGGTTGATAAGATTTTAAGATAGTGCAGTCTGCTGATCTTAAACCAGCAACATCTGGTTTATCAACCTAAGAACACTGGACCACTGAGTTACTATGTATCTTTGAAATAAATGAATGGAGGAAGTGCCTTTGTGCAACCTTCTTCACTGATTAAGACCAGCTGCTTCTTTTAGCTAGGACCATTTACAAAAAATGATCATGGACGGTTTTATGAAGTCTTGGACTCTCGTCACTAGACAAGTCGAGCCTCCAATGATTATTTTTATAAAAAAATCCCTTAAGTTATTTTTAAACGTATTTCTCTTCTGACTAGCAGTATCCCATCAGATAGTCCAGACAGATGAAACTATTTCACATAGGTTTGTTCGACACCGAGTCAACTGTCTAATAAAATCCATTGATAAAAAACAGCTGAGTTAAGTTTTGAACCATCAAAAAGCCTGGTTATAAACTATCCAATCATAATTCCAACGCTATAATTACGAACTTCCCAACCCATCCTGTGTTTGCACGGACCAAACCCGTCTTTTACATACAAATATGCACAACTAGAACATCCCAGGCAAACACGAGGTCCCGCAGAGAGGAGATCATTAATTGCATTATGCTAAACCTAATCGCCGCGCAGCCCCATTGCAGCTTGTTAGAGCGTACGCACGCGTTCGCGCGGGCACACGCGGTGCGATATATTATGCAAATATCGCACTTACGTCTAATTTCCGTCTCGCAACAAGAACAAAGTAATTTTGCCGGGTCGGTGAGAAGGGCCTGGAGATCGCTATAAAGTCCGTGGTTGAGCTGTGATGTTGGTTCTGGGGTGAAGGTGTTGGTCTCTGTAAGATAGGGTAACGGTAGAGAATGGTTTTTGGAACTGATATTTAGTAATAGGCTGGTGAATAGTGTGTGTTTGACTATACCCCTTACAAAATCTTAAAACTCCTAGACCGCTTCTATTTGCGGCCACAATCTTGGAGCAAACACCCAAAGAGCACCGACAACATCAATGAGAGAAAACTAATGGTATAGGCCTATATCATGGTCGAAGTGACTCTTTTCGACCCGAGTTCAAGTTTTACGATCGAGGCGAAGCCGAGGTTGGAAAATGTGCGAGGGTTGAAAAGAAACTTTCTGCCCGTGTGATGATCTTTATTTTCGTCATATTTCCCCATTATTTGAACAAACTATGTTACAAAACTAAAATTAATTTCATTTTGACAATCTCCAAAACTACCTCTAACTTGTTTTCCATTAAATTTGTTCAATCGTTTCGTCTATTACGATTGTGTGATTATGTATCATACTGTCGAACTATTAACAAAGCCACGATTAACTACAATCGATCGATACATATCACGATTACAAGAAAGATACCGGTATGGGTCATAAACATAAACGAATGACGTTGTTGGCCCGAATCCTATACTAATAGCATTGAACATTTATGTTTTGGCAGTTCCATTTAAGCAATGTTAAATAATGTTTATTTTCGGGCCAAAAACGTCATTTGTTTATGTTTATGATCCATACCGGTATTTTTCTAGTAATCGTGATACATATTTTTGATTCATACAATTTTGTTTACAATCGAAATTTACAACTGAGTTAAAAACAGCTGATTTTTACTCTCTATGGGCTAAACACTATTTAGGGAGTAAAAATGCTAATAGACCCACAACGGCTGTTTTAGCTGCAGTGTGACGAAAATGTACTTTTTAAAGCAGCCAATCAGAGTCAGAGACGACCCTGTCGCCAGCCAGAGTTTGAGAGTTATGTCCTCGATGGGTCGACACCCCAGTAGCGAGTAGCGAGTCGTTAAAGAGGTTGATTGGTTTATAAACAACCAGACTCGGCCTCACACCGCGCCAGCCTGCCTTCGTTAACAGGATTTAGGACACCGGGCCAGGAATAAAGCTCACTGGACAATTAGTCTAGACTGGTCTAGTGGAATTAGGAGTGTTGATAGATTTCACTTGTGGTGATTATGGTTTGTTTTTTTGCTTTTTTTATTGGTGTAAGGTAACTCTTGTGCAGGTTCAATAGGGAGAGTTTATTTTTAGGAGGCTTTTGTAGGAGTCCAATAGATTGGTACAAACACATTGGCGAATATGAGTGCCCGACATTCAGATGTGTGGGGGGCGAGCTGGTCTAGAGGAAGAGCGCGGAACTTAAGTCCCTGGGGTCCCGGGTTCATCCCGCCAAAACACTCACCAATGGATTTTATCCAAGTGAACTTTTGGAGTTAGAAGTGTTGTTGTTAGATTTCACATCTGGTGATTATTGTTTATAATTTTTTTTTATCATATATGATAACGCCAGAGTAAATTCGATAGTAGGATTCATTCGTTAATGGTTTAGGAACGCTTGGCAGAGAATAAAATTAGATTCAATTGATACTTGTGCGCCTACACAACACTGTCTATGAGTGGATGAAGAGTGTTCAATGAATGAGATTGACTTTGTTACTACATAATTAAGATCAGCTAGTTTATTATCCATAGTTAGTTTAGCTTGGTACAGTCAAACTATTGTATTTCTCATGATCGCAGAAGGCAGCTTTCAGATTTTTTCCAGGATGGTTTCTCCAACTACTGTACTGTTCCCAGCCACAGTGAGCAGTGATGCCAAAATTAAGTTCACTGGACCAGCAGAATGGAATTTTTGTTGAGTTCACTTCTTTGATGATTAGTGTTTGTTTCTCCCATACGGTAACGCAGGAGTAGGGTCTGTGGTCTATAGCGAAGGTTTGCTGCTAAACAAGACTTCAGTCATAGACGAGACTCCACATTATATTATCATCCTGAGTTGATTTGTTTAGGGCAGATTTTACGACCTGTAATCACTCTGGATGTAAATACCAATGTGCAATCAATCGTTTACAAATATATTGATGTACTAGTAGAGTACCCGTCCTTCGTACGGGGTTGGAATATAAGTATAAAATGCTTATTGCAGTTATACTTAAGCTTTGCGATTGCAATGGGTGGAGGACACAGTTTGATAAAATTTCCTTTTTTAAATTTACAGTATTCTATAGTATTACACATCTACCATAGCCATAATGTTCTACCATTTCACCAAACAATAGAGAAAAATAAATTATCAATTCGCAAAATATCACAAATTATTCATGAAATGAAAAACATAAACATAACTGTAAACAATCCTACTTTGACAGTTCTCATTGCGAATCACAGTTTTTTGTTGCTGCTTAGTTCAAATTAAGGGGCGGTTTCTCCAAATACGTTTAGACTAAACCAAATAAAAGATTAAACCTAAGTTTAACTTTTTTGTCGTTTCTCCAACTGTACTACCCAGGAGGTTTAGTTAAAGCTGGGGTGCGAGTAAGTTGGCAGCCCTGTTTATTTCATAGCTCAGAGTGTAAATATCTGTTTTTGTTTACAGTGCTAACTGTGTTTAACCTTATATTGACTCAAGTTGATGTTATTAAATTGTAAGAATTTTTTAACTATTTGGCTATTTTCTGTGTCTAGTGTATAGTTTAAACATTCCATAAGTAGTGTTTCTCTGATAAAATGGACCAAACCCAATCACAGGATGGACTAAAAAGAACTAAAAATTTCAAGGAAAGTGAGGTTAGTTTGTTATTAGATTTGGTGAGAAAATACAAGGACATTTTAGAATGTAAAAGAAGCGACCATATAACGCTCAAAGAAAAAGATGAAACTTGGCGAACAATAGAAAAAGATTTCAACCTTGAAAGCGGGCAGATTTACAGAGACTGGAAATCTCTAAAAGTAAAATACGACAATATAAAGAAAACTTCCAAAAAAAAGTTGGCTGAGGACAAAAAGTTTGTTTTAGGCACTGGTGGAGGCTCCTACAAACCACCGAGTATTATTACAGAAACAGATTGCAAGGTAAAAGAAATTTTAGGGGAGCTCCCATTGTTTGGAATTCAAACAAGGTTTGACAATGATGCTGAGGACGGGATCCAGTGTTTTGAGATGGACGAAATCGAAGTTGTGGGTGAGGAAGAGATTGCGAATAACCTGAGCATACCTGTAGAAATCGAAATTACAGAGACAGGGAGTAGTAGGCCAAGTGTAAGTCCAAACTGTGAATTCATGGGTATATATCAATCTGAATCTTCTAAGCCTAGCTCTTCAATTATCATAAATGAACAACATTCAAGCTTAATTCCTAATGAAAAAAAACCTTTCATACCACCAAGGAATATCCCTGATTCAAAGGTATCCGTCACAACTCCAGCAAAGCATTGTGGGTTTGGTAAAGATTTTTCAATTGCCAGCCTTAGGACACAAAAATCTGCACCATTATTTACTAAAAATAAAAAAAAACAATAATAGACAGTTCAAGGGCTGGCCAGAAGATTGAATTAGTAGCGAAGGCAAAGGAAGAACTTCTTGGCCTTCAGAAGAGAATGGTTGAAGAACAAATAAAAATGCAGAAGGAAGAGCATAGCATGAAAATGGAACTACTCCAGGAAGAAAGAAGATTAGTTCAGTTAAAAATAAAAAATGAAGAGGTAAAGTTAAAAAACCAGTTAAACTTAAGTGGAGATTATGCATAAGTAGTTATCACCATGTCACAGTGTTCATTAAAAAACATGTTAACTTACGTTTGTTAATAAATTTCTTTTGATTGTATAAAAAATATTTCTCTCAGTTGAATTATATGTTGTGTTATTTACTTATTTGTACTTGTAATGAAGTGTTTAAGAAGGCCAAGGTTTGGCAATGTAAAATGGTGTGTTGAGCCTGGTGCTTCCCCATCCCCGCACTAGAGGCGTGTTGAGCCCAGTGCAGCTGGTTGGCGTGTTGAGCCCCGGCATCCTTTCTATTTTCAGTTTAAGTTCCCGGTGGCCAAAGGAGTTGCCATCCGAGCCCTTGTAAAAAAGCATTGTACACATTTTTTACAGTTTGTTTATACTATGTTAACATTTCAAAAGTGAGTTATGATATATATTTACACAAAATTCCAAAGATGCAAAATACACAAAATCTTAAAAATAAAAAATAAATATTTTTAAAAATCAGACTGTCCTCAAACAAACAAAATCAAATAAGGACCTACTTTTACAATAAACAGATTTAAATAAAGGCCATACTTCTTAGGCCTAGCTGAGTTACATATTTCTGAAATATTCGTAAATTAGTTTGTTGCGGGTCTGTAAGTGTCCATTTCCTCCTCTTCGTCTCTGCCTTTCTGGAACTTGGCCGTCATTTCCTAGCAGATCATGAAGAGCTTCAATTGCAGCTAATTCATCAGGAGAAACAGGCGGAGTATCATCACCTTCCATAATGCATATGTTGTGTAATATTGCTGTAGCAACACAAACACTTTCCAGTCTATCTAGCTTCAGTCTTATTCCTAGGGCTAACACTGGAAACCTTCTTTTCCATACACCAAAACAACGTTCAATAGGATTTCTTGTACGGATCTGTGATTCCTGAAACAGTTGCTCTTCTCGAAGAACTGGATTTTCTAAAGGGGGTATTAAGTAATTACTGCAGGCATAACCACTATCTCCAACCAACACACCGTTTCCAAACAGTCCATTTTCAAATTCTTGTTTAAGCCTACAGGAAGTAAAGATGTGGGCATCATGGGTTGAGCCAGGCCATCTGGCTACTATATTTGTAAGGCGCAGGGAACTATCACAAACCCCTTGTACGTTTATTGAAAAAACACCTTTTCTATTCCTGAAATACTCTGCGTTGTCACCACCTGGAGACAAAATCTTTACATGAGTGCAGTCGATAGTGCCTACACAGTTTGGGAACCGAGCTATTTCAAAGAAGCCAAGTTTCGTCTTTGACTGTTCTTCTTGTGTTGATGGCATACAAATGAATTGTGGACGTAACCGTGCAATAGCCTCTGATACCTGTTTGACAATTTTGCTCACTGTTGATTTATGAATGCCATTTTGATCCCCTACATTTATTAAAAAACCACTTGAAGCATAGAACTTGAGTGTGACTAGGAACTTCATTTCAGGAGATATTGCCCTGTTTTTAATTGTTGCACACTTTATTTCCTCTTTGATCAATTCCAACACTATATTAGCCGTTCTCTTCCTCATCCTATATCTGGCAAAAAACTCTGCTTCATCCCACTTTGTAAAATGGTCAATTCTTGTTCGAATTTTTACTGGTCCTCTCCTAATTTGAACTACTTCTTCGAAATCTTCGTCTTCTATCCCATCCAGAATATCTATGACTTCCTCCATTATATGTTAGGACATAGATTTTGGGGCACAAACAGAAAAGTAAATAACTAAAGTGAGAAAAATGCACACAATCTGGTGTAGACTTGACAAATGAAGACTTTATTTGTTTATTTTATTAATGTAAACAATATTTGACAACATATCATAGCTAACAGCTGTAGTTTAAACTTGACTCACTGGTTTAACCATGGTCCTTGAATGAAGTTAAACTAATCTTCGGTTTAAGCTTGTCAAAGACATTGGAGAAACACTTTTCAAGTTTAAACCACAGCTTAAACGCCAGCATTGGTTTAAACTGTGTTGGAGAAACCTTAGCTGTTTTCATAAATGCAAAAAAATATATAGTGCTGCACCCTGTTGGTAAATCTTATAACTTTTTAATGCTTTTCCATATCATAGAACCAACTTTTTTAGTTGAAACAGCTGACTAAATTCTTTAATTCCCTTTAAATATGAATACTTATAAGGTTAACATGGGGAATTACAGAGCCACTGGGGCGGAGCCCGAAAGGATTTTTGAGATAAGAATATGCCTATATGTTAATCGGGAATGTAAGCTATCATCATGCCAAATTTCAGCCCAATCCGTCCAGTGGTTTATGCGTGATTGAACTTCAAACAAACAAACAAACAAACACACAAACTTTCACATTTATAATATTAGTAAGATTCAGTCAAAAGGGTTTCATAAAAAGTTAAAGTAGGCTAACACTCAATTAGAAAATAGGTCGAAAATTGTACATATTAACTCAGATAACTTACGTAACTCAGGTCGAAAATAATAACACAATAAAAATGCCTTAAACTAAACACGGGTGGAACTTATCTTTTGAAATGTCTTCAGCGAACCCATTGGAATGAGTAGAGGCGTTTTATTCGGCTTTTGAGAAAATACAATTCAGTACTATGCAGTAATCCGTTACTGTGCTATTTATTTTTTACGAATCAGGTTAAGTACTTGAACTCATACGAGGAGTTATAAACATACTGCAGTTCAATCCATGTATTAGTAATAGATTTTTGGAATGACGTGCATTCAATTAAAGTAATTAAATATACATTTTAAAATATCTATCCTCAGGTCATTAAAAACACATCTATTTAAGATTTTATGTAACAAATGTTGCTATAATGACTTTTTCCGTTGACTCTAGTACAGTTTATATTAATATGTAGATAGTTTTTGGTTGTTATCCTTATTTCTATTGACATTATTCATGTATATTTTAAACAAAATTAAAAAAGGATACAATTTATTTGACTTGGATGTTTCTATTTTTAAATTTAACTTTTTAAATTGTCCTTACAGCTGGAGCAAAACACTAAATTTGCAGTACAAGTAAAACTTACAATTTGCCAGTCATCGTCGTGAACTTAAATTCCAGTATTTTTTTTATTACACAATAATTGAGGTATGACAGTAACAGTAACATCATTTCTCTACATTCAATAAACCAACGTAATCAACTGTTATCAATTTATTGTTTATTGGCATATTGGCTGTTGACGTATTAATATTGTGATTTAACAACAGCATGGTTTCCCTAATCAAGACATTCAAATATTGGTTGAAGTTTGCTCCTTCAATAATGCACGTTAAACTGCTACACAGGCACGTAATGTGCCTGTCTTTCTAATATGCAGGTGCTGTGAAATTCATCACTGTTAATATAGGCTGAAAATAAATACATTGTTGTTCTGTGGTATTTGATATACCCTATGAATATTACATTGTTTCCAATTTACTTATTTAAACCAAAACCTACCACATTTTTATAACCATTTAAATATTTTTCAACTTCCAAAACACACTGTATAATAGCATTAGGTAATGATATTAGTAAAGATGATGTCGATAATCTATCGTCTTCGTCAGCATCAACTAGTAGCACAGACAATATAATACTTTAATGCTAGTAGTTTTCTTCTCATTTTGTGAATGAAACTAAGTAAATAATTGTTGTAATACTTAATTTCGTAACTTCTCGCTATGATTACTTTTTTGTAAATGTTGGCCTGTAACGCTTTAATTTCACAATAAAAACAAATAATAACCCCTGTTATTTTAATGGCATTGGTTACACTTGTCATAGTTTTTATTTTTGCCTTCTTTTGAACAAACATGTTTGATTTCATTTGGACAACGTTTTACTATGTGCAGTTATGACAGTTCTACCCTATTCCAAAAATAAAACATTCCCGTTTGTTTAAAAGATTAAAAACATAAACCAAATTTGTTTGTTTACCAACAGAACAGACCAGTGTAATAAAGTCGTTTCGAGTTATGAGTTGTTTACCCATCGCAAGACACCCATCTGGGGTTTGTCTGGCAGTGTTGACTTTGGCCCGAACTCTACCAAAACACCGCAAGCTGTTTCGTTATTTTTCGAACCATTCAAATCGGTTGTATTATTTACAGGAAGTTACATGTGGTATTATGTTCCCTTCCAGACCGGATATACGCTTATAACAGTCACTTTTAGGAAGCTGTTTTTAAAACTGTTATTTAGTCTGCGTTTTTGACAATTGTTTACCTAAACTTTTTACGTGAAAAAGTTAAACCTTTAAAATGTAAACACATTTGATTATGAGCTGTGAACTATTGTTAATTTCTACCTCCAGTTTATTATCTTATATCCTTTTTCGCATATCCTAAGTGTGTTCTTATACATCTTCTCGTGCTCCTACCAGGAACCGGATAACCGTTTTCACCCTTATCAACTGCCCTTAGCCATGTAAATCCCACTCTTTTTGAACTTAGACTAATGAATGAAATGTGTAAGAGAATTGCAAATTAAACCAAATACATCACAGATTTTGAAGTCACGAAGTGACGCTGGCTGCTAGTTGCAATTATTGTGATTTTAGCCATAATCATAGGTACTCGCACCGCTCACACACTGTATGATTGTTGACAAACTAATGGGAGAAAGTATGTGTCAGTGTGCTGACACAGTTTATTGTTTAAACTTTTTAAGCAGAATTAACGGGTAGTTTACATATTATTTGTGAAAGAAACTAAATTATTTTTTGTACCGGTAATACTTTATTCCAACAATCAAACTTATTTCCTGTAAACATTCTTTAATATTAACATAACTTTCCTCTAATATCACTTTTTAGATGATTTCTGAAATGTTATAAGCTTAATTAATTTTTTTTATGGTATGCTGAAATTGAACTTCTTCCCCATTACTAGCCCTCATCCGCTGGGCCTATAGTATAGTATAACTTCAAATCAGTAAAGGCTTCAGCACGACATGCATATATATATTCATGTATGTATGCATGTAGTAGTGCATGAGTGGTTAATTGCATTCTGTTGTAGTCTGTAGTGTGTTTTGTCCTCAAATCACATTTTGCAGGTGCTACGAAAAATCAAGAAACCCCCACCACTAATAGAAATAAAGTCATTAATAAATGATTTGTTTTCGCGTTATTTAGAATACTATTTATTTTATTTATAAACCATTCACAAATTCTTTGGATTATTGACTGCAACTACTGTAACCTGAGTTTGAAAATGTTCCACTAGTCAAATCAGTTCTAACTAATAAAATTTATTACATATATTACTAGTTGTCGTAGAATGTAATAATATTCTACAGTTACTAAAAGATTAAGATTGTGTTCACAGACATTTTAATACACCAAAGGAACCTATTTTACTTCAAAACCACTGGATCTACACCCTAAAAACAATATGAATTTTCCTTTTTATTGAGGACAATTCTTCTTCAAATTTCATGCAAATAATACACTGTAAATTCTAAACCACACCTATTACAAATCACACATTAGCTAATATAAAACCCCGGGTAATAGTACGGGGGGGCAGCATTTCGTTATTTTAACTATGAACTGCTTGAATCTACTGAGCTCAATATCCTTATCTATACTATTATATAAAAATCTAATGCTGTCTGTCTGTATGTGTATTACTAATAGGTGCAAAAACTACTGAACCAACTGGGCTTAAATTTTACAAAAATATAGCTACCATACCAAGGACCATTATAATAGGACTATTCACATTTCGATACTGACCGTGGGCTTCGCCCCTTTGGCTTTAAAAGTTCTGAGGTGAACATTTTAATAGTGAATATTGATTGGTCTCCATGGCTGTGATGAGAACACTAACAATGTTTGTTTAAATTTGCTTTGACATTTAAATATAAACAAGAAGAACTGCTAAACTGCATATTTCACAATTTCAGACAGCTGATACAAAGAAATTAAATATAATATTTTCCATAAATATGAGGTAGGTTAATTTTAATCTAACCTTTTATCATGGATTATTTACTCTAAAACTATGTCAATGATTATAGAAAAAAAAAGATTTTATAACCGTTGCTGTATCAACTGCTTATCATCTGCTTTGGATTTTTAAAGCGTCTTAAGGGGATCCAGGCTTCAGAAAGTGAAAAAATGGCCAAAATTCACTTCTTTATTTTTATAGTATTTTATTGTTATTTGGTTATTTATGTACAAGAAAATATAAGTTTTATAGGTATCCTACACGTTTTTCATAACAAAAAATATATTTTCCCCAGATACTACATGCGCGCGTCTTAGTTTTTTCCAGGACTTCGATCGCGATTCCCCGAAAGTTGTGATTTTTAGTGTTTTGTAACAGAAAAGTTGATATATCTCAGCCAATTTTTGTCCTATCATGTTGAAATTTTTACTAGATGTTCTTGATAGTATTTAAAAACTTTTTGGGTATAATTATTAATATAAGTCAAATAGTAAAAAAAATATAATTTTTTATATTTGAAATATAGTCTAAGAAATTTTTTTTTGTTTTTCAACCTTTATAAAATAAAAACTAATCATCCTACAAACAAAGTAATACCCAGGATTTCAGTAAGTGTACATTGACACCTAGTTGAACAAAATTGATCAACTATTTTATGAGTTATATCAAAAATAAAAATGTGTTACGTTATGATACATAAAATTACATAAAATGGTACTGTGGTACATAGAGTGGCTACAACAAATAAAATAACAGTTTTTAGGCCCATTCGATATAATAAATATCTTTAAAAAATGATAAACATAAAAAATAAAAAATGTATGTTCTAAAGCCTGGATCCCCTTAAGTTAATAATCTTAAGTGAAAATAATGTTATTGATATGTTTTCATGGAAACAGTATGAAAATTACAATGTAGGCTATAGATGTTTTGTATGAATTTGGAGGCTACTTTAAATAAATTCTAACTGCTTCACATGTGTTAGATTAACTTAACATAACTTGCACATCACATTGTTTTTTATATGTATATTTAGGTAAATTAAGTTATTGTGTTTTGCTAATCCTATGTTTATATAGGAATCCTATGATACAAAAGAATATCATCGATAACTAAATTGTCGTTGATTTATGTTTTCCAAAATCGGTTGTATATGTGTAACTATATTTAATTATCAAATGGTAATACAAAATACTCTTATTTTATCTTAACATAGCTTTCGGTTCACATTTACTTTATTTGGTACATTTATTATTTGTGTTTTGCCACACCACTGATTAAATTAAACCAAGAAAAATATATAAGCAGTACACAGTGTTCTTTTGTTTCTAAAATCAATAAAATATCTGTTACTAGGTTTTCTTAATGGTAAGTGTGAAAATGTAAAGGCAATGAACGATGATTAAAAGAACTGGTTAGTATATTAAGTTGTTTGTTGATATTTTTGTATAGTAGAATCAGAGATGCAATGAAACATATACTGTATTTGCTATTACATTTTTTAGTCCTTGATGCTTTGATAATCATATTAGTTTTGTCTGCTCCAAATAATTTAGCATTAAAGACAGCTGAGTCTTTAATGCTAAATTATTTGTTTGAAATTTTGTATAGTACCTATAGAATATCTATACTTATTTAATACGCAAGCAGGATTTTTGTGACAATTACTCCTCCGAAACTACTGAACCGATTGACATGTTTTTGGTGTCATTGTAAAAAAAGAGCGTAACGTGAAGTTGTGCAGGAAACTTTCTTTTTAGGTAAATAATTAGAGAGTGAGGCCCTGAGGCCCTTTAAAGTTTCGTATTTCTCCATAAGAATAACATGGGAAACAAACATTGTTTTGAAACTCCAGCTGTTGTCAGAAATTAAATATTAATAATTGGTCTCCATGGAAGCATGAGAAAATTCACAATGTTTACAATTGCTTTGACATTTAAATGTAAACAACCAGAACTGTCAAATACCTATTTTACAATTACAGACAGCTGATCCAGAAAAATAAAATAACTATGTGGTAGGTTTATTTAATCTTAAACTTTATGATAGAGTATCTATATAAATAAAATTAGAGTTTTGTCTGTACATTACTCAGAATCATAAAATTTTAGGTTATTTTTACGTGTTATACATTAGAGAAACCGAAACGAGTCTCATCTAAATTTCTGTCTGTCTTCCAGTCTGTTACGACCCAAGAGCCATTTTACGCGGCCTACTCCTGAAAAACGAGAGTACCTATCAAGTTCCAAATCATTTTAATGCATTCACTGGATTGGCGAGATTGTCTTTAGCCATTAAAATATGGCGTCACCACTTTGTAAATAAAATGACAGACGTTTAAAAACCCAATTTTGTGCGATTTTTGTAAAGTTTTCTCCCAATGTTTAGCACATATTCTTCTATGAAATAACGAACAGCTGTTCAAATCAAGATTATTTCTTCTAGCTGTCACTGATATGTTTACATTGAATGTTGTTTACAAATACCGCAACCATTTCCGATCACGTTTTGAAAGCAAATCCAAACCAATTAAGATTAAAAACGTTTCTCCTTACATAACGGATTTAATTAATCGCAAGTGCAATAATTTGCAGGGTAACAGTAAATGAAAATAGAGATTTTTTGTGCATAAAATTGTTCTTGAGTTTTGATAACCGGGAAATAGACCTTGAATCAGTGTTGTATATTGCTGGGAAACTTACATTTTTTAAATGAGCGTTTTCAGTCAAGACTCGGCACACGACCGACGCGCGTCTACTTGTCCATAGTAAAAATAAAAGTAGGCCTACCGTGTATTTATGTTTTATTCGTTATGTGTATAAGTGTAAAGTTCGTGTATGTGTTTCAAAAACTCCAAGATGCACCTAATGGGGAAGCTCAAGACCTTATATTAGGACTGATGATGGCGATTTAATTTCGCCGAAATGCATCTCCTGTAATAGGATACATTAGGATCGACCGGCGGACACAGGTAATTTAGCCTTTTATTGATTGTCATACCGATCCGGAACAACAACAAACGACATAAAATGAAGTTATGTATAATAAATAGTTTGGCCAGCATATCTGAAAATATGCAAACCAACTACTGTTCTTTATATAAGAAGGTTTCAACTGATACTATAAGATCCCCGTGCGTAGAACGGGTACACAGCTAGTTTATTATAAATCTATTTCAATGATTATGAAACAGATTTTTCCCGTTGCGAAGCAAAATTAAAAGTGAAAAGAAGAACACATGTTAATTGTAAACAGTCAATGTGTAAATAATTATCTATGTTGTATTAAAGATGTGTATAGTTTTGGATGTTGGTTTGTGTTTAATGATATAAGTTATTAATTATAGAATTTTTATTTTAAGGATTTGGCATATGAGTAAGCCTATGATAAATAACACCATTTCAGAGTTCTGCCAGTTTTTGAGTAGAGTTTAAAGTAGCCTACACCTTATTGTCTACAAATTGGCTAAATAACTTAGGTACGGTACTTTATAAAAGTTGACAGCCTTTTTACGTAGACTTAAATTGTACGCCTTTTCCCGTCCATGGGCAGGTTGATTGTTATAAATTAACTCTTTAAACTGGAATAGGATTGTTATGTAAATCGTGAGTATTTCCATTAGTTGACTACTAAAAACCACCTATTTAGTTGACTCTTTTAAAATCATCGGAAATTATGACTGTTATTAGTTTCTAAACAAGTTATTTGTTTATAAATAACTCCTGTACTTCTTTGCAATTGCTCGATTTCGAGCAACATGTACACTAGTAGTTTCTTTAATATTTCAAAAGACTGTATTGATAAGGCACAGTAATATTTTTAAAGTTTATAACAGCTGACTTAGTTTTGCTAATGATTTATTGTGAGTGAAAAAACTGAAGATGAAAGGATTTGTGATTTAATATAAAGAAGAGTTTTATATAAAGATATTTAAATTTAATAATTAGTATTTTTGCAACTTCAAAATTGAAATTTAAAACGTCAATAATAAATTAAAAGATGTGTAATTAAAGGAAATGAAGGTAAATCTGGTAAATCATGTATGTCAAAGTTTTACTGGAAGATTTGGTCAGTTTTTCTCATATCAGCCTACACAAGATTTAAAATTAATCAAAAGCAAAATGGTGGTATCCACTACTTACCAGTTAAAAGTCATAACTTAAACGTTTCTATTAAGGCCATAAAAGTTGAATTTTGTTTCTAAAAGCGTTGGCGGATGTGTAACTATTATATGCAAGAGATAAAGATTAAAATGTTTCTATTTTGTGTCCTCTTCCCGTTACAAAGCACGGGTACAACAGCTAGTATATAATACGTGAAGGTGTTTTCTATGAAACACTACTCCTTCGTTAATAATGGACGGATTTATACAAACGGTGTGTCAAAATTAAGTATTTTTTGTATAGACGCCCCCTTTCACCAATTCCTGTAATAAAAGTCCTCGGGCTTTGCCCCACAGGCCATCAAAATCGCAATGTATTTCTTATGATGACAAGATTTTGTTTACTTAAACAGACAGAATAATATTTGTATAAATTACAGCTGTTCATTAGTAAACACATTATACACACAATAGTGTTCGTTTTCAGAGTGAGTTCATTTGCAGTTTCGATAACTACTGTAGAGTGGAGCGATTGATTACATCTTTGAGTTGACTCTTTTGAGTCATAATCGGGAGTTATGACTGTTATTCGTTTTTAAATAACGCCTGTAATACTTTACAATTGCTCGAATTCGAGCAACAGGTGCTCTAGTATTTATTTAATATGGTGTTTTTATTGACAGAAAGGTTGCAAATTCAACCACTAAAATAATTTTGAATATATCGCAAAATTCCATGGTGGCTTAGTAGCTGTGGTTCCTTCAATAATCATACTATGCAACATGTACAGTAGTGCGCTCTGGTAGCTTGTTGCATTATACAGGCGCTATGAAAATGTCAAGAAATGCACATTGTTAGTAGTAAGAAAAAGTAATAATATTGATTATCAACCATATTACAATGGCTTATAGTATTTTGTTGTAGAAACGTATATACTGTACTTTGTTTTAAATATTACTAATATTTTAACAAAAGGTTATTACAACTATTATAATAGTATACTTTTGTGCTGACTAAAATCCAGAATTGTGCAAGATGCTTCATAGTAAGTTGTCTTCTCTCTCCAGCTTGATTAAAAATTCAACGTACAATGACAAAGAATCAGTAATTGACAGCAGTGCACTTTGTGGGAAGTAAAACTCAGCTACATTTATTTTCATTTTTAGACTGGACTGGCTACATAAACATGACACAGTAACGTAGCCAGGATTTCAAAATGGAGGGTCGACCGACCGGGCCCAGGTAGAAAGGGGGTCCGGGAAAATTGTTGAAAACATAGGCCCTAAAATGGTCTTTTTTTAGCCCTACTGGCATTGAAAATTATCAACGTCAATTAACGTCAATGCAGTATTATTATACAATTCTAATAATGTATAATTTATATTATTATTATATAATTTTACGATTAATTTAACAAAAAAATATTATATTTAGGACCGGAAGGGGGGGTCCAGACCCCCGGACTCGTTTATTCAATAGAATGTATACTACAACGGTAGCCGAATGGTTATAATGCAATTAATGCTCGCCTAACAAACCACAGGTTGCCGTTCGTTAAAAGGTCAGTAGCTTGATGGTTCGAAACTGGACCCAGCTGCCTCTGATCTTTGAACTTCAAATAATGATCCTGGCTAATGCAACAGCTTATCGTAGTCAGTAACAAAGCTACACAGAACATCTCACACTATTCTGCTATTCTACGCTCATCCTTCATTCATGTTAATTGAGTTAAAATACGCTCCCATGTAAAAGAGTCACCATCTCAATTGATAATGGTGACTGTAGAGATGAACTGTAGAGTCAAAGTTAATTTATGGCGGATAAGAATTAACACCAGGCCTAACTGTAAATAACTAAACAACACAACGTTTACATCACTAACCACGGCCACAAGGTGGCCGTGCAGTAACCCTTCAATAAAGAAAGATTTTTCATCGCCTACTTTATGTAATGGAGGAGTCCAGGTAATTCAGTACCTTTTTTAATTAACAGCTAGGTATATATAAGTATTCGAGCGGATTATAGTTAGCTGAATGTTACAGCTTTATTTATTTATCCCAACGGTTTCTTCATTTGATACAGTTTGGTACGACAGCACTACATCTTTACTGTGCTTACAATAATGCTGCAGCTGGTGCTGGGCGCCCATCGTTGTAGTTCTATGGCGCCCACTAATTGATATATTATCACACCCAATGCTTATTTTGTTACAATAATAAGGTTAATCTTCTATTAATTCTGCGTAAAATAATTACTAATTGAGATTTTAACAATCTACAAAGAACAATATCATTGATTATACATTTCCAAAGATATGGGCAATTTATAATCAATGGCAATACTAAACATTTTTAAACGTATTCCTTAATCTTCATATTTGCCTTAGTGTACTGTTTATTTTATACGTATGAAAGTAAATCTAATCAGCACTTAGGACATAATCATAAATGGTTTGTGTTACGACTGACTCTATTTTATATAGTAAATCTGTATTTTTGCTTTGACTTCATTAACGTTTGTTGGCTGCACTGGCAGACCTGGGCCTCGCAGAATCCCATTGGATGTTTGGGGAGTAGAAACGTCGGTTTGATTCGTTGTATCTGTCATTTCATTTCCCAGTTGATCGTGGTTTCGTGGTCAGTTGAATTTTGTAGGCCGGTTACTGACACGCAGTGTAATCAAGTGTTCTGCTAGTGTATGGGAAGTTAAAGTTGGGTGGGTCCAGGTTATATTCCAAGTGTTTCGCCGGTTAAACTACAAAGAGTGCTGATAATTTACTGTAGTTTACTACACAGGATAATAAGTCCTTTTCAAACTGGATTATTGTTGCCATCTGTTGTGTCGGTATGTTAACCTAGATTGCAAATTTCTCTAAACCCATATAGTTTTGCTTCTGGAGGGTATTTTGCTTCTCTTGGACTTCCGTTCTACTTGTAAAAATACTTAAATTAAAATGAAGGACTACTACGAAGATCTTACACTAAGAAACTATTCTTATATATTTAATTTTGAAGAGGAATTTAAGCATTTGGATTCAAGAGTATGGATGATCAAACATTGGACCAAAGGATTCTACTATTGTGCTATTTACATGATTTTAATCTTTGGTGGCCAATACTACATGCAGTCTAGACCCAGATTTCAACTTAGAGGAGTCCTATCGCTGTGGAACACACTTTTAGCCATATTTAGTATAATTGGTGCCTGCAGAACTGCACCTGAATTAATACACGTTCTCAAGAACTATGGAATATACCACTCAATCTGCGTCCCGAGGTAAACTTAATTCATAATTTATTTCTTCCTTAACTCGTTAAGTAAGTTATTGAATTGTATTGCATTACAGAAATTGTATTAGGCCCTACAGATAACTTCAAACATTCACTAAGCCTAAAGCTACCGACATGTTAAAAAACATTCCTTCGTGAGACCAGCATCAAGTAGGCCTATGGTTGACGAAAGTTAAGGATTTTTACTACGAATCAGCGCCAACTATAAGTTAAGTTGATACGTGGTCTGAACTCACTGGACCGATGTCAACTATTGTTGACGCTAACATGCATTAAGTTACTTTATGACTTATGGTACAAATGTATGGTTAATTTTATCGCTAAAGATCAACATACTTAGCCTAAGTTACTAAGTTACATACTAAGTTAATGGATAAAGACAACCAGGCCTACATACTAACTTAGGCTATAAGTAAGCAATGGACCAATGCCATCTAACTTACGTTAACTTATAGAGAACACAACTAACTTAGGCCCTACCTATTTTTTTTTTAAATAGACTAATTAATTTTAGTTACAAGATGAATTTTCTATGCTGGTGCCAAATTTTATGTACGGTAATCTAAATAAATATTATCAAGACACTAATTAAACAGAAAAAAAAAACTAATAGAAAAGATTGGTTTGTGGGTACCTACCTAAGCTAGCCTATGTTAAATTAAGCTTGGTCCAAAATGAAAATATAGCATGCAGGTTAGGGCAGTGACTGGTGTCAACTATTCACACTAATCAGGCTTGCTTAGTTGACAATTAGTAAGTTAGTGACAGTTTTTTTTTTTTTTTTTTTAGAAACGGTAGCCAAAACCAATTTTCTTTGGGATATTTTTCTAGACAACATCAAACTCATACTAAAAGTAGCATGCCATTACAGCTTATAATAGACAACCTGAATATAACTTTAATAGTTAAGATTTAATCTTCACAACAATATCAAACTTACCTTAGTTGTAATCCATTTCCGAACGATCTATTTAAACCATGCAATACACAGGTTAATAAGCAAAATATGAGGTTTGTAATAAGTTATGTTGTTTATTTGAAACGTTTTGTTTTTAATGGCTTAGTAACTTAAACTAGAAACTTACTTTACATTGAATAATAAATAATAGGCCTAATCACTTTAAAACCCATCTAGCCCAATAATAAAAAATACATTTAAAGACGGGATAAACTTTTGAGTTTGCGAACGAGATCAGACCATGGGAACGGGGTTTTACAGGGGTTTTTATGGGGCAATAATTGGTTTTTCTCATTTTTAACCCTCAAAGCACAAAATTTACCGATTTCTCTTACCTTTTTAAAGAGCTCTAAAAACAAATTATTTAGTATGGTACCTCCCTACAAAATTGTTTTTGTATGGTTAGTTGGTAACGGAGAAATGTTTTAATACCGTACCGGAATTTTAAATTTAAAATTCCCATGTTATTCTTAAGGAGAATATTAAAATATGTTGAATGAAAGTCTTGAAAATCTTGAATGATCTCTCGAACCAGCATGATCGCACCGTGGAAATGGGGTTTTACGGGGGACTTAAGGCGTAAAATTGGATTTTCTCATTTTTAACCCTCAAAATACAAAATTTCCCAATTTCTCCAAAGACCTTTTTAAAGAGCTTAAAAAACAAATAATTTAGTAGGCTATATCAAAGTGTTTTTTGTAGCCTACCTACTGTTATTGGTAAAGGAGAACCAACATTTAAAAAATCATAAATTTAAAATTCCCATGTTATTCTTATGTGGAATATTGTAAAATGTTGTAGTTTGCTTGTTTATGGATATATTTTGATCAAACTAGGTAAATGCATTTGTTTTATATTAAGCTATTATTAAGAAATGGGGAATTTTTTGTAATGAGGGTTAAAAATTAGGAAAACTAATTTTCACCCCCTAAAACCCCGTGAGCATGGTCCAATCATGCTTGTTTGCGGACTCATTCGATTAAATGTAGGTTTAAACACATTTGAACCAAATTTTTTTTTGAGTTATGTAGGCCCTATAACTTATAATAGCTAGCCTATTTATATATGAATTTGAACGGAGGATGTTTTGGGACTCTGGGTCATCATAACAAAAAAGTACCAGGTCTTACCATGGAACCTATGGTAATACCGGTAGCTTATTCCCTATATAGGAAATTCGCTAAATAACTTTTAAGCTAGTCTGTTTTTGCCTATTTCAATTGCAACTCCTGTCTTTGACTACAACTAGACATTCATTCCCATGTTCAAGTTGTCACCAGTTTTTAAATTGTAGAGCCACCAGGGGAATTTTAGAGGACTTTTGGTATTTAAAATGTAGGCTAGGCTACATCTTTTTGTGCAGGACTAAATTAATATTTCTTCTATTTAATAAAAAATGACAGGTATGCCTATATTGTTAATTTGTGATACCCTAGCCTATAGCCTATTTGTGAATCAGAAATTGTTCCATATTTTCCCTGAAAGGATAATGTTTCATACAAATTTTCAAACCTCAAAGAGTTGTGTCAGATTCCCTGGAACTTGAGTAAAATCATCAGGAAATGTTCTAAAACTTCAGATTTTCTTGACCTTCTTTATTTTTAGAAGTATTCCTTAAGGATATTAAAAAAAGACTAATTCTAAAATATATACAGTATAAAACATTCACGCAAGATGGTTGCATCTTATTTGTCGAATGTGTTTTGTATGAGCTTAGTGATATGATAAAAGTGTTATCAATTGGAAAGCTTTTGAGAAAAAATCTTTACTGGCCTGCATTATGTTAACAATCGATAAAATTATTTCATTTGGTAGGATGAGGCCCAGAAACATTGGCTAGCCTAATTTCTATTTGTGGGGGGAGGGTAACACTTACTAAAATGTGGAATGTTAGATTTGATTTTAATACGGCTATTAAAATTTTTTTTCTAATTAAAATTTGTAGGTAGGCCTATATGATGCCACTCACATTAACTGTTTCAGTCCAGTTAAAAACGCAATGTCATTGATTTTTAATTGTAATTTTTGACGTGCTGGAAGAGATGTAACAAATTGTAAATAGCCATTTCTTCCCCACGTAGGCCTACCTAAGATTTTAAATTAGTATTTTTTTATTAAAACTTGCTGTTTTTCTTTCTTCTATTATTAATGTTTGTTTTAAAAACGGACACCTGCCTCCTACTCTGCTTTTGTTAAAGTATCACAATGCATTAGATTTTCTATTCATTTTACTTTTCCCTATGGTCAAGTCGTAGAAGTCGTCATTAGGATCAGGTAGGTTAATCATTATTTCCATATCTAGTCTAAAAATGGTTTATACTCCCCATTTAATAAATCATTTTGGTAATTAGTTCTAACATTTTTATTTATAACATTACAATGGTGAAACAACCATTTCACCCTAACACCAGTGACCATATGTACTACCATCCTCTCTGGATTTAGTACCGTAATTAAAATACTTATCCTTGTGTTACAGTTTCATCGAACATGACCGAGTCGCTGGTTGCTGGTCGTTCCTCTTCGTTCTCTCCAAGCTTCCTGAACTGGGAGACACGATGTTCATTGTTCTACGGAAGCAACCTCTCATCTTCCTCCACTGGTATCATCACATTACGGTTCTTCTCTACTCCTGGTTCTCTTATACAGAATACACTTCCTCCGCCCGCTGGTACATCGTGATGAACTACTGCGTACACTCCATCATGTACTCCTACTATGCTCTGCGCTCCATGGGATATCGTCCTTGGAAGAACATCGCTATGTTGATCACCTCTTGTCAACTCACCCAGATGATCGTCGGTTGTGCTGTCAATATTTGGGCTGCTCAATATCTTCAGGAAGGCAAACAAGACTGCCACGTATCTTGGTTCAACATCAAGTTGTCACTTCTGATGTACTTCAGCTACTTTGTTCTGTTTGCAAGATTCTTCTACAAAGCGTACCTCAACCCGAGTGCTGGTAAACGCAAGGCACAGATGAGTGACATCCCTGGCAAATACACCAGCAACGCCAGCAATGCTAAGGTCAAGGCTCAGTAAGTACACTGCGAATAACTGGATTGAATTGGTGAAAGAAAGAAATACTTTCGACTTTTAGTTGTGATCTCTTATAGAAACGACTGTCTTGTGTGGTTGTTCAGTTAGTTACCGGTACTTTTCTTAGAGATAAATGAATTTTATGATGAATTCACTTCTCTCTCTCTCTCTTACTCCGGTTAAATTAAACCAACGGTTTTAGTCTCCGCTGTAAAATTATGCTAAAATTTTTATCACGAGGTCGAATGTTTTTCTTTCTTTCCCAATCTCATCCGTTTCTGAAGTGCACAAAGTATAATGGACTGAAGTTATGATAGAGAGTTTTTCTTCAGAGAAATCTTGCAGTAATTTATTTTATACATGCTAGTCATTAACATTCATTATTGTTGTGGATAGAATCAGGTCTTGTTATGCCGATTGTGGACAAAATCGCACAAGTGGCCATCTACATGTTCCTGTTGCATGAATTACTTAAGAAACTAATTTGTATAAAATATTCAGGACATGTACATTTTCAGTTTTAGTTTTATGTAAGCAAGTTAGTTAACCTTTTGAAGAATTTTGTACCAACCCTCTGAAGCTAGTAATGCACTCATCAGAATTTCTGTGATTTAAAATTGTTATTAATTGTAGATTTTGTACATTTTTTGTCTATCAAAAAGTATATAGAAAATCAATTGGTATGTAAAGTAAGTTTGGAAAAGAAATTGATTGTTACCACCACTATTAGTTTTTGTTTAGGCCACTGTTATTGAAGCACTATATAGTCAAAAGACTAACTGTAGGTTTTTTTATGATTTTTTACCTCTTAAGTCTTTTTTTAAGATCAAGTATCATTTAAGTATCAAAACAATGTATCATATTGTACAGCTGGAACAAATTTTGACTTAAGCTAACTCAGGCTGATAGCCTTATAACCTACAAGTGTGTTCAAAATTTCACCATGCCGTCCTAAAGTCAGTTTACTAAATTAATTAAAGTTATGTGATTTTTCTGCAATAGTTAACTTATACCTAACATTTTGTTCATAGTTTGCATATTTTTTACATTTATAATTAAATATATCAGATTATTTTTTGTTTTATTCTTGTTATTCTTACCTATATATATATTGTATGAAAATAATCATTCCTTTCTAATGTTTTTTATACAGTAGTTAGTATTTTTACACCGGTCCATGATTCACAAATATTTTTTTCTTGTGATGGATCGCACGGTCCATGATTCACAAATATTTTTTTCTTGTGATGGATCGCAAAAATTAAAAAAAGTCACATCTTACACTATGTTAAGATTTTTAATGTACACAAGCCTAACATATTACAATAATTAAATTTAAAATAGATCCATGATTTGGACTCAAATCTTCAGTGTTTTAATGCAAATGCAACATTAAAATACTTAACTACAAATAACCTTATGATTTTTTCATGGTGCACATTTTGTGGTACAACATAGGCCTAGTTTCACTGTTTTACTGGTGTGGTTTAGATTAAACATTATTTTTATACTTTTATAATTAAGTGTAGAACATGTTAGAATCCATAAACTGTTTCTTCTTACAATTCAGTTGCATTTACTATAGACTGTAGGCCTACGATTGCTTAGTAATTTCCATGTTCAAAGTACATTTTTGTGAAAATTTATTGATAGCAGAAACATAAAACCAGTTATAGAAGTGTTTACAAAACAATTAGTTACTGCCATACCTGAGCTTTATGCAACTGTAAACACATTCCTGTAAAAATTACTAATATTTTGTATCTTGTTTACCAAACAGTGGTTTATGCACAAATGGTTTATTCAGTCCTGCGTAAAAATGTTGAGAGGTCAAGATGATTTTTTTCCGTAAAATATTTAAAAAATGTGCCAATTACAATAGTAAATGGTAATTAAAATTATTTTGGTATGTATAGTTCATACATATAGGTAGAACTACAATTACAAAATAAATTGTAGAGTATATTTAGCCGTTTGTTATGTTTAGTAGAAGATAATTTTAAATATGATAATTAATATGATAAATATAAAAATGATAATTTCTGGCATTATTTCAACCTCTCTTCAAAATCCCATTTGTCATATAAAGTTTTATATTAAACTTATATAATATTCCTTAGTAACACTTTTGTATCAAGCTCCTATACAGCAAGTAATAATATTGTGATGTAAAAGTTTGTTTGAAAATAAATTTTTCATGTTTTAAATGGGTTTTATTGTCCATGTTATGAAGATACCAAAATAGTCATAAGATACAGGTTTAAAAAAATATATTTAGTTAACTTAAAAAATTCTAATAGTAGATTTTAAAAATCTGTACAATAATGGTTATCAATAGTCAAAGGTGATACGAAGTCTAAAGTCTTTGTGTTTGTCAAATGCTTGATACTGTTAACAGTTGAGGTCATTGACACACTCAAAACAAAACTTGGTATTAATGAAGATCTGATCACAGAAATATAATTTTTAATTTACTTTGGTATTTCAATGATCAGAGTTCCAGGTTCAAATCCTGTCAAACACAAATGACTTTAGCTGTGTCATTGGTGAGAAACTGCTGGAAGTAGAACACACTTATGTATGCTTATGTGTTCTGGTACACCCAGTACTCAATATGCGGCGGAACGGCGTTCCGGTGCCTCTCTTTCGGAAAGATAAAAATATTGGCATCAGGAAACATAAAATTCATAAACAAGTTTGCCTTGGAAATATTTATTTTTCCATACTACTTAAAACAGGTTAAACAATTTTTGAGGGTATAGGAGGGGGGGGGGTCATAAGTTTACAGTTGGCACCTCATTGTTTTACTAATTAATTGAGGACTGGGTACACCTATCTATATCAGTCTTTTGGTTGAGGATAAATTTCTCTAGTAAAACTACCCCCATAAAACTAAAAACTATAGACAAACTAGTCTTCAATTATAAAAATAGAGTTTAAATCATCACAAAAAAGATATCTCAGTGGTTTTTGTTGGGAAATAACTACAGTACAACACTTTTTTGTTATAAATTAATTGAGATAACATGCACAATTCTACTGTAATCTAAAAAAAAACTAGTTGACCAACAATTTCAACTACATACATTATAAACATTGAAAATTCATTATATAATGACACAGTATAGTTCGAACGGAAAGGTTAATTTTTCTTTTACTACAACTGCATTAAAATGGTAACATTGCCATACCTGTAAACGGTACGCAAAATAGCTAATTGCTGCTCTAGAGCGGGAATGGATCATTGCCGCTCGCTTGTCAGCTGATTTCACTGTTGGCGTTTCTACACCAACCACAGCCGCAGATCAGATTCATTAGTTTACAACCGGTAAGCTAAATAACATAACCTTAAAAAGCAAACATAACCTAAATGTCATTTTATAAGAGTTAATCTGTGTGTTATTATAAGTTAATTATGGTGGTAGGAAAAATCTTGTGTGTATTACGAGAACAAACAGTCGTTGCCGCTCTCGAAATAGCCGCACTCAGGTAAAGCTCCGTGCGTCCATCTACAGTTTTCGAGCGGAAATTACGTACTTTGCACTACTTAATTAGCTACTATATTTCGCTTCGTGGTCTAAGTTACTCGTATCCTTCCTTACAAGGCGACAACAGCCAGTAATTTAACCTTTTATTGTGAAATAATAGGTCCGGAAACACCACAACAAGATAAGTATAATTTGTGGATGAAAAACTAAATTATATCAAATGACCAGACAAGACTAGTTATTGTGCTCATTGCCTCATTGTGCTCATTTAACCTGACCTTGACGCTTTTTGGCTGGAAATGTTCTACCTGCACATCCGGCGATTATAATGCTTATCACTCCGGTCTTATCAGTGTTGAACGTCACAACATAATGCCGGGACAATGCACAATGATGGATTGTAAATCCACTAGTAATTTATTTAATGTGATAAAACACGGGATGCGGTGTTGTTAGCACTGAAACAGCTTCCCGAAGTGTTTTAAACAGAGTAAATGTTAGTTGGAAAACGTTTTTGTTTTTGTAAAGAAGTTGTGAAATGCATCAGGGGTAGTCGCATCTCAAAAAGTATTTGAATTATAAGAGAATATTAGTAAGAGTAAGTCGGACTGAATAAGAGAAGACATTACATTAAACTAAATTTTCAATATGGTCTCAATTATTTTCTTCTTTTGGTGTTTTTCTAAGACATTGGAATTTTTTTAGTTTTTTCATTGGTTCTTACTAGGCCTACTACCCAACGGTCCGCTGTCTGAACAACAAAACTAGTTTTAACTCAACATTGGGTCGTAAAAGATTTGTCATTTGCTTGTATACTGGAGTGATTTGAAAATGTAATTGACGCGCATTTTCCACGGTTGCATCATTTTCTGAACATGGTTTATTAGTAATGGGTCTTAGACAGGTATCTAGCTTAGTGAATGCGGGGTGAGTGTAGAATACAGGTAGAAGAATAATCTTTAAAATCATGTATTTCTTACTTAAGATAGGACTATTAAAATCGACCTATCTATGCCCAGTTTCAAACCGTCTAACCGCTTGACTTTTCTCCAGATGTAATCGGAAACCTTTTTGATTTAGCTTTACAACTATTCAGTTTAGTTGTGCAGCAACGTAATACTTAAATCTCAGACGTAACTTATGTCAATGATCGGAACTAATCCTCAATACGATACCGGCCACGTTTAGTTGACATTGAATGAGTTACGTAGTGTCTACAGTGTAACAGGTACAGTAACAGTCAACAGTGCTTCTGCTTTCTCCATGCACGAAGGACGAGGGCTCGGCATTTCATAATTTCGAATAGAAAGTTCCCCGCAGGTTCTTGTCCTTCCGGTGTGGGATGCTTCTTGGCTGGGCCTGGAGGTAAACAAACACAAATGTTTTTGTTGGGAATTTGTTGCCATTTGCGCCGCAAAATACCCAGTAAAGCCTGTGTCACACTACGCTACTTTACTAGCAGCTAGCGAAATAGCAGCTACTAAGTAGCCAATGTGACATAGGCAGTAGCAGCTACTAAGAGTAGCGCGCTAGTGAAATTTTACTAGCATGGAAAGTTGAACATGTCCAACTTTCCGTGCTACTAAACTGCGCTAGTGAGTCACGTGACCAACTAGCAGCTATCAAGTAGCGACTGTCGCCCAGTGTGACAGCTTCAATAGCAGACTAGCGGCTACTTGCACCACGTGCTGTCTGCCTGATTTGTTTATTCTCGTTCATTTTGAATAATTTCTGAAGTAATCATGAGTGATCCGAAGTGGGGTGGGGGAGATGTGATTAATTTTTTGAACCTGTATAAAAAATATCCGTGTCTTTGGGACATAACCTCTCTTGAGCTAAACTAGTAGTAGCAGCTAGTGAATAGACGCTACCAAAATAAGTGTGACAGGAAAAGTAGCTGCTATTTCAGTAGCTGCTACTAGGTAGCTGCTAGTAAGTAGCCAAGTGTGACACAGGCTTAAGACATGATATTTTGGTGGTAGATGTATAGCCTTTCCTGTAACTGATCGCAGTTGTGTACTCTGGATGAGGACACAGCTGTAAATGACAATAAAAAGTAACGATAAGTCCATAGTGACTATTCACTACCAAATGCATTTACATTATGTTGTCTTTTTGAGTGGGTTTGTCTGGTAGGGAATCTGAATCTGTTAGTAAATTCGAACTTAGAACTCAGCTATGGACACAATGGATGGGATGAATACATTCTTTGTCAATTGTTTAATTAACCTAACTGTGTTTGTGTCCACCGAAATTTGTTTTGAAATTGTTTATGTTTTTGTTTCCTTAAAGAAAATAGTAATTAAAATGTGCATACTAATATAGCTCAATTAGTCTAGGACTCAAAGAATCAAGACGTTGTTTCAAATTTACAAGCACTGACTTTGAATTATAAGGAATAATCAATGTTTAACTTTAACTTATTAGGCACTTTACCTATCGTTTACGTAGATCTGTTTCATTAATGACGAAAATACACTTACCACTGTCTGTTATAAAAATCTAACTTAAACCCGGTCGTTTAGTGAAATATTAAACTATCGTAGTAAAAACGACTCATACAAAATTCTTGCTAATGATAAACATGAAAAACTTGTGGCCTTAATCTAGCATATCTAACTTAGAATACGTCTTATGATAATATTTTTAATTAAGATAGGTTATTACACGATTAATTAAAAAAAATAATACCAATGACAAATACTTTACACAAGTAATCAAAATGATACCGGATGACAGGCGATCAATGGCATGTGATACTCGATAAACATTTAATAATAAACGGTCCACAACACAAATAACAAATTGTAAACTTTTTCAGACGGTCATTTCAAATACCAAGATTTTCTATTCGATTCACCTAATCCACCAAGTGATTAGTGGCAGGTCAGTTGAGTGTTTTGACGTGACAGTCGTCCACTCGACCCTGACCTCCTCAGGAATTTGCCAATGAGTCGGACATTAGCACACAGTGTCCGCGTTTGTCACCATTTTGTAACGTGATTGTAGTACAATTTATACGACCTGGTTGCATCTATCTGTCTGTTGAACTAGATCGTTGTAACCTACTGTAGTTGGTCAGGGCCGATTGTTTTGTCTTGGGGCTTTGTGTTTCATAGCTTGGTTGGCAAGATTGGTTGAACCTGGGGTTATATATACTTGATATAAGATGGATAGGTAATTGTACATAGTGATAATTGCTAGCAATAGATCCATGAGGATTACGGTGAAATGTGTAGGTTTATAAAATCATTCGCTAAATACTCCTGAAGATACTGTTTAGTTAGATTTATTCTAATGACTTAACAACAACAAAATACATACAAAATAAATAACACTACAAGATTCTTAGTCAAAATACGAAAATAATAACCCAGTACGACCCCGTGGGAAATAATGACATTCACAAGTTTATTTAACATTAGATCAAATCAAATAAATAAAAACACCTTTTATTATAATTCAAAATAATGTTTCTTAGGTAGGAGAATATTTTTAGCATCGTAATAAATTGTAAGTGTAATTAATTATAAAGCAATTTTTTCATGTATGTGAAATGTGTTTATGTGAAGAGTGTGTAATAATATTTTAGTGGAGATACTTTGTTCAAAACATTTAGGTGGGTTTAGGGAAATAAATATACCCCCTCCACTTGATCCTATACCATTAAAGCATTAGCTCAACAGCTGAGGTTTGCCAAAAAGTCAATTAGCTGCAACGTATTGCAAAAAAGGTAGTGTAGGAACTTCGACTCAAACCGCATAAACTTTGTTAACGGAATAGAGTAAATCAGTATCAATAGCTAGTACCAAAGTAAAAAAAGAATACTCTAGAATGATATTATTGCAATAATTTTGAATCCATACATTAATTGAATAAGCAATGCTGTTAGGCAAATTTTCGTTTAAAAAGTTATGTCCCATTTTTGTATGTATATATTTTATGATTTTTAAACCGGTTTCCTAGAGGGTCCGAGTATACTTACGTAAACTGTATTGTGTTACGATCTGATAAAATGTCAACTTAGTGTACAAATAGCAAACTACAACTCATGTGCAGATAGGGACATGAGTGACTCAGTCGTTAATTGCATTTCTATTCTTAAACCGTTTCATGTTACGTAGGCGTAAATTACTATGAAAATAACGGATTTGCTTTGAATTCCATCGTCAGTAGTGACAGTTTTGAAGGATTGTTGTCCACATTTTTCATCGACGAGTAAAAAGAAAGTTTTACGCGTGTAGATGAGAAGGTGACAAGTAGTTCATAAACTAACCAGGAACTTCGGGAAAGTTGAAAAAGCGGAACCCTAAGAAGGACCCAAAAAAAAAAAACAGTAAGAAAAAGGTAGAACAAATGAATAAACGAGCTATAATTGATGTTTATAATACAGTACCACTATTGATCCGATATGAATTCAGAGTGTGAAAGTGCATTATAAACAAATATTTAGTACACTAAAAGTTTAAAATTAAATAAATATCGACTATACTTGTTTCTGTGTGTCTGAGAGGCCATAGTGCTCGCCTAACAAAGAAGGTTACCGGGTTTATAGTATGTGCTCGATGGTTCGAAACTGAATTTAGCTGTACTTGATCATTGAGCTTTAAATAAAAGGTCCTGACTATTGAAACAGCTGATCTCAGAAACAAATCTACACAGATCATCTCACACTACTACCTTTGACTACACTGACACTCGACTTATTATTATCCAGTTTAAAATGTTAACACAAAGTACGTTAAGCGAGTATATTATTACACTGAACAACGTGGGTAACTTTTATAAGATTACACATCATTGGTTAATTGGCTGATTGGAAATGCTAGTTATCCAGTTTTTTCTCAGAAATTACATTACTACACGTCACTAAGCAATAATGCAATTTTGTTGCAGGCGCAGTAAAATGTTTAAATTTATTACAAAGATGGACTTTTAAAAGTGCATAAATTTTTCACAATACGTCCGATGATAAATGTCTAGGGAACTTTCAAGTGATCCTAATGTCAATGACCAATGGGTTGACCATATAGATTCGTTTTCCAGTCAAATATTAGGTTATAATCATCCTCTTTAACACTGGGATTATGAATATTCGCCATTAACACATAAACAGAGACAAATGACAAGTTCAAACCAAACAAATAGAGAATCATCACCTGACAGTATTCTAGGTGTTTCAATCTTTTATTTAGTACAACAGTCCAAAGGAAAAAATTAAACAACAAATTAAGCTCACTTTTGACTTATAACTTACTGAAACCTTTTACTTCATGTCCTCGGTTATTTTGATTCTCATTTGTGAAAGGATAATTTATTTTCTTACCGAATTGTGCCCTCTAAATGATTACAGTAAATCTCTAAATCACGTACCACGTTTTCGTTTTCAGACCGGTTCATAGAAGTAACGGGAGTGTTCATCTGATCTTCCGAGCGTCCTCAAGAATGTGAGGTGATTAGAGTGCGGGGACAAAATATAAATATACCTAAGTTTATATACTAAACAAAACCAAAACTATGTGCTTGAAAACTTTTCGAAAATGTTGTATATAGCTATCAGGTACATATTTATTACCTGGTGTAGCCTATTTATTGATTAAATCAACTGTACAATATTTGGTCATGTTTACTAGGCCTAAGTAACGTTGTCATACCTTCACAGTATGAAAAATATGTAAATTGTTATTCTATTAGTTTTATAGCTCACATGGTTATCGTTAGATCTTTTAAGTCTGTTGTGGAAAATTTCTCGTGGAAATTTGTTAAATCGTCTCCTAATAAGCACCTAGGGGTACAGAAAACGCGCTAATTTGCTCGCCAAGTTACAGCTCTACAGGCGTAAAAGTTGAGGGGATTCAAGATCCCTTAAATTCAATTTTGTTCATACAGTTTTCATTTAGTGTAGGTAGGCCTAATGGATTTTTTCAACCTAAAGAAATCGTTTGAAATAAAAGCTGGCTTGAATGGTTATAGTGCTCACCTAGTACACAAAAGGTTGCCAGTTCGAGCCTGAGAAAAGAAGGTAATGTTTTACGATTCAAAACTGGGTCCAGCTTTCCTTGGTTGTTGGACCTTTAATAAATTATCCTAAACAGCTCGTAGCGAAAACAAAGCTACACAGATTATCTCAATCCATTCTATTGGGTTAGCATAGCCTATATTGTAGTTGCGTACTCAATTTTTAAAGTTAATGCAAGTTAACTCGCTTGTGAGTTTCAATCGCGAACTTTTTTGGCACACAGCAAATGTTAAGCAGCAAACAATTGTCAGAACGCATTGTCAGCTGTCAGACATTCCTTATCAGTGCGGCAGCAGACTCGGTGGTTTCTTATCAGAGGCCAAAGATAGAAATACATTTAGCAACATCACCTTCCTTTGACACCGTGACAGGACATCTGATAACAAAGATAAAGGTCAAATGTCAAACAGTGACCTTGTGATAACAAATGACACTATGATAAGCATGCTGCAAATTAATTACCACCATGTAAACAGTCTTGTATACTTTCTATTTTTAATTAACACGTCTCCAATTGTATTTGTTGCGTTATTGATTGAGAAAGTCAGCAGTTTGAAAAAAAAATTGTGACTTGGAGCTTTGGCAAATAGGTTCTAACTTTATATAAAAACTAGCTGTACCCGCGGGCTTTGCCCCGTTTAACTTCACAAGTATTCGCTTGTGTATTCGCTTGAGTATTCGTTCGCTACGCTCACTCACCTTTAGGTTGGAGCTCGTTCGCTGTGCTCACTTGCCTTCAGGTTAGCTCGTTCGTTACGCTCACTTGCCTTCAGGTTAGCTCGTTCACTACGCTAACTCACCTCCAGGTTGAAGTTCGTTCGCTACGCTCACTCACCTTTTGGTTGCAAATTAGCTGTTGTCATAGATAAAAAAAATAATAGTGCTGCACCCTGTTTGGTAATCCTTGTAACTTTAATGCTATTGAACATCATAGAACAGAACCAACTTGTTTAATTGAAACAGCTGATAAGATTCATTAATTCCTTTTAAATATGAAAAAGCATAAGGTTAACATGGGAAACTCCAGAGCCACTGGGGTGGAGCCCGAAAGCCCGATCAGGATAAAAACTACTTAGTTTTCCTATTTAATACCCAAAGAATCGGTGTACCGAATTTCAGCCTCCTAGGTAAATGGGGAGTGGGAGAATTAGTGATGAGTGAGTGAGTGAGTCAGTGAGTGAGTCAGTGAGGGCTTTATAGAAGATGCACTTATAGTTGTCGTGCATTTGTCATGGCCTGTGGAAGTGCTAAAAGCTTTCAGTAGGTAGTTGCTTACCACTTAAATTAAATGTAGAATAAATCACTAACTGCGTATTCTTTCATGGGTTTACCTCGACCTTTGTAAAGCTTAAAGTGGTTTTACATTGAGTTGTAATATTTAATAAAAACTAAATTTTAGGTCGTAGCAGATATGTCTTTACTATGGGCTAAAGTTTAGGCTATAATAAATGGAGCGCAAATAAAAAGAGTAGTGTTTTTTTTCTTTAGAATTTGTTTAAAAATCGAATTTTTGCTGTCTCCATATTCGTTGTGACGGGAATTGTATAATTTACTTTTTCCTAAGAACTACCACAGATTAAACAGTAGACATTTTATTGTCTACTCTGAGGATCTTACTATAATACTTTTACTTTAATACTTTTCTTTGAAATGGTGACCATACAAATGTAGGTATTTTAAGCCAAGTATGAATGGAGATGAGTGTGGGATGAGTTTGAAATATAAGATGAGCTAATTTAACTTTCATTAAATGAATTGATTTACTTATTATCTTTAACTGGTTGTTCGTTTAATCGGAAACCATAGATTGGATGTAGATTCTTTATCAAGGCGTGTGTGTACGAGTTAATAGAGTTCAATCTAACAAATCTAACAAAGTTCTTTTTTCAATTAATAATTTCTATCAAACACACCTTATTTGCCAATCCAAACTTCAAGAACGGCTAAGTGACGATAGCATATAGTGATGTAAAATCTCCTATTATAGTTTTTAAATTACAGGGAGGAAACTTCGTCTGTAGCTCACTCTGTGATAAGTTAGTCTATGCAAAAGAGGTAAAAGTAGACAAGCAAAATGCTGGTAACAGCTGGTCCATGTCTTGGACAAAGATGAGTGTATAGTCAGTGAATATAGCTAGGATGTCTAATTCCGTACCTAAAATCTATGGTTGGTATTGTAATTGACTGTACATGACTTACAAGCTTAATTTGGCAACCAAATTTAGAGAAGGACGTGCTTATTTTAGACAAGTAAAGGCGAACTAACTACTAAATTACTACCAGAATGAGGATAAGGATCGGCGACAAAAAATGTTATTTAGAATGCCAATTCAGCGTACGAAGGCCACACGATATACGCATGTCCTATAATTATACGGTGTATGTAGCGCTAGAGACCTTCAAATTAGTTTTGTACACTTTTTTGACAGAGTTTGGTAATTATGTTTTCGAGTTGTACTTTTTATGCAGTTATCTCCAAATCATACAACGGTAGGCGTAAATAAAATACTATCCAGGAATTACAAGCAGAATTACGGGGTTTGCTTTTAGATTTAGTGGTTTAAACGGTTAAATTATAGGTTTTCTGAAATAAATGTTTTGATATATAGGCTATTCAGGAGTTGCCGTTTAATCTGTCTAAATTGTACAGCTACTAAAATATTCCCAAATGTAATGAACAGGCTAATTCCTCTAAAGTAATCGGGTTTTAAATTAATTGCACTAACTAATCATTTATTTAGATTAAAAATATTAACACAATCAATTTTACGGTGGAAGATCTCAAATGCTGAGTCAAATCTCCTAACATAATAGACCTAAAATATTTATTTGGTATGTGACCTCCAGATTAAAATAGGTTCCCAACCACAACATTATCTCGTGTAGTAGCAGTTGCGCCGAGTAGCATTTGCGCCGCGGATTAAATCGTGCTTCCAGCGCCGCGGAGTTTGATTAGTTCAATGATGCAGAAGTGACGAGGGTCATAATTACTTACACATTACTTGACTGAGTTGCTTGTAAATAGTGTCGTTTTCCATACTCCTAATTAACTTGTACTAGTAGTGCACTATTGCACATAAAAAATGATCAAACACTTGTATACTACCACATACAGTATTGAGTTAGTATAGATATTTTTCCTGAACTATAATTATTATAACCAGTAGACAATTTCTACTTATTACATTACTAATTTAGGAGAAAGGGGGACTTTTGTTTTCCTACGAAGTTTTTAGAAAATAGTTGCACCAGGATAGTCTGCGGTGCTATGTGGAATGCAAACAGCTCCGCATATTGGTATTAGGGGGATTTGCTAGGGGTATATATCACAATACCTTTCGGAGTAACCCACTCCCTTATGTTACCTTTGGTCACTCAATGGTGTTGTCATTGTCAGTTTCGAGTAGAATTTAGCAGAATGAACATCGTAGAATCCACAAAGAAGGGCTCAATGTTCAATCATTTCGTCTACTACAATTGACCTACTGTACATTATCATCGATATGTCGCACAATTGATAAGAATGCAACAATAAGCTACAATAAAACCTTTCTGAAACCTCTAACCGAATAAATGAATCGATAAATAATTTCGAACCATGCAATTGCTTACAATCGACATTTACAACTGTTCACAACAGTTTACATGTACTCCTTAGGGACTAAAAATGCTTTTTACTACTGGTGATTAAAAACATTATATAGTTTAGACCCATATGGTTTCGTCTTTTATTTGCTATCTAAAGGTTATACATCGAAGTGAAGGATCACGGGTTCATACATAAAACCCCATTAAAAAAAGGTTTGTAATAATTACAGGTTCTAAAAAAGGTAACCATGTAAATAAATCAATAACTTGAGGGTGGGGCAAGCCCAAAATGACACATTTAGCTACCATTCGTCCCTCTGCTATATCATAGGATGTACAAGGACACCTACATCGAAAACATTGGTTAATCAAAACGGGTGACAAGTTATTTCACAAAAAACCGTATGGTATCAGGTACACAGTTTCATTGTATGATAACAGTTAGCTAAACTAAACAGACAATACCCCCGCCGCAGCTAACCTGCCGACTAAGTGAATTTCCATTTGTCTGAATTGATTTTTAATTGAATGTATATAAATAAAATTAGGTTTAACGATTACCTAGGTTAGCTGCTACAAGGAAACTATTAAAGTGGAGTTTTAGTAAAACATGAATAGCTTAGTATAAAATAAATAAATTTGCCAAGTTTGATCAAAATATATCCATAAACAAGCAAACTAAAATTACTAATGTTATCGCGTTCACGGACGTATATAAATCTATACAAAATGAAAAAGTAAATTGGTCAAGGACCTAGGTCTTACGGTGCGGTGCCACCTACGGTAATAGCTACTTCCCTATAGGGAATTCGCTAAAAACATCCATTTTTTGCGAATTTAACATTTTGGTACAGAAGACGTAAGTATCGTTAATTTATTTATATTGGACCTATATGTGTAGGTAAATAACAACAGGCTTCATTCCAATATTGGTGGTTCGTAAACTTAGGCCTAATCAAGGTGATTCAACCTTACACATTCATGCCAAATTTAATCAAAATCGCACGAGAAGCGATAAGCATAGGCCGGGAGCGCGCCCGAGTTCACGTGCAAACCTCGCACCGTCAAGTTAATGATTTTTTTTAATATTCGTGGGAATGCATGGGGATTTGTAATGTTTATTGAGTTGTACAATAGTATTGAACATTTATATGGGCTTGTATAGGCCGAAAGCAGGGTTTTTAGAAAATGGCTAAAAACAACTCATCCGTGTTATTCTTATGGAGAAAAAGTGCCTAAAGTGAGGTCATATTACTATGTTATACCTACTTTACATTTAATTGGTCAGTAAATTAAAGAATTAGCTTTTTTAGCTTGATTTTGAATATAGTATATGAGGATTATATGTGGGGATATGTAGGCAAATATCAGGATTTTTGGAATTAGTGGCTGAAAAATGATCCCCATGTTATTTTTATGGGGAAAAACGCCTAAAGTGAGGTATCTTTGTGGTATTGCCACTACATGTTTTAGAGAGTTAATTTGTAAACTTAATATGTACTTGTATTTCTAGACTTAAGATAAACTTAAATTGATATAAGGCCTGTCTCAACTCCCAGGGTTCACGAAGCGTGATGTATTACTACCAAATGTACCAAATGTACTACCTGGTACAGTAACAAACTAATTTTTTTTCGTAATTTCCTCTCTGTTGAGTTATTGGTAATTAATTGGTTTTAGGTAGCCCTTATACTGAAACGGCGAAGTGTACTGTGTATTGTTGTCAACCAGTGAACAATATTTTTGGTGGCATCAATTTGCAGTTATTAGATTTAAAATTATGTGTAACCATTAGCATGGGTCACGAGGTGACTGCGTGCAACCACTTTACGCTGAAAGTAAAATGTGGTAGGAACATAAGTCCTCAATAACCCTATTAGTGCAGTTGATTGGTTCCGCCATTGTTAACCTGTCAAAACTGCTAACCCTCATTTAATTAGCTGGCGCGGCGCTGGTGCTACGCGGCGCAAATACTACGCGGCGCAAATACTACTCAACCACATTATCTCACACAGCTAAAACCCAGTAATGATTCCTGGATTTTCCCTCCAGAAATGCCAACTCTCTAGCTTGTAATGTTGATTGGCAATAAATAAATTAAAACTAAACAAACAGTGTTAACCCATTTAAAATCAATTACATTTTGAAGGATTTTTGCAGGGGATGTGATTATGATCCCCATGAGGCATGCAATCTTGCTCAAATTGCCAAATTGGACATAACAGTTGGTAACATATTCTTTTAGCACAGAAGGCTCATTACAGAATAAGTTAAATAGCGATCCTTTATTCTACAGTGTTACGCACTAACTCCTAGACTACCCCTACTTCACCTAGATAAAGACAACTAGAAGGATTTTTTTACGAGTTTGGAGGAGTGAAAATACTTTGCCTCAGCGGAATCGAGAAACACACCTGTGCAATATTACTATTCATACAAAGGGGATCATAAGTGGAAACTTAACTAGTAAATCAGGTCTAACTGGTAACCGTTGTGTAACATAAAAGGTACATAAACAGTTCATCACGTGACCTTGAAGACAGGTCAAACAAGTGTCCTCCAACACCACAACAGGAACTTGCTACACGAGCAGAATGTGGCCACAAGGTCTGTCATTGTGAGTTGTTGAGATACTTTAGTGGTCGCTGAAATACAGGTGGACGAACTACCAAGTTTATCAACTTTATAATTTATTAGCGTTAGTGACAAAAATTTGATATCTGAGTACATCGTGAAAAATGCAGCACTCTACTTTCTAGTGTTCATATGCTTTCATTAACAGAGTACCTACTACTGTAGCTACTAGAAATGTACAGTATACACACGAAATAGTAGAATGGAAAACACGAACCCAACCGAATCGATTTAAACAGTGGAGTTGTATGTCTAAGTACTGTCTGTATATTTTTTTGATTGAGTGTTGAGCAGCGACACAGAAGTGTTAACTGGATGTCACTCATTCTGAGTAACATACAATATTAATATTGTTTCTTAATTTTTTCTTCTCTTATGTTCGAATTATTGTTGGCTAACGTCACTACAGATTCAACAACGATAACTCAATTTGATACAATTCTTTAATCACCCTGACCTAATAGCGTAAAGGTGGGATTTGCCAATGGGGTTACACCAAAAAATGTTTAACTTTTTTAAAGATAGGTACCTATTAATACTGGTATATTTAATAAATTTAAAAATCTTTTGGTTAGTTTAATAAACACAAATTACTCTATTTACGAGTAATTTTTTAACTCGTATGTTTTTACCCTCTGCCAATTTTATTGTGAGACATCAAAAGTGCTGAACGCTATTAATTTCACACATGTGTATGGATGACATACAAATAAATAAATATCATGGTGATTTGTATACCGTACGTAAACCTAACCTCCAAAACGATTATTCTTTAAACCAAATTAATTGTATAGCATAAAATTTACTTCAAATTAGGAGAGAAATATAGTCATCTAAGATTACCAATGTCCTGTTACCCAATTTGGCTTCCCCATAGTAGTTCCCTATAGTAGTTAATAAAAATAAATTCAATCTAATCCAAAATTCATATTACCATTGGGCCTACCAAATCCTTGATTATAGCCAATTATAGCCCATCTCAGGATAATCGGACAGTTACTTTTTCACAAAATAAACATGTGCTTTGATGGTACATATTTTTGAGCTGGTACAAGGTTTTCCTCCAGAGGAATGTTGACCGTGACATGGTGGTTGTGTTTGTGTCTAGACCGCACATCATGCGGTGTGGTTTCTTGCAAATAAGGAAAGTAAGTTGGAAAATCAGCATGAAATACGAGGTAGAGCTAATAAGTATGTAGCAGGTTCCTGCGGCACCATCGTATGTAAACAACGACAAAACAAGCTAAACAGCTTCATTAGGGTCAGGGCGCAAGCAACAAGTTGCAGTCCCTTTCAGTGCTCGAAGGGCCCAAAAGATTCTACCCCTTCACTTAACTAAGTACGGTATTTGAACGTTCAGTGGAAAATTAAGTGGAAAATAGAAAATTGTACTAATCTTGTACAAGAGGTTTTCTTTGAATCTTGAGTCACTTATGGGGAGGCAAGAGGTTTTGTTAGTGCCTAAAACCCCTTAATATGGAGCAGGAGCTTTATTTTGTGCCTAGGACCATTTAAGGATGAGCAGGATTATTCATTTTCCTACATAATAAGCAAGGTTTGTGGCTAGAGCAAATTAGGGCTGTGTATGAGGTTTCGTTTGTGCCTATAATCACTTAAACCTAAACAATAATATAACTGTTTTCGTGATAAGTTCTTGAATGGACGCTCAGTCATCGCTAAAATTTCATTAGAGATTCACATTGGATACGAATTCGTTCGAATTAATTAATACTAGTAGTCGTCCAGGGGTCGACAACTCGACCAAAAATATGTAATGTACTAGGCCTACAGGCCAATTTCCAGCACTAAGCTGTAAATAAAACATGTGATTGTAATTGCTTCCATTTGTTTTGATTTTCTGTTTATATTTTGTTGTAATTTCGTTACCAGCATGGCAACCCAAAAGGCCTATGTTAATTTTGTTGTATTTCAAATTCATGTTGTGCTTATTTTTTAGCCTATTTTAATTTATAAAGGGATTCTGCACATCTACAGGAAAATATCTTTCTAAAAATACGCGTAGATTTTTCCCTGCGAGAAAAAAGGGTTTAAAGAAACATGTTTGCTTAATATAGGTAGTCCTCCATACTCCATTACTATTAGCCGATCAAATTGTATTCATCTGGATTAGATTGTACACAATCTAACTGCGTAGGTTTAAGGTCCATTATTTGCGTTAAGAGATGCTTTATCTCTTTTGTCAACATGCGAAAAATCACTTACGTCATCTACGCCAGTCAGGTATTTTACAATGGAGTGGAATGATGAAAAACAGCTGACCGCAGGCTCATGTGGGTGTCCCGCTCAATTTTCCATCTGCGTCATTACTGCAGACTATATAGTTCTGGTGAGAATTAAAATGCTATCTGCTCTGGAAATTCCACCGCCGCCATTCCACACCGAACTGAAAGGAATTCTTTGTTGATTTGTGTTTATATGAGAGAAAATTTATGATTGGACAGACCAGATAACTGGGATAATATTAACCAAACGTTATTATTTTAGTGGCTGTGATTCTTGTAACACGTAGTTTTCTCTCTGGGAAGATAACCGTTTATCAATTCACGGTTTAGATTATGGATTTTTAGTTTCCTTGTTTTGTTTGACTTAAAAATAAAATCAACCCATAGTTTATCTTAGACAAACTTTAGGATTCTTGTATCATTTGAGAGAAACTTAAGAAATCAGTTCAGAATAGCTGCCTCACCTCCTTTAAATGTTAGTTGAGCGAGGTTGTGGAAGGGTATTAGGATAAATTTGATATATTATCTTTTTTTTCAAATATTTGAAATAATTTTCATTAATTGTGAACGAGAAATCCATCATTACCTTACCTAACTCGGTCCAACGTGCTTTAAAAAAAGTTGGATTAAAGATTTCCGAAAACAGTACACATACATCAGACAATCATTTTGAGAAGACCTTCAAATAATGGTCCAACCATTAACTGTGTCAGCTTGTTGCATGTTTACAGCGTGTTGATGGTTGTATCCATGGTTGCTGACTCATCAGCTGATGGTCCTCACCTTAGTTACCCGGAAAACTGACACCATCGTGACCAGGGAGTTTGCTAATGATAATATTAGGCAACAATAATAGGATTTGTAGACCCATTAGACTTTATTGGCTAATCGTTAGACAGGTTGACAGGTTCCATAACAAAACTATCCAATACCTACATTGGCAATACAGAATGCAGATAATGACTAGGTCAAAATCGCTCTAAGTTTTTACCTTGATATACAGTAGTTTCATTGTTGTTTGTTGTGTTGACAATTCTCCAATGACTGGATATATAAATATTGTTGGGTAGCAAGGGGTTTTAGTGCTCGTTTAGGAATCAAACTGTTGTAGGTATCTCAAGAAAAGTTATTAGTCATGGAGGGTTTTGAAACTGGACCCAGCTCTACGGAATCACTGGGGCTTAAGAAACAGCTGATATTATTTACTAACAAAGCAGCTATTTTTGAACTGATCACAACACAAGAAATAGCTTATTCCCATTCCCACACTCCACGTCGACGCAATAGTTTTTACTTCCCCGCAACCGTTTGACTTTACCTCTGAACTCGAGAATTTAAGGCAGTAAATACTTATTGACCAGCTGTTAGATTCATCTGTTGGTTTTACCTAATCGTTGAATGGTATCCAAATGTATGCTAATTACGATAGTTAATTAGTTGTGAAGGTGATTTACAGTAATATCTATATATCTAATTCTGTAAGCCCAAAATTTTACAATGAAATTGTGAGCTAACGGGAGGCCGTAGAAAGCTGGGAGAGGTCTCATTTTAAAGGTCTGGGCATGAAATTTTGGGGAAAATTATTCATTTTTCATAATCTTGCACCAAAAAGTTGCTACGGAATAAAATAATTCACATTGAAATAGCATGGGAATCTAGGTCATGTCTGCTTTGTTTACTTTTAAACATGTGGTTTAACTTTATTTAAAGCATATGGTATGTAATGTCATTACTTTAATATGTGTAGGATACTATTTATAAAGCTGATATAAACTTTTTCCCAAATTTAAGGGTCTGGAGTTAATGAAGTACGATTGGTTGTGTAGGTATGTCTGAAATAAGTGTAAAGATAGAAGTAATTACTGGAGTAGGCAAAGGGGACATATTTTTCATGCCAAAAATTAAACTAATATCTACAGATCTTCATTATGCCGTTTAAGTTTACAAGGATTCAATGCCCATTGGAAATAGCTTTCACTATTATTATAAATAAAGTGCAAGGCCAAACCTTCACAAAAGTTGGCGTTTATTTGAAAAAAACCAGTGTTAACATACACAAATGTTAAACGATAATTCAAGGTAACCCACATGTAATTTGTACAAAATAGTTACTAAAATATACATATAGGGGCTATTGCCCCTACAAGCCACTAGTATCTATCTATCTATATAAATAATTCTGTAAGACCAAATTTTTACCAGAAAATTGTGGACGTCTGGTAAGTCGCAGAAAAGTGGGAGAGGTCTTAAATTAAAGGTCTTGACCCCAGGGACTCGGGAAAAATACCAGAATTCCCATAAAGTTACCAGAAATCGAGATATAACGTAAAATGTTCTCCATAAGAATAGCATTAGAAGGCATTTACTGCTGATTTTGTTTACTTCATTACAGCTGATCGTGATTTATCATCAAGCCAGTACGCCATGTTAACATTTGGATTACTTATTTGCCAGTCAATTTTGCAATGTACTATATAAAATCAGGGATAACGTTACCTATAATAATTAAAAATTTTAGTTAAGTTATAGAATGTGGAAATAAATTATTTTACTGAGAAACATTTCAAATTTGTGTATTTTTAACATTTAACATGAAATAACCACATTGACTAAATAGTTAACGATTCAAGATTAGGACAACTTCTGCTTTGTTTTTATTTAAAAACATATGTTATGTAGAGTTTAATCAATATTTTGTATGATGTGGAATAACCTCCAACGGCTACTCTTAGAAAATAACCTGGGAATAAAGATGGAATAGGTTCGTACAAGAAATATATATTTGTTAATTAAGTAAGTACTATGACAAGTTCCAATGGGAGGAAAAATAATATTGTTTGGAGATTTTAAACAGGTACTGTCTGTTGCTCGCAAAAGAGTTAAGAATCAGCCGATGATTAGTCCTAATTTGATAGAATTGTCGCACCTTTAAGAGGAATACCACCACATAAACCAACTACTAATTGTATTTTTTTTATGTTGATCAGAAAAAATCTAGGGTTAAGTTTGGTCAATGTGATGCCTTTACTTTACACTAATCTAAAGGAGTATAAAATTAGAACTATTAACTGGGTAGGGATGCTAATTTAGCGGGTTTGGCCAAGAACTAAGCTTACCTCAACACACCTTTATTTGCATTTTTTATATTTGACGAAGACAATTTCAAAAATTCCATCAGGAGACCCTTTTTTCATCACCATAAACCATAAGACCAAAGCGACCTTAGTAAATCAGCATTTATTCACAAACAATTATATGTTTGCTGCCTTGAGCAGAGCTAAACCTATGTTGTGATTCGAATGATTTATTGAAAATAACATCAACAAAGGCAAACAAAGACAAACAGCAAACTGTTTTTATTACACAAAAGATATGACGTACAGGGATATCTATTCTGACGCATAGGATAATATAGTTCTTAGTTTGTTTAAATATTAGAATAATTTGTTTTATATTATCGAGTTTTTTAGGGACTTATGTCCCTACAAGCCACTAGTCGATATTATTTATACTGACCTATAAATCCATACCAATCTATTAACGCAAGTATCGACCTTCCAGGACTGTACTTCTTAATGGTGCGTAATTAAGGCAGTTAAAAACCACCGTAGTTTGAATCATTATGTTTTCTGGCAACTGTAGGGAAAATTTTATATGAATTATTTTTGCTCACAATCTACACACGTAAATGTACAGAATACAGGGATACAGTAAAGTGCCACTTTACGCACTAATTGCACGCAACATTTCAAGAAACTTAAAAAAGCACAATCAGTCCTAACCAACTATATCTGTTCGTCCAAGTTTCCAGTCAATTTTCAGAGAAGGGGAGACCATGCAGTACACCCGCATGGTATTTTGTTTCTTTATCTGATCGAGACGGAGTTAATTGATCTCAATTGCATTGTTACGATCCCACACTGACGTGAATTCCTAACAGTAAATTATTTTGTCGATCATATTGTGTTAATCAAGGACTTAGGATAATCGCAATGTTAATTGTAGTAATTTAACGCAATTAAATGTGTTTGAAACGAAGGTTTTTCCGCCATCATCGAGTCTTCTGAGAAATACCGTGTCTGGTACAGTTTACAACACTACAAAGATTGCATGCACACCTATTAAGTATAACACGTATGATTTATATAGTAGCATGACAAATTTGTTCTGTGATGAAACTTACAATGGGATTTTCAGATTCACGTGTTTTCGTAATCTATATCATAAGAAAATCTTTCTCTGTGTGCGTTGGTTTCGCGCGAATGCTGAAACTACCGAACTGGGCTGAAAATTTACAAACAAATTGACCATAAATACAACACCACCATAAATACACAGAAAGAGTATACACTTTAATCTGATACAATCTATTCGATTTCTCAAAGTAGAAAAAGTGACCGGTGAACACATTATTTTGCTGAATTTAGATTATCCAACGAATTTATTTTTTTACCATACATTCTTAAACCCTGCGTACTATTTCGAAATGTGCTATGACGTCTGCGTCAATGCATTAGTTGGCTAAACAATCTGCGCCAGAAAATCAACAAGGAGGTGTTTACTTACCTTTCGAAAGCCTTGATGTTGTAAAAAATGTTATGCTAATTCTCAGTAATGAGTGGGCATGAACCTTGTAGTGAATGACATGTTCATTTTGTAATGTCAAAAATCGTTGTATATTTTATATTTTTTTTAATTATAATAGATATAATTTAACGACGGTGTGGTTAGTGAATATAATGAATAGATGAAGATGGGTGTTAAATGAATGAGAGGATAGCTATGATTTTAGGGATAGCTGATTCTTAAGACAGAATTATTAATTAAAACCCCACTTATGAAGGTAGGGAAGTGAAATGTGTTTTACCGCTTACTTTAAAATTAGCTGCTAACTGTGATTATACAATTTAAACATAGGCATTGGTTTAAAAAAATAACCTTGCCACATTTTCTATTGTTAATATTTTATTTATTTTAATTCAGGTCAATGGTTTAGAACTATTACGTGACCTAGTGCGAAATATACAGAGGTTCCGCCGTAACTATGATTTAATTTGTAAAAGATCCCTTAAATTGTGTAATGCTGCGAATAATAGTAATAACGTCAAAGACCTAAATCCAAACACGTAAAACACTGTCATAGATTCTTACTTATTTCCATAATCAATGACAGGATTTTGAAAATAGAATATAACATATCGAAACTATGTTTACTGGTTAAAAAGTCACCTGAAAGGTTGAAATTGACGCCAATTGTAGCGACCCGGTCGCGACGACAAATATGCACTCGTAACCTCAGTACTGTAATTTCTAATTACTAATTACAGTTTCTAATTTCTAATTACAATGTGATAACACGTCATATCTGAGGCTGTTAAGGGTTTTTCTAGAATAACACATTAATTTATCAGGTCTAATGTACATTAAAGAAAATGATGGGGAAACTTAAGTAATATGAATCAAATTAAAAGTCAGACTGGATAATCATATGTTGATCTTTTGATATAGAACATTAGAAAATGGAAAACATCCGTCTCACAATGATAATGTTAGACAATGATTTAATAAATAACACACATGTCTCAGTTTTCTAAATTATATAAAAATCAGGTATTGTAAATAAAATATTGGGATTTTGTTTGGTTAATGTTCTCGAGGAAATGCAAATACAATTATTGGTTTGGTATTTGTCGATGCTTGTAATTTATTCGTCAATGGTAAAAAAGTAAAATTTAATGATTAAGTGAAAATAAGCCCCAAGTTCAATGTATACGGTTTACAGATATGTTCTGTTCTGCGTACAGTATTTTAATTATTTTTTTTTAATTCTCGAATCCTTTCATATAATATTTTTGAAACTTAGTATGATCATCTTTATAGTGAGAGTTAAAAAAATCAATTAAAATGTTTTGTTGGAATTGGTACAAAGGAAAGGTGGCCACTATAGTTTTCGCTAATACCGTAGAAACAAAATTGAGGTAGCCTACCCCTACCGGTAAGTTAAGCTTAAGTTTAGCAGTTAGCAGTTTCCATGGGTTACCTAAACTTTCATTATTTTGTAAGGGTGGGGTGAAGGAAGGTGGAGTCACGCCAACTTTCTGCTATAAATCAATAAATAATAATTAATAATAGCCCAGTAAACATTTTACTCATTGTATATTTATGTATTGAAAATTTGTTCACTTATAACTGCTACTAAGTATCTTACTGTATAAAATTTTTACGAACCAACATCCATTATCTTACATATACATTTCATTTTACAATCATCTTCATATTGAAAATGTGTCACTTCACAATTTATAGGATATCATTTATTTAATTAAATAATATTAACACTCTACATACATGATCATGTTAATGTTTATGTTTTTAGCCATGTATAAAAGTATTACATATCATTAGCAGTGAATGTGATAAACGACGATACACGTGATTTTAAAAATGATAAAAGATAAAACCAAGGTTCCAATATGTCAATAAGGTTCAAATATGTTTTAAATAACATATTTTCAATTGAAATCTCGGTTTATTTAACTTGAAAGTGCTGCAAGACAAGATTAGTTAACAAACGCGTTTCTCAGATCATCTTGTAAATTCCTAGATGACGTCATCGGGGTTTTCCATTTTCTTTTGTCGATAACCACCACATAAACTCCCACGCTGGTCATAAACATTACAAACGCAACCATCAGTTGTGTACAATTAAACAGATTACACCTTACTTGATGGTGTATTTGGGTGTAATTGTATAGTTGATTGACATGCCAGAAGGCTACTATGAGATCTCTGTTAATTCTTCGTTGGCGTGTTGTATACAAGTTATTAAATTATGTAATCTATGTGTTCCCAAGATGATCTTGAAATCTCACGCTTTTCTATGCTTCGAAACTGGATACAAAAATGCCTAAATGAATGAGAATGGATGTCTTTTAATGGTCGTGAATAAAGAAATTAGCTGATATGAAGCGGTAATAACGCATATGATTTATTTAACACCCATCTTTGCTACACAGTTTACCTACACCCAGAAGTACTGTCTGTATGTGATAAAAACACATATATAATACTGTAGAAGGACTCTACGCGGCCAAGTCTTTTTAATTAGGGTTTAATTTGTGATAAGAAACAATATTTTAAGTTATTTTTATGTTTAAGAAATATTCAATTCTTCTCTATTAGGCTCAAAGGGAAGACACGTTTTAATCTGATTCTATGATTGTTTTCACCCAACCTGCTCATTCAACAATCAATATCAATGAAATCTATATATTAATATTGAAACTGTTTTTCTTTGTCACAGCTATTTTTAGAGAACGGCTGGGCGTAGAAACTCGGTAGAGGTGTCTAAAGAAAGGTCTTGGTCTGTAGATGAGCCATCAAAAGAGAAACATGGTGAATTCCCTTGGGGCTCTGCCCCCGTGGCCTTTAAATTCCCATCCCATGTTATTCTTATTGAGGAAAACGGGGTTTTGTCACAGCTAATTTGAGAGAACGGCTGGGCGTAGAAACTTGGTAGGGGTCTCTAAAGAAAGGTCTTGGTCTATAGATGAGCCATCAAAAGAGGAAAGAGGTAAATTCCCTTGGAGCTCTGCTCCAGAAGCCTTTAAATTTGCCTCTTCAGATTTGTTTACATTACGACCATATGCATAATTCTACACTACTTTTTAATGCAACAGCTGTTAATATTTAAATTGTGATTTATTGAATTTGTCAAAATAAAGTACAGTATTTCCAATGGATTTTTCTGATTTTAAAATTGATTTTCTTCTGCATCGTGTCATGTTTTGCAATATAATGTTCTATTACCAAATCAGTGGAAAATCCTAATATCACAGTAACTTTTAAAATTATTTTTTATGGAGTTAACTTATATCTATTGTATGGGTTGGTTTCTGCCTTTTTACCACTTCTTGGAGATTGTACGTAGGTGATATGCTTTGGCATATTGCATCTGTAGACGAAACTTGGGTTGGTGTAATTATTACAATGGAAAAAAGCGAGAAATCCTGGACAATTTGATATGGGCTAAAAATAAAACTGAATAAAACTGAACTGAACACTGTGCTACATTTCTTGAGCAATCATTGAAATAACCGATTTGCAAACAATGGAAACATAGAAAAAGTCATAGAACACAACCAAGTAGAAGAAATAGAAATAGGCCTAATGTTTTTTTACCCTAAAAACACTAAAAAAACAAGATCAGCTTTTTGAAAAAAGATAAGATATTTACAAAAGATTTTGATTAAATCTAACTGTTGTGTAGATCGTGAGTATTTCCATAATCTTTGAGTCGCCTCTAATGCTTCGCAATTGCTCGAATTCGAGCAACAGGTACACTAGTATAGCTTATTTGTTACAGTTAATTCAGGGTCTCCCGGAACTCTCTGGAACAAATGTATAATTGTTCCTTAGGCCGAGATCATAATATTTCACTACATAAACATGGTTCTCTGGTGACTGGTTTTTCGTCTGTATATGTTTTTTTTAAATTATTTTAAGGTCCATACTCAAGATGACAATGGTGTAAACTGTTTAGTACAAAAAAACTTAATCTATGACTATATATAATGCTCGTGATCGTGAACCTAACCAAACCAGACTCATAATCGTTGGATAGCACAACGCCTACGCCACTATGTGGCTGAATCAGCAGATGACGTAATCACATCAAATGGAACCTGCTGTTAACCTCCCAAGGCCAGTTGCTGCTCTTATTGCTTCTGTTAGCCAGTAAAACTAGCTTGCAAGGCGCCGTGACCTTACCGTGTGTATACATGACCTTCGGAAGGTCGTTCCTTTTAAGAAAAGCGCAGCTCTAAAACCACTACGACCTCTGTATGTTTGCTTAGCAGAATTGTGTCAGTGGTGCTTGTGAACAAAAAGTATGTACAAAGCTTTTAGATTGAAGGACAGCGCGTTGAGAAATGTACGAGTGTTACGAGTGATAAAACCTCTATTAAAAGCTTGATCATTGATCATTGATCATTGCAAAATATTTTTTTATGCTATGCCAAGGTGAAGTTAAGCTGCCTTTATTGAATTTAAAATATATTATATGTCAACAATTTGGTGATCCGATTGAGGGGAATCGGTCAACACTGTATCGGTTAATAATTATCCAAAAAACTGTATGATATCTTATGGCACCTTATGATACCTTTGATGTGTCTTATGGCTTTCATATCAGTTGCCATAGTTGTGTTGATTATTTATTATTTGATATACCTACCTGCAATAACGTGTTTCCCTTGCCTTTTTTGATGGACGGTATTTTTAAGGGACAACAATCGATAGTTTGTTATAAATGGTGGAACGAACAGTTTCGTTGTCAGATATTATTATACTCTTGATACCTAAAATATCGATGAAAAACCAGCTGATAGCCTTTGTATTTGCAGATATTTTTCTGACGTCTTTCTTATCAACAATCAACTGATAATTGAGCAGAAATGCATTGACGTACTTATTTTCGCGTTCGTATTTTAGGAAATTGTGCTACAGGGCAAATACATGGTGGAAGGAAAAAAAAAAGTGTTTTTTCCTTCCACCATGGGACGAATAGTGAATATAATACCCCCACCGCAGCAAACCTGCCGACTAAGCAAATTTCCATTTGTCCGAACTGATTTTCAATTGAATCTATTTAAATAACATTAGGTTTAACCATTGACTGTTTACAACAACCAATAATCAATGGTTTAACTCTGGGGACATCAAAATGTAAAAGTAAATCGGTCCCGGATCTAGGTCTTGCCGTTGCCGTGCCACCTACGGTAATAGCTACTTCCCTATAGGGAAATTTTCTAAAATGGAATCCTATACTATATCCTATCCTATCTCCTATATTCTTATATGAGCAATATTTGCTTGAATGCTTGCACAAAGAGCTCAAAAACGGCTTCGACGATTACCTTCAAATGTTGTAAATAATTTATATCTGGCATAAAAACGTTTTTCATGTTTTTAAAAATTTATATCTGGCTTAAACACACTTCGGGTGCTTTGTAAGAATGAACTGCAGAATTTTCTAATGGCGTTCTCACAACGCCTAAGTTGCTTTTGAAAGTGGTTTAGTTCCCTCGGTGCTTGAGGGTATCTTCCTCAATTCCGGTTCAGCAGTTTCCTAATAATCCCCCACAATAATGACACAAAAACCCCAAACAATAATTAGATCTAAACACATTTTGATGAACCATTAGGTGACCTTGTATTTTCTCGATTTGGAATATACTACAGTTGCTTTCTGACATCTTCCTTACACAAATTTCGTTATTGAACCCTGAAGAAGAGTAATTTATTTGTTGGAATAGTGTCACATATATCACATGTTACGCACCGGTTGCTGTCATATTTTCATACAATTTCCATGGATAAGGTCATTATTATCTTGATAACACATTAATCATATCGTTGATCAACAACGCACAACTACTGTCCGGATGTTGGAGAGGAAGTTATTATTTGAATGCACCGATTTCAACATCGGATAAATCTGTTGCAACACAAATGAACCTAAACCAAGGACAGACCAATTTAATTTATTAATAAACAACATAGAAATTATAGATTTAATGGGGAAACAGAAAAATGTAATTTTTAATGCTATTTTAACTTGTTTACAATTAATTACTAAACCTTTTATTTTATCGTAACATTGGTATCCAGTAAATCGTAAAAAACTAAGTCTGAACACAAATCTAACGAAATCATCTTCAAAAGTTAATGATTGGTCAATTAAGTTAAGTTGTTCACATTTTAATTAGTGATACATATTCAGAAAGTAATTTGATGATAGTTATAATTGGAAAGGTACTATTGTTAGATGTGATAACCTATGATGCTTGACATATGAGTGAAAAACCATGATAGCCTTCAGCCTTCACATCAGCAGATATTTTTTGCTGATGCCTTGCTTAACAACAACCAGCTGATATTTTTGTTTTGCATGTCAACAATAATTCAGCTGATTTGATAGGCCGAGCTTGTTGTAAGATCGTGCTACAATTAAATGTTCTTGGAAATCATTAGTTTTAATTAAACACGCATGAATTAGTTGTCATACATTTTCTAAGTGTTTTCCTAGGTAAAATACGTTTAAGTGTAGAGCCCATGTAAGAGGTTAGTTATTTAAATAACTTTTGGTAATTTTAGCGAATTTATTTGTAGGAAGTGCCATTACCCTAGGTAGCACGATACCCTTGGTACCGTGCCGGGTCGCGGAAGACTGTCCCCCGGACAATTATGTTAAAATTTCAAAGACAAGACTAAAAGACAATTAATGGACTTGAAGTATATTTAACAAAGCTGGACAATATTTACAAATCAGAAATAATTAATAAAAAATATGTTAGTTCAATTAAATAAGAAAGAAGGCAGGCACATTTAGGTTGTCCAAGGGACAGTCTTCCGGCGACCCGGCACGGTCCCAAGCAGGTTCCTACGTCATGTTGTCCTACGTCCCTTCATTTCTTGTTATTTGTGTATGTCAGCTATAAAGATACTTTAAAGGTAAAATAGCCTTCATGCTATTAAAACTTAGTTAGTTGGAAAATCTGATTAATGTATTTGGGAAATTCTAGTAATACAGTTGGGAAATTCATGCAATATAGTTGGGAAATTCAAAGTGTCTCCCCCAATATTTTTTTGTGTGACGCCCCTGGGCCAAAAACACTATTCGTTTAAATTTGTATATAGTTATATATATATACAGGGTGCGGCAAAAAAAACCGATCCATTTTCTGCAGAGCACTGTTCAGCGACAGGTCGTCTGAGAGTGGTGGGAGTAGGCTCATTGGAAAGCCTACACAATGCCAATTTTTGTAGTCATAGAGCAGTGGTTGCCTGAGCTACGTGCGATTGTTATGGAGTTGTTTTAAAAAAGTATTGAATTAATTCATTGCACCCGAAAACAAGCGGCTTGCCGAACATGCCTGATTGCTCAGCTACACAAATTTTGAGGTCAATTTTCATCCCTACAGATTAATTAGAATAATTAACTGTTAATTGTGTTATCCATACAGATAATCACGAGGAACCTCTCCATGTCGACTTAATAAATAAAAGCATCGAACTGCCACTGAGTTGCAATGACTGATTTACTACTTTTTAAAAACGACTAGATAGCAACCGCACGTAGCTCATACAACCACTGCTCTATATGATTACAATAAATGGCATCGTATAGGCTATCCAACGAGCCTACTCCCAAAACCCTCAGACGGCCTGTCGCTGAACAGTGAGCTGAAGAAAATAGATCGGTTTTTTTGCCGCACCCTGTATATATAATTAAAAACAGGATTATATAGTCCATGAATTCGATAAATTGAGTTATTTTTTTCCGATTTTCATTAAATTTGGCTTGAAGATGTTGGGCGGGATCAACTTGAATGAGTTCGCAAACCAGCATGATCAGACCATGGGAAAGGGGTTTTATGGGGTAAAATTTGGGTTTTCTCATTTTTGACTCCCAAAACATGAAACAGTTGGTATATAACTATTATGTTTTTATAAGAAATTACTTTGAATCAGGCGATATATATAGTTTTCAAAACAATAAGTTTTGAAAGTCCTTTGACTAGAGTAGAATCTTGTATTTTTTTTAGAAATCCTATAAAATTATTATAAACAAAATAGATCTAGAGTCACTTCTTTCTGTTTTATGCAGAACTTCTTTCTGGTTTTTTTGCTACCTTGGGTGAGAGGTGAGTAGGTTTTGGTAAAGTTGATTATTTATAGGTTTAAGTATTAGACATCCGTAATGGCAGTCTTTGCATCTGATTTGTTACCACAATCAGATATTAATGGTGGTTACTTGTTCCACACCACAGGTTGACATATTCAGCCATGATGTTGAAGAATTTAGGATGCAGACACAATTAATCATTGAATACTTCATTAATTCACCACTATTACAACACATGTCATTATGTATGTAAGAGAAAATAATTGTTCAATATACTCAATCAAAGAGCTTTAGGGATCAATTTAATTAAAAGACAGAAATGTGATTTGCTATTCAAATCATGTCTTGTGAGTAAGGCCTTATAATATAAGTTAACAGTCATAATTATGGTCACAATAACTGTTCCAATAAAAATGTTGTGGTGTACGCAAAAAATTGAGGCACATCAACGTCATTAACTAGCCATCACTGAAGAAATACTTCAGGTGAAGTTGTATCCACCTTTCGTTAGAAAGCAAAAGCGCAAAAACAATTTTAATGGAAACTGGACCAATCCTTTTCAGAACCTTTAGACCTTTGAATGTATTTAAATGCGAGTATCGTACTATAACCATTGATGAAGTAATATAATACTAATACTTATATTACTTCATCTTTTACATAACTATTGATGGGGTTTAAAAGTTTCTTTAAGTCTTCCTGTCTTGTATAATAACTCTCTAGTATAATATACATTTCTGACACAACCATGGGATGAAGATGAAACCATAACATAATATTATAGGAAATAACAACAGAGATAACTTTTTATTTTCAACAAAAGACTATTTACAAAAAATAAACAACATAACAAGTGTTTAAAACATAATGCTAAGTTATTTACCCATCTTTATTCTTTGGCAATTTCCCCCCCGAATAATCGTGAATAATGTAATTCATTAAATCCGTCAGTCCTTCAAACTCTGTTCTGCTCTGAGGGGGATTATTTTTTGGGATTCTCGGAAGAATTGATCCCATTTTATCTCTGAACTCAGCCATCTGGAGATAAACAGAATAAAATATTACAATTTGTATGAAAGAGTTAGATCCCACATATTAATTGAATACAGGCATTGACTATACAGAGTGACCCGCAAGTAAGTACAAAGAATTAAGGAGGTTCTATAGGTGAAAATAAAACAAAAATAAAGGATATAAAGATATTAGATATAGTCTTGATATTAAGATAAAAATGTGACAAACACTTTTATTTAGCACTTAAAATGTCATATCAAACAATACTAATGTAAAAAAGATTGAATACAAAAATATGAAATATTACTTGTTTGTAAAAAGCACAAACGGTAAGGGATTTCCCCACCTTTTGGGGATAAGTTACTCAAGATAATGCCTTTGCCTCACCCTGCCAAAGAGTATGAACCAACAACTGGCAAAGAAATACTTTACTTTTATTTCTTTGGGACACTCTCGTATTCACCCTGTTCCAAAGTTGGGCAGGCCCGAAGTTATAGTGGAATAGATTAGAGAATAGGACCGGAACCAGTTCGAGTCGGCTGGGGTGAGGGCAAGCGGTATTCAATAAGCTTTCAGAAAACTGTCCACTGTTGCCAAGTTGTGCCACGCACTCGGTCTTTGCCCGACAGCCGACCTGTGCGTTTCGAGCATATCCTCCTGTTTGGTCAAGAAATTGCCTTAAAGTGTGCTTATAATTCGAAACAGCCGAGTAACAAAGCTACAAAAGGCATCTCACTCCATTCTACACTCATCCTTAACTCATATTTAGGTTAAAATACGCTCATAGGTGGCGTCCACATCTCAAATGAATAATTAATATGGTAGATTGTATCCTCTTCATTTCGATGTTAATTTTGTTTCATGTATCAAACAATAAGCTGAGCAATATTTTAGAAGATTTTTAGAACTGCTATACAAATTGTTTGGTCATATAAATTTACTGTTAAATTTATTAATTTTATGTTTATACATTTTTCAACAACTGCATCTGGTAGCCGTTTGAGCCATTTTAAAGACAATTGTGTAGCAAATAATCAAACCAAACCATAATAATGTATGGGATGAATTTTGTGTTCCATACTATATAAAATTATAACAATACTAACCAATACCACCAAGAACAAATACATTATTATTTTGTAGTGTTGAACTGACTTACCCTACAAGTGGGACGATAGAGGGGGGTGCCGGGCTCTAACTTAGGTGAAAGTCAGCTCACCGGCCAAGAACGAAGTGGCAACGTCGCATCCCCTACCTCTTCAAAGGCCAGTCCTATTCTGTAATCTATTCCACTATAGTATGTGACACGCTATGGGCTCGAGAGGTAGTTGAGCCCCTTACATACACATTTATATTTCTAACGATACGGTTTTAAAAGTAAAATGGATTAAGTTATAAAAAATTGAGAATTCAAAAATTTTTTTTTTTTTTTAGATGTAACTAGAACTACAAACATTTAAAACCCTAGACACACAACACTTTACACGACTGGTATTTTCAAATTTTTTACGGCACTTTTTAAACTCACTGCCCCTTGGCTTATTGCTCCTTTCACAAAAAAGGCATGAGATATTAAAATAAAGTATCTTGTCGAACATAAATAGAATAAGTGAAAAAACTACAATAGCTTTTGATCAATAGCCTACTAAAATATGTTTCTCATCCAATTCAACAAAGAGAACTGACATTGGTGAGCAATGAAAAAATGACATTACAAATTAATTACAAATAAAGATAAGGCGGAACATGTAGCGACCAACGTATATCCTTGGCAGCGATTCCTTGCGCAAGCAGTGGCAGTGATGAGTCATGAGTGGGAACCGAGAGTAAGGAGGATTCTACAGTTGCGCGATTTAAAATATTTTCTGTTGCTTGCGCCCCCTAGAAAACAAAAAACTCGTACGTCCCTGGGCCCATTTAAAAACGCGGTACTGAGAGCAAGTAAACATATTTTTTTCCTTACTAAGTTTATCAGAGGCTCATCATCATGTTCAGTTGCTGTTTCCACTAATTACATTTTTCAAATTAAATTCTAGTTCTTTTAATCATATCAGTTACAGTAGCAGTTAGGCCTATAGTTCACGGCATGAATTTTGTATCAGTTGCTTTTGCTTCGTTTTTTTTGTTTCGCTTCCTTAAACACCAGTATAATATTTGTATCAACTCATTTTTAACAAACTTTCAACATCAGTCTCTGGGATTAGATATTTAATTGCATGCTGAATGCTTCGCTAATAACATTGAGTGTACACATATAAGAGTTGTCACATAATAATATTAGTTGTTCCGATTTTGGCGACGTAGTTTGGGCCGCTAACGCTACTCTGCAACAGCGCTGTTCAGGTAATAATAACCTCCATTGAGTGGCTACTCTAGTACGTGTATACTCAATGTTAATAGTCTCTGGATCTTTAACAAAGGTTGAGTTCCACCTTATGGATATGTCTTTTATTACTTTCAATCTTGGCAATTCTACCTTACTTTGTCACTTGCTAAATGACTCATTTGAAATTAACTATGGCTTTTGCTTTCTTTGAAATAGCTTTAAAAATATCACTATTTTCAACAGTACTAGCTCCAAGCTTATTTTACAGTTAAAGCTTCTGGTGTGTAGCTTGGGCTGGCAGGACCAGGGTTCAACAAAAACAAAACAACAAGGATAGCCCTGGAGAGAGTACAGAGGTTGAACTGCATTATCATCACAGGAGATATGAGATCCTACCCATCTGCAGCCATAGAAGTGATTTTGAATCTGACACCTCTACACATTATGGTAGAGAGAATAGCAAGGGAGACTCTACTTAGAATGGAGAGGAATGGCACGAACATGTCCTCCTTGGTTTGCAGTGAGTCATTCCCGCCAGGTCTAAGGGATCTGATGTACCTTCCAAGGGATTCTAGGGTAAGGAAGTACAACTTCATAAAGAACTTTGTTGTTGAGCTAGGGAATAAACTTGGTTGGAATGGAAAACCCCTAAATCATTTTGGAATCATGATCAGGTAAATTGTATAGCCTACAGCTGGCTCAAAGACGAATGAGGGAGTATTTGGGCCAAGAAACAAATACCATGAGTTGTTGAGCACTCCCTCAGCATTTTTCAGGCTGAGGTTAAGGCTATTGAAATGAGTGCTCAATTCAACCTGAGTAAAGGATGTACAAGAAAAGGAAAATTGTTTTCCTGTCAGATAGCCAGGCTGCCATTGGAGCGCTGAGCTCATCAGTTATCAGCTCTAAGATGGTATGGAATTGCTGGTAAAGTCTGAACCTATTGGGAAAGAACAAAAAGTTATTACTCCTGTTGGTACCCGGACATCAGGGTATTCAGAGAAATCAGGAAGCAGATCAGCTTGTGATGCAGCTACCCCCCTCATAGGGCCAGATCCAGGATGTGCACTCGAATACTCGTTCTTCAAAAAGAAGCTCGAAAGGAAGATGAAAATGTAACCAGAGCTTAAGGCTGGACTCCTCGTCCAGGATGTCGGCAAGCTAAGGAATTGCTTGGAGGATACGACACAAGAAGGTCTGAGACTATGATCAGGCTGAATAAGAACTGATTGAGAATGTTAATAGGTTTTCTAACTGGACATTGTAGGCTTAGAGGTCATATGAAAAAAATGAACATCGAACAGGAAAGTGACTGCCGATTCTGTCAAGACCCATTGGCTGAATGTGATGCGGTTGGGCAAAAGAGAGCCAAGAGCTTGGGCATACACCAAGTAGCAGTTGGAGATTTTCTGCAGTTAGAACCCCACCTGGTGCTTAACTTCATTAAGGAGTTAGGACTGGAGGGGGTTCTCTAGTCAAAGACTAGGGACTAGTTTGGGGGACACAATAGATCCTTCAGGTCACAGTGTAATATTCCCCCCAGGTATCATCAGTATCAGTATTAGTATCAAGGGTGTCTGCTACACAAAGGTTCAACGTACATACCCATCCTCCTTAAACAGAAGGGTTTTAGAGTATAAATACCTTTAACACGTTCGCTGCTACGGACGTTCCGGAAAGTCAGAGGGGCCATCTGGAACGTTACCATTCATTGTAGTTTAACGTTTCGATGGATCAGCCAGCTCGTCACGAGCGTCCTATATTTCTATGCAGTTCGTAAGGGACTTTTCTGACAATAAAAAATATAGTTTCCCAAAATCACCACCAGGGTCGTATAGAACAGGGCTTTGTCCCACCTCTTTCCATCCTGCTAGATAGCGACACTACTTTACCGACTGCAACCTGGGTAGTGCTGGCTATCCATCAGAATTGCTTGGTACTATGTCCAAAGCCAGTTTTATTGCAGAACATTGCTATCCAGTATAACTACTGTTGTTTTTACTGCAATTCAGTGTATCAGCGGCAATGTTATGCAGCGGCGAGCGCTAGTTCAGCTCCTGGCGCTGTCCCGGCATCTAGCGCTCAGCAGCGAATGTGTTAAAAGGAGTTTAGAAATACACCGTTTGCTTCATTAAAGTATATTCAATTCTTTCATCAGTAATATTTCATCCATCACTAGGAAAATTGGTAGGACAGTTTTATCTACAATAAAGGTAGTACTTTAATACTTTATACTTTAAGGTAGGTAGCTTAGGACAGGGATGGAAAGGCAGGTATCGTATTGAGTACCGGTATTCTAATCATCTAATCAACTAATCTCGAACAAGCATATTCTGACTTCTCGGCAAAATAGGAAACCTCTGAGCGGGTTCAGTAAGCTATAAGCTATTTAAGTACAGTAGACTCCCTCCTATCCGGACTTCTCGGGACCGAGGCCAGTCCGGATAACGGGTTTTCCGGTTAAACCGACGTCCCCAAAAACTCAATATGTAACTCAATATTTTACTTAAATTTAGGAGAGCACTGTATTTAGACACGTGATCACTGGTCTCAAATCTTTCCCACGAGAACAGTCGTTTCAGTACCACCCACTTCCTGCCGATTTAGTCCGGTTAAACCGATGTGCTGATAAAAATTTACCGGTTAAAGAGATGTCATTTCCGCCGAGTGTAGTCCTGTTAAGCCAATGTCCGGTTAAAAGGTGTCCGGATAAGAGGGAGTCTACTGTCATAATAAGTCATTGAATTGAAAATAAACTAAACCTTACATTCTTGGCACCAGAGAGGAGCCATATCCCAGCGCATGTAGCACTGACCCCACACACAGCGTAGACAGAGCCCCATTTGAGAGCTCTCGCGGCCAATTGCACTCCTGATTCTGGCAGCTCTCTCGTGCTGATCATCCCCTTATTAAAACTGGAAGGATCCTCTCTCCTGGCTGACATTAGAGTAGCTCCAAAGGCGGCACAACCTGCAGCGCCAGCCACCGATGTCAGGAACAGACCAGCTGGAAACCAGTTAAGATTAAAAATTGATAGGCTAGCAGCAAATGGTAAAAATTAATACAAATCAGAACACTGCAACAATCACAAAAATTCATTTTTTTTTTAGAAGGATTTTGACATATCTCCCTAAGCTACAGGTCAGCACATAGTTAGGCCTAGTCCTATTTTTCTAGGTGAAACTGAGGAAATATAAATCTATTCCTTGTAGATTGTAGCCTCCGGATTGCAGTGAAACTCCACCAGGTTAGCGTCTGTTATAACTGATTAGTTACCAACCATAAATGTTTTTACATGTTTGTATTGTGTGTTTATTTATTTATATGCTAAACGAGAGCTTTTCATGAAGAAAGGAAACGTCCTTATGATAGATAGAGAGATAACGCTTTTTAAGATCAAACTGAAATTTTTGATTTGCCTGCTTAGGTTATGTTTTGCACATGGTTGTTTAGCTACCTACATGGTTTGATTTGCCTAATTTTGCATGGTTTTGTTCTTTTTACTTTCTTCCCCTATACCATAGTATATGGAGAAAGTATTGTTTTCGTCAAAATTTTTGAGTTTGAGTTTTGAGTGGAAAGCCTATATCCGTTTTGGGTCCCACTGGACCCAAAAAAGTGGTTTTCGATGTGATGTCTGTGTGGGTGTCATCTGTGTGTCTGGATGTGTACAGAGCTAGGGACTACACCTGTGGTCCGATTTCGATGAAATTTGGTATGTAGGTTCTAATCCATGGTATCTCCAGGCATTTTTTTGAAATTTTGATTTTTAATGGTGATTTTCCGATAAAAACCCATAAAAAACCGGAAAAATCAGATTTTCTCAAAAATGGCCCAAACGATTTTGATAAAAATTTAGTATGTTGTAGCCCTTTAAATTCTTAACAAAATGGTACAAATCCCATTTCTGTAAAAATTACGGTTCAAAAGTTATTGAAAATTATGTTATTTTCCCATAAAAAAAAACCATAAAATAACAAAAAATAGGATTTTAGAAAAAATCCGGTTTTGATTTAACATAGTAGGGTAAGCGGGGGAAATTGGGTGGGCAGGGTAATTGGGTGGTAAAATTTTTAACAATTTTTATATTTTTTAATTATTGATATTTTAACATTTAACATGGCATGTATGGACAGCCAATCTCTTCAAGAATAAGCCATAACCTTTTCAGATTTGTACCTTTAAACATTTAAAGGAGGGAAATAGTTTTAGGGACCCTTGTCATTTCGCGATTCTAAAAGTGGTAGGCTATGCAAACTTTTTCAATCTTTCATATAAAATGCATTAAAATTTTCATACATGTGAAATTACATTATTTTTCACCATAAAATGAATAAAAATATACCAAAGGACATGCCCAATACTTATTTTCATAATAAAACTACTTCTATTTTTTTTTTTTTTTTTCAAAAATGTTACCACCCAATTACCCCCTTACGGGAAATTGGGTGGTAAATTTTAAAACTGAGCTAATACTGTTTCCTTGGCTTAATTTAATTAAAAAAGGCAATAATAATAATATTTTGTGAATATAATTCACACTAGAGTTTTTGTTTTGGTATTTCACCACTACCACCCAATTACCCCTATACCAATACCATTAACCCTATACCACCCATTACCCGTGAGTTCACGTCACATTGGACTGAACCCAGAAGACCTAAAAAAGTCACAAAATTGTATTATAGTTACTTAAATAGGCATAAAGACTGCAGTAGCGACTGAGCTGATGTAGTAAACTAGTGCATTAGGCCTACAGTACATTAGTTTATACAGCCTCCCTTGTTTTAAATCGTGCGAAGGACTGGAAAATCGTGCCTCATTTTGTAAAGTTTCGAGACCATATTACATAATTTAAACCTTATTAGAGAAACATTTGTCCCTATTTTCCTGTTAATATTATTAATGTACTCTTTATATTATGAATTTAAAAACTGTAGGCCATAATATTTAATTGTGGTTAAAGATTTTTTTTTATGTGCGTAGTTTAGGAAAAATATGTTTGTCACAACAAAATTTATGGTAAATTTTGTTTGTTTTTTATTAAACCTAGTTAAAAATGTTGCTTTTAGTTTCTTTTATAACACCCAATTTCCCAACTTTAATTAGCATTTAGTGTTTATGGATTGTTGACCTACCACCCAATTACCCCCATGGGGGTAATTGGGTGGTAAAACACATTTAAATTTTTTTAATTTTTTTGGGGAATTGCGGGAAAAAAATAAAACATGAAAAATATAGCTTTTTGTATTATAAAATTAATTAAGTAGGCATTTAACAACAAAAATAGGAAAAGTGGCCTAACCAGATACATTTGTAAAACATACCTCCCAATTCCCCCCGCTTACCCTATGTTATGGTCCTTACAATTTTGATCGTTTTTTCATTACTTAGTGAATCGAGAAAGTACCTATTGTTTGTATCAAAATTTTACAGTTTATGAGTTTTGGGTGGATAGCCTAACTAATTCGTTTTGGGACCCTCTGAAATCAAAAAAGGGATTTTTGAAGAATGTCAGTATATGTGTACAGAGTCACAGGCCACACCTGTGGGTATTAAATTAATCGAGGCCTATCTCCAGGCGTTTTTAGAATTTCATTGGTGGTTTTCTCATCAAATCTGATTTTCACTTATTTGTATTTAACAATTTTGATTGAAATTTAAGTAACTTAGGCCTAAGTTATTTTAAGTATAACTTAACTTATGGTTATTTTAACTCTAAACAAAATGGTACAACCCTTAACTTAATGCTGTAAAAATTATGGTTCGGAAGGCATTGCAATTTTGGTGATTTTCCCATTAAAATATCTAAATTCAAAGCCTACTTCCAACACTTAAAAATCCCGTTATAAGTTGTTGACAACAGGGGCGGCTCCAGAGCACATATAACATTATAATATTTTGGTAGATATTTCAAAATTATGGGCCTAAGTAAATAAATAAAGAAATTTAACTTAATTATTCAAATAAAGGGAAAGCATTCAAACTAGGCTAATTATTTTGCATTTTAATTTGAAAACTCCCCCCTTTTAGCGGGTAAGCTCTTCAAACCTCTCGTCCCCAGATCAAACTCAATTTCTTGATCCTTGTCTGGCCTACCCAAAAAATTATTCCTGGAGCCGCCCCTGGTTGACAAGCTAATGGGAGAAAGTATGTGCAATTATGATGTTAGGCATAGGCCTAGGTACCGTCTAGCCGAATATAGTCTAATAATTGATGCCACATGATGTCAGTCAAGACGAACTCAAAATTAGTTTATTTGAATAATGTAAATTTAATGTGAAATAGGCTACATTAGCATATGCTATTGTTTAATACTGAATGGCCAGATAAATCTTTGGGCCTAAACCAAAAATAATTAAAGAGGTTAGCATTTGCCTAGCCTATTTTAAGTTAGGCTAAGTTTATCATAGAAACCGTGAAACTTTAATAGAAGGTTTCATCCATTGTTGTTCTTTTAGGGTAGTACTTAAGGCAATGATTGTTACCTTTCATATTGTAGGATATTTTGTCTTTGAGGGCCGAAGCCGTAGGTTTATCACTATTTTCATCCATAGACAAATAGGGCTAGGGCTAGGCCTGCCTTACTCGGTGCTCAAAAAATAATGATTCTACGTTTGTTGAACATGCATTGCACACTAAAACTTTTGAATGATTATTATCTACATTTGGAGCAGTTTCGTTTTAAATAACACTTCACTGGGTTAATTCGTTAATTAATTGAATGATTATTATCTTCAGAAAACTCAACTCAAATTTTCTTTGAGGTTGAGTTTTTGAGTTAGGTTATATTTTTTTGTGAGATTATGAGTGAGAGTGAGGAGAAGGAGAAGATGCGAGAAGCGAAGCGATTGTTGAGAGAGAATTTACGATGATAGAGGAGGAGATAGGAGAGGGAAAGAGGAATAAGACGAGAACAGAAACACTAGAACTACTGTAGAACAGTAACAGATCATGGTGTAAGCAGATGGCAGGAGTATATATATATTATTTTTCCTACAGTCACCCGACAAAGTTGGCTTCCTTGTACTGTTTATAGTACAGAAAGCTGCTAATTGCTGCATATTTATACTTTGCCGTACGGTTTATACTTTGCCGTACGGTTTATACTTTGCCGCACATCAGGATTCCAACGAAACAACACAAAACAGCGTGGTTCCATTATGCACGTAATCCGTGTACGCTTGGAAATAGGTTGGCAACACTTAAAGATAATTATACTATGAGCAGCTAAGGTCCAAGAAGTTGGCGTACCCATATTAGCGTATCCACTTTTGATCATACCAATCGTTAGTTCATCGTTAGTTCTCGATAGTTCCCAAATTTTTTCGTTAGTTCTCAAAAAATAAAAAAGTTATAGCCGATTATAAGTGGGTACGCTAACTTCACACTTCCGGGTCCTAGCACGCGCCGTTTTCTGAGGAGAAATGTTTACATCTATATACCAATCGTTAGTTCTTCGTTAGTCCTCGATAGTTCCCAAATTTTTTCGTTAGTTCTCAAAAAATAAAAAAGTTATGAGGCATACAAAGTGGGTACGCTAACTTCACAATTGTACAATTTCCAGCGGGAACAGTTTTTTTACTATAAATGCCTATATCTATATACCAATCGTTAGTTCTTCGTTAGTTCTCGATAGTTCTCCAAAATTAACGTTAGTTCTCAAAAAATAAAAAAGTTACGAAGCATAAAAAGTGGGTACGCCAACTTCACACTTATAGAATTTCCAGCGGGCACAGTTTTTTTACTATAAATACCTATATCTATATACCAATCGTTAGTTCTTCGTTAGTTCTCGATAGTTCTCCAATATTAACGTTAGTTCTCAAAAAATAAAAAAGTTAAGAGGCATACAAAGTGGGTACGCTAACTTCACAATTGTACAATTTCCAGCGGGAACAGTTTTTTTACTATAAATGCCTATATCTATATACCAATCGTTAGTTCTTCGTTAGTTCTCGATAGTTCTCAAAAATTAACGTTAGTTCTCAAAAAATAAAAAAGTTACGAAGCATAAAAAGTGGGTACGCCAACTTCACAGTTATAGAATTTCCAGCGGGCACAGTTTTTTTACTATAAATGCCTATATCTATATACCAATCGTTAGTTCTTCGTTAGTTCTCGATAGTTCTCCAATATTTACGTTAGTTCTCAAAAAATAAAAAAGTTATGAGGCATACAAAGTGGGTACGCACACTTCGCAATTATAGAATTTCCAGCGGGCACAGTTTTTTTACTATAAATACATATATCTATATACCAATCGTTAGTTCTTCGTTAGTTCTCGATAGTTCTCCAATATTAACGTTAGTTCTCAAAAAATAAAAAAGTTAAGAGGCATACAAAGTGGGTACGCTAACTTCACAATTGTACAATTTCCAGCGGGAACAGTTTTTTTACTATAAATGCCTATATCTATATACCAATCGTTAGTTCTTCGTTAGTTCTCTATAGTTCTCCAAAATTAACGTTAGTTCTCAAAAAATAAAAATGTTACGAAGCATAAAAAGTGGGTACGCCAACTTCACAGTTATAGAATTTCCAGCGGGCACAGTTTTTTTACTATAAATGCCTATATCTATATACCAATCGTTAGTTCTTCGTTAGTTCTCGATAGTTCTCCAATATTTACGTTAGTTCTCAAAAAATAAAAAAGTTATGAGGCATACAAAGTGGGCACGCACACTTCACAATTATAGAATTTCCAGCGGGCACAGTTTTTTTACTATAAATACATATATCTATATACCAATCGTTAGTTCTTCGTTAGTTCTCGATAGTTCTCCAATATTTACGTTAGTTCTCAAAAAATAAAAAAGTTAAGAGGCATACAAAGTGGGTACGCTAACTTCACAATTGTACAATTTCCAGCGGGCACTGTTTACTGACTATAAATGCCTGTATCTATATACCAATCGTTAGTTCTTCTCTAGTTCTCGATAGTTCTCCAATATTTACGTTAGTTCTCAAAAAATAAAAAAGTTACGAGGCATACAAAGAGGGTTCGCTAATTTCACAATTATACAATTTCCAGCGGGCACCTTTTTCTGACTATAAATGCCTATATCTATATACCAATCGTTAGGTCTTCGTTAGTTCTCGATAGTTCTGTAATATTTACGTTAGTTTTCAAAAAAATAAAAAAGTTACGAGGCGTACAAAGTGAGTACGCTGACTTCAAATTTATAAAATTTCCTGCGGGCACCGTTTTCTGACTAAAAACGCTTATATCTATTTACCAATTTTTATTTCTTCGTTATGTCGTGTTAGTTCCCCAATATTAATACTAGTTCTTAAAAAATAAAAAGGCAATAAGGTCTTAAACGTGGTTATGCCAACCTCAAACCCAAATCATTCCTAGCGTGCACCCTTGTCTGACTAAAAGTGCCTATATCTTAATATTAATCGTAAGATGGGCTCACTCATTTATTTTGTTAGTTCTAAAAAAATGAAATAAATATACGTGTAGCCAATAATCAATAGATAAACTTATTTAATGCTTCTGATTTCCAGCGCGCACCTTCATTCAACGAAAAATGCTTACAGTATACTACTATACAACTAAATAAATATTGTCTCGACCCCGCCATACCCAATACGCCATGCTAGTAATGTGTTGTACACATTTATTCCATCCACTACTCCAGTCTCCAGTTTGTTCAAGTCCGTATGACCTCCAGTCTCGATCCGTGCAACTGTCACTCGTAACGTGTTACGTTTAATGATGTAATTTTATAATACTAATACCGAACACAAACAAATACAAACAATACAAACGATTAGTTTAATTAACCAAACAGAAGTTCTTTGATCGTACATATTTTATCTGCTTAATCCAATTCAAATAATCACTGCTTATAAATTACTTTATACCATTTTACTTAGCAGACTCTGGTTTTCATTTTGATGGATAGTTTATTTTGTTTCCATGATGGACTTTTTATAAAATGCACTTTTTCACACAACTAAGTAGGTATAAATATGATTTCATTGCTTATCTAAAACCAATTTTTGGAAGCGTTGTCTTTTTTGGATGTTCTAATTAACTGAACATATTCAACTGTTAATCATTTTGATAAAGTAATCAAAATTATCACTCCTAAAAAATAATCTAACCGAGTGACACCTGCAACTACTATTGCGAATATCACAGATAAGCGCTATCCTGGAACTGATAAGCAATCCTTTCTCTTCGAGAGAATCATAATGTGATAGTTATTCTAATGTCAGTGTTACTTTGATTTTCATTGTGTGAAGATGAATCAAATTACAATGCATGGAACTAAAAATTGGTATATAGATTTAAGCGTTTTTAGTCGGAAAACGGTGCCCGCTGGAAATTTTATAATTTTGAAGTCAGCGTACTCACTTTGTATGCCTCGTAACTTTTTTATTTTTTTTTTAGAACTAACGTAAGTATTGGAGAACTATCGAGAACTAACAAAGAACTAACGATTGGTATATAGATGTAAGCATTTTTATGTAAAAAAAACTGTGCCCGCTGGAAATTCTATAATTGTGAAGTTGGCAGGCGTACCCACTTTTTATGCTTCGTAACTTTTTCATTTTTTGAGAACTAACGCAAATATTGGAGAACTATCGAGAACTAACGAAGAACTAACGATTGGCATATAGATATAAGCATTTATAGTCATAAAACGGTGCCCGCTGGATATTCTATAATTGTGAAGTTAGCGTACCCACTTTGTATGCCTCGTAGCTTTTTTATTTTTTGAGAACTAACGTAAATATTGGAGAACTATCGAGAACTAACGAAGAACTAACGATTGGTGTATAGATATAAGCATTTATAGTCAGAAAACGGTGCCCGCTGGAAATTGTATAGTTGTGAAGTTAGCGTTCCCACTTTGTATGCCTCATAACTTTTTTATTTTTTGAGAACTAACGTAAATATTGGAGAACTATCTAGAACTAACGATTGGTATATAGATATAGGCATTTATAGTAAAAAAAACTGTGCCCGCTGGAAATTCTATAATTGTGAAGTTGGCGTACCCACTTTTTATGCTTCGTAACTTTTTTATTTTTTGAGAACTAACGTTAATTTTGGAGAACTATCGAGAACTAACGAAGAACTAACGATTGGTATATAGATATAAGCATTTATAGTAAAAAAACTGTTCCCGCTGGAAATTGTACAATTGTGAAGTTAGCGTACCCACTTTGTATGCCTCATAACTTTTTTATTTTTTGAGAACTAACGAAAAAATTTGGGAACTATCGAGGACTAACGAAGAACTAACGATTGGTATATAGATGTAAACATTTCTCCTCAGATAACGGCGCGTGCTAGAACCCGGAAGTGTGAAGTTAGCGTACCCACTTATAATCGGCTATAACTTTTTTATTTTTTGAGAACTAACGAAAAAATTTGGGAACTATCGAGAACTAACGATGAACTAACGATTGGTATGATCAAAAGTGGATACGCTAATATGGGTACGCCAACTTCACGGACCTGCTGATTGACTATTATAACTACGATTTAACCTGTCATTTCATGTTTATAGTTTCGGTATTTCTGAACTTCCTGGACTTTTATTTTAAACGTTTTTAAAACCTTCCTACGATCTTAATAAACAAGAAAATACCTTTTAAGCATTTTTTTTAGGCGCGGAAACCACTTCAAATTACAAAAACATACGGAACTATATTCTCAAAACGCGGAGCACATTTCTTGCCGAGGAAAAATAGCGGAGTGATATGGACCGCGGGTACTACTTTCTCTAGGGCACCATTTGTCCATTTGTGTTGCCAGCTGAACCTAAAAACGTGTTTCATAGTGTTTGAAAGACTAAATATTTATATGCTTTACAGTGACTGTAGGAAAAATATAATGTGTAACACGAGTGAAAAAGGCCTTTGCTGCACTCGAGATCATTCCACACTCGCCTGCGGCTTGTGCGTAAACATTGCTCTCGTGTGCAGCAAAGTGCCACTTTCACCACTAGTTACACAAATAAGAAATAACTATTTCAGTCCTTTGTTCATTGTTGGGATTAAATTAACGAAAAAACAAACCATGAAACTTTTTAAGTATGCTTTGAGTTCAGCAATAATTGTTTTTAAGAATATCTCGTGTTTTGAAGCTTAAAAATTTACTAAGCTGAAAATAAGACAAAATACTATTTAAAATTAATGCTAATACCATGATCGAATACATTACCTATGCATTCGATTGACTCATCCAAACGTTTTTCAAGATCTAATATACTTACTGGAAGTTGTAAGCCAGCCGACTTCATGCTGCTTTACATTATAGATAAGCTAACAAAAAAGTGGCCGTTATGAAACACTCGAGTACACAAATCAAATCAAAATCTCTTTATTCCTGAATAAATGTTACATGTTTGTAACAAATTGTGTATTTACAGGAAAATTAATTCCCAAGTAGACTATTCGTCTGTGTTTGGGTATGAGTTGCTAATACAGCTATACCAAGCTCAGTGAGCTATACACAGGTGACAAAGGCCCATAAACATTCAGAAGTACTAGCATAGATAAAACATACTTAGATTTCTCATCCTTATGGAACAGCTGAAGACAATTTTATTGTTAGTTCATGTACGGTTTATGCAGAGGTCGTGTTTTGTTTACAATTTGTTTCCCGTTATTACATCCATTTAAAACCTCGTTTAACCAAATAATACAATCTAATCATAAACAATAACTTGTCCCCTAGTTATATAACTAAACAGTAAAGCACAAATCAAGAAATTTACCCTAAAATAATGGAAACAAAGTTTCATTGACACTAGCGCCTTTGTGTCACGTACATGAACTAGACACGAAAAACGTGCTTCAAAATTTACAATGGGATGAGAAGTCTAGACACTTAATGATGATAGTAAATAAAATATATATATATATATATATATATATATATATTAACAAGATGAAGAGGAAAAAACCTAATTGCATCGAAACACCCAAAACTTAAATTTAGTGATTGCAAGTGGTATTTAGCAATGAAGGAAAAAAATAAGTGATTTGGTGATGCATGAAACTGCACAAAATTATGAGTACAACGATTTGAGTAATCCTTCTGATTGTTCCCTGCCGATATTTAAAAGCCAGCTCATGACTCTACACACACGGCAATTCTCTCTCCCCTGAAATGCTGAGTTCTAGCTGGTTCTAGTACCCACGGTCGCCTAGTACCCATTGATTTTAAACCTCCTAATCCTTCTTCAATAGTCAAAGGTGATATATAATCAATGCTTATACGTTAAATTGACCCAATGGTAATGCTATACTTTACAACAAAATTGTTGATATATTTATTACAATAGTTTTTACACTAATATAGTTTTTTTATATAAAAATAACAAATTTTGTCGTTTGTTTCTCTATGTTTCAAACTCGTGAGAAAGAAAAGAAGGCTGTTCACCGACCATAAAGAAATTTCTTAATCTGTCAGTCAGCTTAGTAGTGGTTGTTATTATGTTACAATTTTATTTGTGATGATTGATAACAATAATTTGTAGATATTTTCCTCATACTGTATCTTAGATATGTTATGTGGCAATATTAGAAGATGCGAATTTAAATCCAAGTTAGTCCAGATAGGAGTTAATACATTATGAAAAGTCTATGTTCAATTAATCGAGAAAAATGGCTCGTGAAGGTTATGATAGTGTGAAAATGGAAAACATCTTTGGACTAAATAAACTATTGAAACAGCGTGCTTGACCTTCAACATTTTACATAAGATAATTTATCTCATGCTGCAGCAAAGATGACACACGTAACAAGAAAGTGGGAATTATTTCCTGGAAGGAACAAATTTTGCTGTGATGGGAGAATTATGATGGCTCCTCAGACAAGTGTATTTTTTGTTACTGTTGGGCTGATTGTGGGAACATGTTCCCTATTTTTTATATTCGAGTAAGTATACTTGATTTAACACTCAATAATTATGTTTGGATCCAAACAATACAAAAACTTATTACTGCAGTGAATAGATAACTTAGGCAAGGCCTTATTCATCATTACCATGTAATGCTTCGATTAACAGTACCGTACATATTTTGCGTACAGTTCCAATGAGAGCCTGTGATAAGGCTATATTATCGGTTTAGTTAATATGTTGATATTTATTAATATATTAAATTTGATTCAGTTCAATTTTATAACTTGGTACCGTTTCTACAATGTAATTTTTAATATTTTTACGGTTTACATCAAATTGAGTTATGATTTGTTTACATTATTATTAATGTTTAATAAAGCAAACTAACTTATCAATAGGGTAGGCCTATTCCATATTCAACCCAAAACCAATAGAATAAATAGACAAATAGACTAAATATGGACTGTCAAAGGAAGGTTCCGGCGCCCACCGCTGCAGGCGAGGAGCGCAGTAGCAGTATGTGACCAGCAGACGCTGCAGCGGTGTGTGCCGTAACTATATGGCAAACCTAGCGTTGGACTCCAGTACTTATGCTAACCGCAGCACAGCTGAAAGTCTATATCTATTAGATGAGTTGGCTCAGTTGGTAGCGTCACGGACTTCGGGCCCAAGGCAGCGATGTCGTGGGTTCGGATCCTGGTCACTGCCACTAAAATTTATCAGTACAGTTCACCTTCGTCCTACTGTACCGGCTCACGCCTTGCTTTCCTGGATACGTTCCATGCACAGATCTGTAGTCTATGTGGACGGGCAAATGCATGGTTAAAAGAGGCCGCCAACCTCTTAAAAAAAAAAATAAAAAATGTAGCCTATATCTTTTTGTCTATGGCTATAGTTACAGCATACGGTTCGAAAATGTATAGTTCCTTCCATTTTTAGTTGTACAAATTTAAAATAGAAACTAAGGGTAAGGCCTAATATTAAGAAACTAGGCCTATGATTGTTTTTATAAATATTAACTTACACTTATATGGTAAAATTAAATTATGCGATATTTATATCGAACCGAATTAACATCACTATATTTATCCAGTAATATATCAAGTAATATATCGATAATAATATTTAAAAAATGTACCCCATGGAAGTAAGTTACCCACTTAAGACCACTAAAGGCTAAAAATACTCCTTAGCCAATACATGTGTACCTACCTACTATAATTTGTTAAAGAGTTGAACTCAATTGAATACATTCCAACCTTAGGCTATCCCTATTCAGTTTAAGGTCATATGGAAATATCTAATGTACTGTAACAGTTTTAAGTTGATTAGTTGGTGGAGCCGTTACAACTTCATGCTCATATCAAAACATTAACAAATATTGACACTTTTAACTAAACACTATTTTTGTTCTTTTACTTACGGTAGGCCTATTATTTATCAAAAGTTTATCAAATGGACATGCTTTTTTATTTAACTTTTTAGCTAATTTCCAATTAACTTAGGAAATATTAGAAAATTTCCTGTAGGTAACTTTATAAGGTAGGGTGACCCGGGGCAATTCTGGCACGGGGCAATTATAGCAATGGCCTATATTTTTTTTTAAATTTCAGCTTTACAGATCAGTGATGCAATATTTGTTATTTCAGCATATACCTCCTATATAGGCCTATAGGAAAGCATTTTTGTAAAAATAAAATGTTTGCAGTAATTTTTATTAGCGATTAAAAAAGTACTTTCTTCCACAGCCCGAGGATATCGAAACATCGCACACGGCTAATTTTTTTCCCCTATGAATTTTATATTTTATTTTTTTTTATACTCAAAGATAATTGTTCAGACTTAAAACTTCATGAACAAAAATAGTAATAGCAGTTATCCCTTTAAGATATTTAAATTTAAATGGGTGCTATAATTGCCCCATTTTCATATGCTATGGGGCAATTGTGGCAAAGAACCCGGGGCAATTATGGCAGCTATATATCTTTATACAAATAATGTAGGCTATAAATTAAAGAATAAATTGTATAACAACGTGTGTTATGTGTAATATGTTTCATTTCAGTTCATTTGGATGGCTTTGTAAACACCTTTTGCTTAGATTACTCTATGGCAGCCTGATTATTTTTATTGTTTATTGTTGCTAGAAGTTTTGAGGTTAAGGCCCTTGTACGCTTGTACTGTCTTACCGGTTTATTCACAACTTCCTTATAAATAGAGATAGAACAAAAATTAAAACACCATCTTAAACAGCTAAATTAGGCCTATGCCATGATTGCCCCAATGTCAGAGCAATTTAAACAATAAGGAAAATATAAGGTATTGCTATAATTGCCCCAAGGTTGGGGCAATTCTGGCATCTGACACTCCAAAAAAAAAAACCTCAAACCCCCTTAAGGGGAGTTTGAGATTGTTGTCTAAATATATGAAAACACTAGAGGAATAACATAGAATTACTATGGTAATTGTCAAAATAAAATGAAAAATATGTTCACCGCGGTACAAGCAGTTAAAGTTAAGGTTCACGTCTGGCTGCCAGAATTGCCCCGGGTCACCCTAACTTTTTTATGCAATCCATTCCGACATTGTCGGTCACCGATGCAGTACCTATTCAAGTATTTAAGTATTCAAGTAAGTAAGTAAGTAAGTAAGTAAGTATAGGGAATCAGCTATTAGCGTAGGTCTCATAGTAAGACCTGGACACGGGACCGATTTATTTTTTTGTTTTGATGTCCCCAGAGGACAAAAACGTCATTTGTTCAAATTCATACATTATATTAAGCCTATATATATTTAGGTAAAATACCCCCGCCACAGCAAACCTGCAGACTAAGCGAATTTCCAATTGCCTGATTGGATTTACACTAAAATGTCTCCTTAAAAATATCACATTTTATTCCCTAGCCTATATAAATAACATTAGTTTAACGAGTTCTTAGGTTTGCTCCAACAGGGAGGGTGAAAAGGTGTTTTTTGTAAAATGTTAATAGTATGAAATGAATGCATGTTCCAAATTTGATCAAAATATGATCATAAACAAGCAAACTACAACAGTTTACTTATTCTCCATCAGAATAACATGAGAATTTTAAATTTACAGTTTTTTTTTATTTTCTCCGTAACCATTAGGCGCATAGTAACGCTTCAATATACTAAATTATTTGTTTTTTTAAGCTTTACAAAATGGTTTGGAAAGAAAATGCTAAATTTTAAGTTTTTTAGGGTCAAAAATGGGAAAAACTAATTCTTGCCCCATAAAATCCCCCATAGTCCCCCTGTTCCCATAGTCCGATCATGCTGGTTCGCGAACTCGTTAGAATAAACGTAGGTTTACACGTTTGTACCAAATTTCATCAAAATCGGATGATTTTTCCTTGAGTTCCTATCGCGCTAACGGGCACATATATAAATATATATATTTTGATAGTTCTGTTCACTTTTTAGGGCAACTTTTTCAATTAATAAGCAAAATAATAAAAACCAGAGTACCCTGAAATTCATTTTTTATTTAAACTTTAAAAATAAAAAATGAATTTCAGGGTACTCTGGTTTTTGTTATTTTGCTTATAAATAAATATATATATATATATATATGAATTTGAAAGGATGGTGTTTTTTGGTCTCTAGGGACCTCAAAACGAAAAAGTAAATCGGTACCTATAGCTTATTCCCTATAGGGGAAATTCGCTAAAAAGGAATTTCTCTTTTTTGACGGTCCTAAAAACATTAAATTTCCTAATTTCTCTCTATAAACGAAGTGGAAATTCACTTAGTCTGCCTGTTTGCTGCGGCAGGGGTATTTTATTTTTAAGTAGATAGGTACCTAGACTCCTTGTTTCAATTGTGATAACAACCATTTGGCCTTTGTATCCTAGCTACAATCAGATGGTAGACTGAAAACTTAACTATTACTGGTAGCTAAAAATATACAATTATATAAATACTAAATAAGTTAATAAATAACATACTAGCCTAGGCCTACTAACTTAATAGATTCTAAAAAATAAAGCATAAATCATAAATCTTTATTGGCCATTAAATAACAAGTTACAATAGACCTCGTCAACAATGAAAATGGTGTCAAAAAGGGCTTTAAGTTAGGTAGGGGTAAACAAATTATATCTGAGTGATTTAACTTAATTAGCCTAAAATATGTAGGTATATATATTAAAAATAACAGTGGACCTAAAATTGAGCCTTGTGGTACACCGTGTTTGATTAATATATATATATACAGTTAATTTAAATTGAAACCAACAATAAGGAAAGAGGGGGTTTCAGAGAGGTTATAATCTATACAATGTATTTTATATTCATTTAAACAATTTCATAAATTGTACTCAAGTTTTAATGAGTTAAAGCTACAGAAAATAATTTCAACTTATAAAGATCAAATTTAACACGTTTGCTTGTTAGCAACTCTATACTTTTTCTGCTTCTAACCAGATTCTTTGTCGTTAATCAATTCATAATCTGCCAAATGCACTAATTAGATCAGTATTGAAGGGTCAAGCATAACGGACCCAGTAATAGTCGTTGTTATCAGTAATACAATAGGTTAAATTTTAACCGACTTTTTCACTACGGTATAGCTACAAGAATTAGGTAATTGTCATTTCTATATTTTTATTTTAGTGCTTTGTATGGCAACTAAATGGTTGTTTTATGAATTGAGGTGTTTAGGCTTACCGGTACATTAATTGTGAACTTACACCAGCGATAACATGACAAACTTGGTCTTTAGATTCCGAACCCATGTATCAGACCCAAATGTAGAACTGAAAGCTGACGTTAAAATGATCTCTTCTCAGATAGCTATCATGGAGCAGTCAACCGGATCAGTTGTAACTGTACTTTTAGTAGCGCTAGACACGTGTTCCGATTAAATCATCCAATGTTGGCCATGATCTTCAAGACCATAAAGTCAGCTTTTGATTAAACATTGATGGCGTTACACAATTATTTGCAGCACAGATTATATATAATCAAGAAGCATGTATGGGCTATTAATTAACAGCTGTGTCCAAGGAATATGTCGGCATTAGTTACTAACAAGACTACAAGATCGCGCCACTCATCCTACACTCATCTCCATTCGACTTGGCTTAAAATACGGTACCTACTTTGTATGGTCGCCATTTCAATAAAAAGTATTAAAGTATAAGCTAGGCCTATGTTGAAAAAATGTTGGTTGGGAATTGGCCGGACTTTTGCAAATCAGGCAGGAAATATTAGTCCACCATCTGGTTTAATAAGTTTTGTATCACAACTACAGTAGTATAATTGCTTGAACATAGGTTGTTGTCGTGTCTGCTCTTGCTAAAATCACACCTATTCCAACATTTGGAATAAAAATTAATTCAAACATGATTTTTTTAATGTGTAAGAATTCTAAATTTAATTTGTAGCTTCTTATACCTACCCAATAGACTTATCCTATCTGAATCATCGATCTCTTGATGAGATCACTTATCTTGAAGATAAGATATCAATGATCATGTAATAAACACAGCTGTTGACTAACATCAATGACTCTCTTATTCTCTAATCTGTTGATATTGTTATTCAACCCGCGATTCACTTGAATGTCATGTCATCTTTGTAAAATTATCTTAAGTCTACCAGGAATATTGTAGACTTGTCTGTATTCTTATCAACCGTTATGCTTGACCCTTCAATACTGATCTAATTAGTGCATTTGGTAGATTATGAATTGATTAACGGCAAAGAATCTGGTTGGAAGCAGAAAAAGAATAGAGTTGCTAACAAGCCAACGTGTTAAATTTGATCTTTGTAAGTTGAAACTATTTTCTGTAACTTTAACTCATTAAAACTTGAGTACAATTTATAAAATTGTTTAAATGAATATAAAATACATTGTATAGATTATAACCTCTCTGAAACCCCCTCTTTCCTTATTGTTGGTTTCAATTTAAATTAACTGTATATATATAGTATTTCCTTGCCTAATTGCCTTCTCCCTCCCTTGGCTGCATTAAGTCCCTCCTTGATCTCATTCAAACATATGCTGGGTTCATTAGTTAAATTTGAAAAAACTACCATCTCATTTAACTTTTATTATATTTTATTAATTTTTCAGCAAATTTCCCATGTGGGGAACAAGGTTTTTCACTAATGCTTTCAATATAAAGCGGTCCAAACTCATAGAATTTGTTTAATATGCCCATGTTTGGAACTGTGCCTCTTGCACTGACGTCCGAGACACTAGCAACATCCCTGTCAAACATAAAATGCCTTTTTTTCTTCTCCTCAGTTTGAATACTTTTGTTACAGTTGTCCATTCCTAGCAATGAGGATCACGCCGGCCATCCCTGCAGTAGGGGCGTTGCTGTTCGTCTTCGTCATGTCAGCTTTGCTGCGGACCAGCTTCAGTGACCCAGGAGTGATACCTCGGGCGACTCCGGATGAAGCTGCTTATATTGAGAAACAGATCGGTGAGTGTATTCACAAAGCAAATTTATTTCTTCAGACGTAGAAGAGGTTAGGGATTTAAAATACCCGGGATAATTTTGTAAACTACACAGTAAATTTATTATTAAAATTATGTCTGATGTTTTATTTTATGGTAGGGCCTACTGCTCTGATGCACTAACATCTTCAAAGAATAACAGAGCACTATTACTGTAGTAGTAATACTATTCCAGTGTTCTGACACCGCTGTAGGGTGTTTTTATCCTATTTTCTATTTATTAGCCTAAGTTTTAATTTTTCAATATGAGTGACAATTGTAAAACTGAAAATTGGATTAATTTAAAGAAAGTAAGAATGATAGTCATGGTCAGTTGTCTACAGCTGAAAGATGGCTAGCAAACCTACAAAGCATGTCAAAATAAGCAATCAAATCCAGAATAGCAACTATGGGGGAAAATTAATTTTTTGCAACAGTTAATAGAAGAAACAAACAATTAAGTTGAAATTGAGGAAGAAATAGATTACAGGTAGAAAAACCTGGGTACATTTTCTACTTAAATATACAAGGTAAAAGTGATACCATTTATTAAAAACTTTCTAATCACTAAATTAACCCTGTAAACATATTTCCTGTTTTGAAATGTTGCAGAAGTATCCAATTCCGCCAATTCCCCGACATTCAGGCCTCCTCCTCGGACCAAGGAGATCCTGGTCAGAGGACAGACAGTAAAGCTTAAGTATTGCTTCACATGCAAGATCTTCCGGCCACCCAGAGCATCTCATTGTAGTCTTTGTGATAACTGCGTAGGTCAGTATAGTTTTAGCGAATTTCCCATATAGGGAATAAGCTATTACCGTAGGTCTCATGGTAAGACCTAGACCCGGGACCGATTTACTTTTTCGTTTTGAGGTCCCCAGAGGCCAAAAACACCAACCGTTCAAATTCATATATATATATATATATATTTATATATGTGTCCGTTAGCGCGATAACTCGAGCAAAATTGATCCGATTTTGATGAAATTTGGTACAAACGTGTAAACCTACATTTATTCAAACGAGTTCGCGAACCAGCATAATCGGCCCATGGGATCAGGGGTTTATGGGGGGTTTTATGGGGTAAAAATGGGTTTTTCTCATTTTTGACCCTCAAAACTTAAAATTTCTAAATTTCTCTCTAGACCATTTTGAAGAGCTTAAAAAAACAAATAATTTAGTATATTGAAGTGTTTTTGAATCTTCATTGACTACGGAAAAAAATTAAAAAATTGTAAATTTAAAATTCCCATGTTATTCTTATGAAGAATAAATAAACTGTTCTAGTTTGCTTGTTTATGGATATATTTTAATCAAATTTGGCAATTTGGTTTATTTCATACTAAGCTATCAATATTTCAACTGAAAAAACACATCTCAACATCTTCCCCGTAGCAGCAAACCTAACTAATCACTAAAATTAATGTTATTTAAATAGGAAATAAATCTGAAAATTTATAGGGAATAGTTTAGTAGAAATCAAGCCGGGTAAATGGAAATTCGCTTAGTATGCAGGTTTGCTGCGACGGGGGTATTTTCTTTTTTATGTCCCACCTTCTCATCCTATGACGTAAGGCCCTAGCTCAGAACTTTTTTACACATTAGCTTAGACTATGCCTAGAGGGTCACGGTATTATCACTAAGACAATCCATTGGTGACTGATAGGATTTTAACCCGGTACCTTGAGTGCCGAAGTCCTGCCCTCTACCCCTAGACCAGCTCATTCACAACTCCTATATGGCTAATATACCAAAGTAGGTATTTAGCCTTACCAACTCCACTTGTTCTGATCCTGTAGTTCTTCTTCATCCATTTTGAACACACCAATGTCTTTGATTAATTTTAAGGTTTATAAAATACTCTTTCCCATTTAGGTAAGTTAGCTAACCTCAAATAAAATCTGTAACACAAAACTAAGTAATTACAGCACACTCATTGAAAAATATAGTTATCAAGTAACCTTGTACTTATTGAAGGCCTCTTGTAGCCTAGAAAGTGATAAGGAAAACTGTAGAGTAGAGGTTAAGCGCAAGAGTCTTCAATATACACAACTACGGTACTTGTTTTCATTGATGACATTGTTACGTTATCTGTATAACCCACTCATATTAAAGTAATGCTTTTAGAATTATGAGAATATCAAACCAAATATATTTAAATATCTGCTTATTCATTGGTGGTTTATTGTTTCGTCTTAATTTAAGGGATGTCCTCTTTGTGGGCGACAGACAAGGGATTCAACATAACTAGTTTTACTTATTCTATTCGAATAAATTACTCTGCTAGTTAATAGATATTATCTTTGCATGCTATCATAGTTGGCATCATGCTTGTGTCAGAGTCAGACTAATGATGTAAGTGATGATGTTTGTTATATCAGAGAGGTTTGATCACCATTGTCCATGGGTTGGCAACTGTGTGGGCAAGCACAACTACAGATACTTCTACGTGTTCATCTATGACATCATGCTTGTGTCAGAGTCAGACTAATGATGTAAGTGATGATGTTTGTTATAACAGAGAGGTTTGATCACCATTGTCCATGGGTTGGCAACTGTGTGGGCAAGCACAACTACAGATACTTCTACGTGTTCATCTATGACATCATGCTTGTGTCAGAGTCAGACTAATGATGTAAGTGATGATGTTTGTTATAACAGAGAGGTTTGATCACCATTGTCCATGGGTTGGCAACTGTGTGGGCAAGCGCAACTACAGATACTTCTACATGTTCATCTTTGACATCATGCTTGTGTCAGAGTCAGACTAATGATGTAAGTGATGATGTTTGTTATAACAGAGAGGTTTGATCACCATTGTCCATGGGTTGGCAACTGTGTGGGCAAGCGCAACTACAGATACTTCTACATGTTCATCTTTGACATCATGCTTGTGTCAGAGTCAGACTAATGATGTAAGTGATGATGTTTGTTATAACAGAGAGGTTTGATCACCATTGTCCATGGGTTGGCAACTGTGTGGGCAAGCGCAACTACAGATACTTCTACATGTTCATCGTCTCATTGGCATTCCTTTGTGTCTTCATCCTAGGCTGTTCACTCACACACCTTATTCTCTGTAAGTAGGCTTACTTTGCTACCTTATTCCTTTAGTCTCGAGAGTTTTCATTCTCTACTTAACCATCATATAAATCTTTTTAGTGTGTGTAGATGTGATGAAGAAGTTAGATGTCAATTAATAATAACATGAGGTTAATTTGAATTGTAGAATGATTCTTCTAATTCTTTTCTCTCCAAATAAGCTAACTTAGTTTTGGTAAAACTGATGTTACATAAAACTTTACATGTTCTAAATCTTATAAATAAAATTTTTTAATGGAAAATCCCTAAAAATGGAATACATTGTCACAAAAATATTGGGATACTTGTTGTATGATCAGATAAATGAATATCTAAACATGAACAGCCTCTAAAACTTGACTGGTAAAAAATAAAACAAAACCTACCTATTGAGGCTACCTATTGAGTTCCTATTGAGGTTAACATATGCAGGCTTAATAACCTATAATCGCTTACAAAATTAGAGTTTTCAAAACAATATAGCCCAACAAAAAATATATTGTTTAGCATTGCATGATTTTTTTAGAAGAAATTGAGACTTTGCAATGTTATTTTCATTTTCCTTTTTATGATTTTGTTTTAGGCCTGTAGGTCTATTGACTGTGTCGTAACTTAACATAACATTTATAAACAAAAAATGTTATTTAGTCACCATCATGAGCTCTCTCTTGTTTATTTTCTTTATTAATCAGCAAATTTCAGCTACAACTTACTAATGAGATTAGACCTTTCTTTTGAGTGCACTAAATTAACTTATTAGCACATTATAACCTTGTTTAACCTTGCTCTAATATACCCAACCTCAAGGTGATCTTGGATCATCTTGGTCGTTTCAAATAATATCAGTTTCTAAAGTTTCACAAATATTTTTGTTATTCTTTCCAGTGACGAAAGAGGACAGGTTGTTTTTTGAAGCAGTGAAAGAATCACCTTCGAGTGTGATTGTTGTTGTTGTGTGTTTCTTCAGTGTATGGAGCGTGTTAGGACTCGCCGGTTTTCACACATACCTTACAACTTCCAACCAAACAACCAATGAAGATGTGGGTATATTTTTTATGTTTTTTGTTCTTTGTAGTTATTGTAAACACTCTCTAGGTTGTGATAAAATCAGATAATGACAATGATTTGACTAAGTTTTATCTTTTTAAAAGTCAGAGTTATTTAAGGTCACAAATGAGGTAGGTAGTGAAAAGGTTTGGTAATATATTTTTCATTCACTGTAGACAAGACTGTTCCCTTACAAAAAACCCTAAAAACATGCCACAGGCGGAGGTAAACACGAAATCATCATAACTGATTCAGGTCAATGTGTTTGGTCAGTTATTTAATCATCTACTACAGTGGCATTTTGTTCAGTAACAATAATAAAAGCTGTATTTTTGGGAAATGATCAAATTGGCTCAATAGGCTATACTGACAAACTGAAAAATTTAACATCAACTTAACAACAAAAATGACATTTTTAACACAAAAAATCCAACTTAAATTTACTAAAATAAAGTAAACTGGACAGATGAAATGTTTTTAATAAATCTTTAGAGAGAAACCAAAAATCTTCCTTAATCGTGGAAATCTGTTCAAATACAGTACCCAAAACTTTTGTTTTTAATTGTTTGTGTAAAAAACTAAAAAAGGAAAGTTTTTCATACTAAACATGGTGTAAATATTTGCAAGAATTAGTATTAAAGGTGTAGTGGTATTAGTATTAGTTGCATTGTAAGTTTTTTGATTTTGAGAATAAACCATAGCAGTTGTTCCTCAAATTAACTTGGTTAGAAAAGAAAACATTATGTTTTAAAATAAACTTTGAATGAATTATTATAAATTCAATGTTGCGTAGCCCATCCAATTATTGCCAATGCCCGTACCAAGAAAATGTACATAATTGATACAATTTTCTTTTAAATTTTGTTTAGGAGTGTCTTGGCCCGATGTTTTTTAGTTTTAGATTTTTTTTCTGCTCATAGAGTTTTCTCTGATCGAGATCCTGTACAAAAGACATATATAGTTTTGTGCTAATTTATTTTAACAACAAACGCATCTTTCATATTTTTTACAGTTGGATTATGAGAAGTGATTACGATATATGTTAGGTAGTGTTGTGAGTTTAAAATTGGTATTTATATTTTCAGATAAAAGGTGCATTCACGTCCAAACGGGGTCAAGCCAGCTTCAACCCGTACAGCTATGGGAACGTTTGTTCCAACTGCTGTCATGTGCTGTGTGCCCCCTCCCCACCTAGCCTCATCGGTAAACTGTTTGTTTTTTAAATATCCAAAACAAAAAGTTGTATTCTGTTTAAAGAAAATTGTACATCACAGATTTTCTTTGTACAATCACCATTCATTGTGTATCAATCTAGAGTGTCAATTTTTTTCAACGCCCATTACTCGTCGTTAGCAAGCAGAGAATGAACTTCCCACTGTAAACTTTACCCTAAAGTAAGAGAAAAACATTCAGCTACATCAGCACACTGAAATACACAGAACATGAAATGCACAAAAATAGGGTTCAGATTTAGATACAATACTGTAGTGTCTACTTGCAGTATCCACAATCATTGACTCCAGTTTCTAATAAGAAGCTTATTGTACTTGCCTCAGCAGGTGTTACATGATTGTATGTTTTGTCTAGATCGCAGAGGTGTGGTGACTACAGAGTTCCTAGACTCAGACACCCGGCCTGGAGCTGTCATAGCCAACAACCGGACGTACGGGTCATTACCACAAGTTGTACAGGTAAACCACAACACTAACTTACTCTTAAGGCCCGTTCACTGGGGCGAGTTTACAAGCTACACGCCAGCGTGTAAGAAGCTGGCGAGTTGGCGAGTGTGCTTGTATTCGTTCAAACGGAGCTTGTCCACTCGCCAACTCGCAGACATGTAGAAAGACGCCGGTGAATCGGCGAGTGCGCTTGTAGTCGTTCACACGATGCTTTTTCCACTCGCTCAGTAGCTGGCTTGTACCAAATCCTCCAACATCTTTGAGTAACAAGCGCACAAGCACAAGCAACTGTGTTCACACTGGGCTACTTTACACGCCTACTCGCTCAAAAGCTGGCGAGTTGGCGTGTAAAGTAGCGGCAGCGTCAACTTTTTCCAGAGCTTTTTTACAAGCAGCTTTTGAGCGAGTACGTCGTTCACACTGAGCTATTTTACTAGCTGCGTGTAAAAAAGCCGGCGTGTAGCTTGTAAACTCGCCCCGTGTGAACGGGGCTTTACTCTTACTCCTCGGCCATTGAAGACCAAGGTGGTCTTTGGCCTCGTCAACCATGTGCCTCCAGGATCCTCTGTCCTCTGCCAGCTCCAGGTCTGCTCTCATACTCTTTAGGTCCCTTGTAACTTTGTCAATCCATCTCATCCTTGGTCTTCCCGATGGTCTCCTGCCCTCCCGGAGTACCTCTTATCACTTGTTCTATCATATCTCTCTCACCTCTGCTTTGAATGTGGCCCAGCCACCTCAACCTTCTACTCTTAACCACTCCCACAATATCTGGTTCCTTATATAATTCCCTCAACTCCCTATTTTTTTCTTATTCTCGACAAGTCTCCGTCTTTTATTGGTCCAAAAGCCTGATTTTTTTGTGAAAGACCGAGTCTCTGAACCGTATACACTACAGCACTACAGGCTGCACAACACTAAACCATACTTAATTGTTTATGTAAACACAGGTTTTAGGAAACTTCAAATTAGCCCTCTTAGTGCAGGATTGCTCACAGCAACGATGTATTTATTGGCTTCAAAGCGAGCATCGCTGAAAGTATCTTTGTATTTCATATATTGTAGTAGGCTACAATGCTAAGGACTTATTGGTTGGTGTTCTTTGTTTTTGTGGCATTTTTTTAAAATGTTTGATAAGCTCTCTAATTTGTAAAGAAATAAAATTTGCAAGATGTGGTGTTCTATAAACAGAAACTACAATATAAAGTTTCAATTTTAATACATGAAACTTCAAAGACAGATTCTTCATAAGTAAAACACAAAAATCATACCTTACACTTTTTCAAATTTTAACTAATCAGTATACTAAAGGTAATCAACCAAAAATATTAAGAAAACCCCCTTGAGTTTTCTTCCCTGAAAAAAACAACCATAAATATGAGCCAGAGTGATCTTTGGAAAACTATTGCTAGAATGCCAATATAATTTTATAGCCAATGTTTATTTAGACAAGTGTATATAGGCTGATTAAATATTTATTTTAGATTATTAATATTTTTCCTACTGGCCATACAACTTGATAAAGTGGTCAATTTTATTTCCAATATTAAAATAATTGTTTTTACTTTGTAATTTTTTATGGAAATAAAATCATTTATTCATGTTTGAACTTTCTAGAATTAATTCCATTCAATATTAAATGCATTAACCACCCAACACCTTTGTTACACATATCATTTTTACAAACAGGCATGGTGTTGATAAGGTAATGTAGGGCATGGAAGTATGTGTCTTATAATTATGATAGCTGGTATATACATGACACATTAATTTCTAAGGCTAAGCTAAATCTATTGTGTGATGTAGTAGGAGAGCAGATGTCCTAAGGAGCTAAACTTTTGCCAATTTCAGTGGATGTAGATTCTTTAATATTAAGTTCTTATAACGAAAATTATTAATATATTACAAGTAAAAAAAGAACTCCTATTAATTAAATAATTTTAGTTTGTCGTTTTCATAGATTTATAACGATTTTATTAAAAGGCTTAAACCTTTCTTTTGTCCAGAATGGAGTGACTGTCTTGCAGCCACTTCCCAGTGATACAAGCCCCAGCCCGGAGATGCCGAGTCCGCCACTGCCCCCCACCATTCCCCACGTGCCAGCGGTGTGCAGCGCAGTCGCACCTTCCATCAACGGTGCGTATCTCTACCACGGTAGTCTGCCGAGGCGTGTTCATGTGCGGCCGCCACACCAAACTCAGTACTCTAGAACACTTCCAAGAAACATCAACAACTATCCGCGATACAGTACAAGGGAACAGACGTATTTGATGCGGTCGCCTCCATCCGTGTACAGGGATAGATACGTGGTTCCCAGCTTCGGAATGCTGGGGCTCGGGGAAGTTCTTCAGCAATACGGGGGAGGCGGGGGGAGGGAACACAACGGGGGCAGAATATTGACCAGCTTGGCAACAAGTTACGCGATCACTACCAGCGACAGTGATGACGATCTAGAGTAGAAATGTATAACTTACAATTTTCGGTTGATTACCTTTATCAATTGATGCAAAGGTAGGCCTTGAATATAGTAATACTTTTCTAATATTTAGAGTTATAAGGGTTTTTTTTTTACTTAAACAACAAATCCTTTAAACAAGCTCATGTAAGATATTTATGACTAGAATGCTACACTATTTACATTTAAAAGTAATATTGTACTATACATATGAAACACAATAATATTCCTATTTGTTTGCTTAAAGATTTTGTATAAGTTATTATTGATAGGGAGGTTAAAACTGGTAAGATTCAGCTTTCAATTGGCGCGATTTAATAAATTTGAAAATCAAATGTATTGGCAAAATTATAAAATATAGGCTAGATGGATTTAGAATTACATTATTTATGATTTGGTACTTAACAATCTATTACTCCTTGGTCAACGGAATTAAAATGCCCTCTATTTGATTTGTTTTAAAATTAGTTTTGATCTTGAATCATTTTTTACTTCTTACTCAATCGAATACAAAATTTGTCCATTTTAATTGCTTTAAAATTACTTAAATTCTGGCTCTAAAAATTTAATGTATTTCTTCTAATTTGTTTTTTGTGTAAACTTGACTGTGCCTAAAATGTTAAGACCATCAACTTCTTTTATAAAACCTTAACCTATAAGGTCAATTACTCTTTTTATTAATTAAAATGGGACTATTTTGTGGATAAATAAAATGTCATCAAAATTCCAATACACGCCTGAAAACTGTATTTATTTTGTGCTCAAAATTTGTGATCTGCATTAGAACTAAAATATATTTACATTTTTATTGTTCATTCGTTTTTTATGGGAACATCGACACTTTAATAAGTCTACTAGTTAGTAATGGAATTGACTAACATTTGACATTATAAATGAATATTATAAAATTTTCTCTTTTACACTCTTGGTGCTCAATAAAACATTCTCAACGTTTAAATCTTTTTAATAAAGATAATATATACTTAAGTATAGTTATATCTGTATGTTGGAATGTTTGCCAATGTGTATTGTCTATTTCATCATTTCTCACTCACTGTTGTTGTTGGTGCTGTCATGAGGTGAAAAGTGGTTAAGTGTAAGTATTTTGAACATTTTCTGAATGTGTTCGTAACAGTGTGTATTTGTAACTCGTCTAATACTAGATGTATCCCCAATGTACAGGGTGAATGAGCTTGCATTTGAACATTGAGGTAACTGTTAGTGGATCAATTTGGCAATGGAAATAAAGATAGAAAAATGTTTTTTCAGCTAATAGTGATATGTCAAAGTTTGAAGCCGAATTCATCAAATCTCAATGAATGATTCAAATTCTAATTTAAGTACTTGAGTTAAGGAATTAAGTCTCATAGTCATATTTAGTTAAACCTGCTCTACCACAGCCCTCAAGGTAGCAAACTTAATGGAATCAAGTTTTCCTCATTATATCACAATCCTGGGAAATGATCACAATGTTTCTTTATCAGGTCTGATGATTACGATGTCTCTAAGATTATGGAGTAAACGGTTATGAAAAATGTATTAAAAGTGTTCAAATTGATTCAAAATAGAGTAAATAATGGAGAAAATTTATCTATTAATAACCTTGGAAATGCTATAAAAATTGTAGGCCTACTATGATTCAAAATTAGTTAATTTTTGTGATTTGAATTTGGATTTTCTGTGTCTGACCATCATAAGCATGTAATATCCTTCAATGTATGAACAATTTTACTTTTGTCAATGTTTGTCAGCTTTATTTGACCATTTTAAACAGTGATTTAATGTTTTTATTGCTAGTGTATTGCAGTGATATTAACAGTTTGAACTCATTATAAAACTACATTTCAGTTTTGTCTGTAGTTTGTGGATTTCTTCATTTTACTAGCGATTTAACTAATTACCCAAATAATGCCATGCTATTATTTCATGGTTTTTTGTTTGCTCCTTTTGTAAATAATATTCTATAAAACCGCCGCTGTGGATGCTTCTATATTCTATATTATAATATTCTATAATCGAACTACTGTTGTTCATAAGTATCAATGATCAGTGTCCAAATTTAAGAGAATTTTTAATGATTTGCCATATGATTGAACGAGAGGGATTGTCGAATTAATTGGAGACGTCTCCATTAGACTCTCAGTGTCTACGGTAAACCCTGGAAGTCTGAAACACACCGATCAGTAAGCAGTTTCCTCAAAATCAATTACTGTCTCGGTGGAAACTGATGATACCCGGTACTGGCCACTTTGTGTAAAAGTGTATGTATGGCCTTCTACAAACTTCCTAAGCTACTTTGCACATTTTCTACCTTGAAACATTTTTCTTTTTACACATCTGTTAGTTGGCAACAGTTGTAACATCGATTGACCCCTTTTACAGAAATATAATCACGGAGCAAAATTTGAACTTGTCGGGACTCTCAATTTTCTTTCAGCGTTTTAGAATACTATGACAGAGGATAATCGTTTCATAGGTGTGGGAACCAGATAAAATAGTGGATGAAGTAAAAAACCCCATGTTGTCTCGTATTTGAGCTGCTACAGGAGCTCAATGCAGACCTCAATCCATAGATAACACTTGTATAGTCAACAATTTGTTTTAATGTAGTTTTATTATTTTCACCTCTCTATAATATAGGCCTACACATTTTGTTCCGACACTATATTCTAGACAATCTAACTCTCTACTTTGCTTGTAGGTAGTGACTGTGGAAGTATGCTGCTCAGTGGGGACATGCCCGGTATTTACGAGAGCGTTTGCGATCAAGTTATCATCTCAAACCCAGATCTTGTGAAACCGTCTGAAGAGCCAAAGATGGATCTGTCGGAACTAGATCTCTACTTGGACGATGTGGTGGTCTCGGCCGGTCTGGAACCCGACACAACATCACTAGTCCCACTATCTGCCAGTAGGCTGCGTCTTCTGCAAGACACGACTATGATAGAGTCTGCGCTGGACTTGGACTCCCTGGAGGAATCCACTTCATCAGTTGGTGCCGGAAGTCAAGCCGGCCTTATAAAGAGGAAAGATAATTTGTAATGTAAGTAGAAGTAGCGTGATGTGTTCATGCTGAAATTCCCACTATAAGGTCTAAAATTACTTTTTCCTTCCACTGCATGGAAATGATCACATTGCCACACTTGTAAACAGTACGCAAAATTGCTCATTTCCGTTTTATTTGTTCTCGCTCATGTTCGTGAGCAGTAATGGCCATTCCTGCTCGTTAAATCAGCTGATTTCACTGTTGATGTTTCTATAAAAAACTTACATTTGGTGGAATGGGCACACGGGAGGGACTAAGGCTAAAGGTGTAGTGACGTCATATCGCTAGTGGCTAATGTCTTCTCTTGAGGCAACACGATTACCGTAACGAAACAACATGATTTCAGCGGCGTTCGTGGCATAGTTGGTAGCGTTACGGATTGGTGTTCAGGATGTTCCGTGTTCGAATCCCGCTGGCGGCATTAACTTTTTGTCAACAAATTTTTCATATCAGCAAGTTTGGTTGGTTATAATAAATTGGTTGGTTTATAATACTAAATTTTAAAATTAATTTTATTAATAATTAAAAATTATAAGTAATCATTTAATAAGATTTTTATCTTATAGTTTTTATATTATCAGCAAGTCTGGTTGGTTAGGTTATGTTATGACAGTTTAATTTTAAAAATTAAAAATTAATTTTATAATTAAAAAGTTAATTTTATAACTAAAAATAAAATAAAAATAAAATAATTTAAAATTTTTTAACTTAGCAGTTCTAGCGGCGAACGCTGACACTACAAGATATGTTAGCCTTAGTCCCTCCCGTGTGCCCCACCGTACATTTGGTAACCAAATAACATAACCTAAAAAAATAAACAAAAGTTAAACTGTTTGTTTTGATAAGTAAACTGTGGTTGTAGGAAACATTTTGTGGGTATTAAAAGAATGAACACTAAACAGTCATCCCGCTCTGGAAACATATGGTCTCACAAAGCTTTCATCTACAGTTCTCGAGCGGCAATGACCAACTTTGTGCTCGATAAACAAATAGCTATTCCTAATCTACCTCCATTTGCTTTTAGTTTTTTTTTTTGTTTTTTTTTATGTATTCAGTAACAATTGAATAGCCTATATCATTAACAATTGGGCAAGGAAATCTTTGCAAAAAAAGTGTACCAATATCTTAAAAAAAAAGCCTAAGCTAAAACTTCATTTGTAGGATTTTGAATTTTAACTGTTATTGCAGGTTTATTTTAAATAAAACCACAAAGAAAACATACTCCCATTTTGTCATCCTTATAGGTGAAGACAATTTTATTGTTAGTTACATTGGGATCATGTTTTTGTTTAGAATTTGTTTCAAGCCATTTCAGTTATTTAAAACCTTGTTTAACCAAATAAAACGATATAATCATAAACAATTGCGGAAATCATAAAACTAACCCTGAAATAATATAGAAACAAAATTTCGTTGACACTACTGCCCAGCATCACCAACATGAACTAGGCATGAAAAAATTGAACAATAAGATGAGAAGTGTACTGGTGTTGGTTAGTCTATGATATAATCCAAACTAATTGTTCTTTCAATTCACAAACTCTAAGTGATTTTTTACAACATACGTATAAATGTAGCCATGAACTTTTCACATGATCAATAACTGATGCCGTCCACCAGTTAAATTTATAAAAAAAACTTGTTTTGTACCATAAGACACATGTATGCTTGACTTTGGCTGGTTATTATCAAAGTTTAATTGTGATTTTTAATGTAAGTAATTGTAAATCATTTGAAATTGAGACATTTATGTTACACTAAAAAAGAGAAATGTTGTATTTTCCCCTAAATCATGTTTTTTTTTTACTTTTTAGTAACATTTTTTGTGTATTTATCTATCTGTTTATTTCATCTAATCTATTTATTATATGCAAATTTTATATTATTTTATTTATTTTACTTGTCATTAGAGTAATGAGCCAAAAATGTATAGTAAAAATGAGAATGTAAAAATTTTCTTAGCTCTATGGGATTTTTATTTCAATTCAACACGTACATGACTAAGTTGTACATATTGTTTACAAGGCATGCTGTAGAGAGAGACATTTTGAAATTATTCTGTAAACATTTTAAGCTAATGCATTGCTCAAATTTTGACGATGACTGATTTTGGCTTGACTATTGGTGATACATGTGGCAACTAAATTTTTTTGAACTGTGTTTAAAGATAATGTTTTAAAATAGTTTGTAAAAACGTCTATTCTTTGGTAGGTAACGAATTTTTAATCCCTGTGTTTCAACATTAGATAAAATGTAGTGCCTTTGTAAAGACCATTGAATTGCATTTTACTTTAACTTTTTTTAACATTACATTTTTACGGGTTAAATTTGTTTCTAGCTTATAGTTGTGAAATGACCTTTTGAAATGAAAATACCTGTATTCTAAAATTTTGCATCATTTTTTAAGGTCACAATTGAACAATGTGATTCAATATATTTTGAGAGGTCGCTTTAGTGCTATGTATGTGGGTATGTAATATCTTGTTGTACCATCATACAAACAGTAAGGATTTTAAAGAAAACATAATAATAATAAATTTAATGAAATGGGATAGTGTATAAGTATCATGTTCATCTTTTTACTGTAAATGAGTAGGCAGAACAAAGTTTATTAGCTCTATTACTATTAATTTGTGGCAGTAAAAGGTTTTGTAGGGATAAATATAAAACTAGTTTCGAATAACTTTTTTGCCCGATAACCCATTTAAAATGAACCTGTTTACAGTATGGAATTTTTTTAAGCTTTACAGACTTTAAAATGCACTATGAAAAGTTTAAAAGGATTCAATAACAATTAATTTTATAGTTGATGATATGAGATTTTTGACTGTAAAAAAATTAATCTCATCTTCCAGCATAGGTTGAGTATAGTCTCGCCTTACAAAAATCATATTTTATCTGTTTTCATACAGTATTTTTCACAAGAAGCTTAAGGAGAGGCTAGGAGATCATTAAAAGAAGAACATTTTTTAAACCAGTAAAGATTATAACGCCAAACGCCAAAGGCATTTAAAAATGCATTTGATGATTTATCATTGCATACTAATCAGTTTTTATTCAATCATGACTGTGATGAATTCAGGTTAGGGAAGGCAAAGTTTAGGTTATAAATAATGAATCAAATTATTTTTTATTTCACCCCCAGACTGTTTTTGAACAATGGGAATAGTGTATTAAACACAATGTAGTAAATTATTAAAATGCTACTATTTTTAAATAATTTAGTTAGTTCAGTTTTTGTTACGTTTTTTGAACTCTTAGGACTTTTTTTTGACAAAAACGGATTCTATTTTTCGATTCTGCTTGAAAAATAAGCCTAAAATTTTTATTAAGTGTGGCTATATTCAACTTCCATCAATTTTCCTAATTTTAAATACTATACTGAAAAATGTCTAATGTTTTATTACACTTAGGCAAACATTTTTTTATGGAAGGTTTTTACTAAAAGATAAATTTTATTGCTATCCTAGTGTGCAATTGTTTTTTGCACCGCTTCCTATGGTTGTGAAAGTATGACCACTAATAAAACTGGCAAAATAAATTGCACTCAAACAGTAATTATTTTAAATTAGCTATTAGCTTTTTAGCTTTCTGTTATAGTAAATACAAAAATATCACTAGCATAAATAACAAAATATTAGCAAAGACATACTTAACTAGTTTACATCATATAAGCATAAGAGCTAAGTTTAAGTTAGATTAAACATTTTCCACCTTTTAAGATAAATTTAGTAACTTCTCGTTTTAAGTTAGTGTTTCGGATTACCTTGTAAACTTGTTTATCAACGAATGAAAGTATTTAAACGTATGGATTTGAAAGTTGTTTTTATACAGTTTGTAACCCTTGAATAAGGGTCTGGCTCTTGTAGAGCTTTAATTATTATTGTTGGATTAGTTAGGTGATGTGTTCTTTTACCAAAGTTAATGGCAAAATGTTAATATTGTTAATTCATTGGTAATATAGGTAGAAAAGCAACTGGGATGAAATATGAACCCAAATATTAATGAAGGAGGAGTGTAAAATGTAGTTAGATACCTGTCTTGATTTCCAAAGTAAGGAATTGTGAACAATTCAATTTAGATGAAAATTAAAACATTTTTTTATACAATAAAAATAGATCGAGTTAGTAAGGTTACTTAGAGTTGGGGACCATTGTAGCACATAAATTTAAAAAAAAGTTATTTGATCACCTATTTTCTCTTTTTTTTTGTAAAAATAAATTAATTTTTTAGTTAAAGCTTGTAAAAATCAATAATAAACCTTGGAAAACTCCCTATAAATTTTTAATATTTGTTAATCAGGTATTAAAATTGTGTGAGTTAGGCCTTTGGCCCACCCAGACATCATTTACAAGTGACACTTAGGTAATGAACTGCATTTGTCAAAAATTCAACATATGTTGATTATTTCTCCTAAGACGCTAGGCACGAGCCCGGAATTATTTTTCACATTACTTCAGGCTAGACCTAGGAGTTGCGGCATTATCACTTGGATAAAATCCATTGGTGGCTTGGCGGGAATTAAACCCGGGACCTCAGGGACTGAAATCCCACGCTCTAACCATTAGACCAGCTCGTTCCCCCCCCCTCAACATATGGAAATATTTCTTCTTGAAACGAGCACCATTCTGTATCATTATTCTCGGTTGTCACATTTGTTAAATTGAAGAATTTGTTTATTTTGAAATTTGTTAAGTTAGTTTATTGAATTTTAGTATTATGTGCATTGAGATGTGTTTTGTTTCGTTGCAGTAACTAATATGTTTGTTTCACTAATTGATATTTTTACACAGTAAATCGACCACTGCAATTTTCCCCTCTAAAATATATTAAGGTAAATGGCTATACCTGTATTAAGGTAATTAACTTTAGGCCTATATTATTTGTTAAATTTTTGAAATCATCACATTTTTTTTATTAGATTTGTAACGCTAGATCAATAACTGTGATTTTATTGAAAACTTGAAAGTTTCTGGTTCTCTTGCCAGGATTTGAATAATTAGTATGGTATTGATTGCTTCCTGTTTTATTACTTACACATTTTATAACAGTAATAAAACACTAAATTACAATGCATTTGTTGTGTAAAATAATTTATAACACAGAATTTTATCTTGTTGGTAAAAATGTAACAAATTACAGCGAATGAATGAATGGAAAATAATGTTGACGAGATTTTAATTGTAAGTGTTTTTATGTACTTGTGCTTTTTGTAAAGCCATTCAGCATTCCTGCAATTTATATATATATATTTTTGTACAGGTTAGTTTTATCCCAACTTTTGTATGTTTGTAGATGGAATCTCTTTTATAGTGGTGTTTTAGAGGTATCTGAGACATTTAGTGAGGATGTAAAATAGGCAGGATATTAGAATATTTTGAAAAATTCTTTTAAGTAGGCCTAAATTTGAGTTTTTATTATTTTTATTTCAAATATTTAAAGCAGTCTTTGTAAATTGAAGTAATGTAAACATTTTATATTACAACTAAGTAACAAAAATTTTAATCATACAGTATTGATCAAACTTAAGATGTTTAAATACTCATCTCAATTCTATTATTCACAACCAATATTTCTTTTAAATAGCCTAAAACATTAGGTAGATTTACGTGAGAAAATTACAGAAAATATGATACCAGGAAATTATATTATCATCAATTTTCAATGTATGATAACTTTCCTGTACCTTCGAGGGAAATATTTTAATATTTTATAATAAAACTGAAAGCTACTATCATGCTTGCAACACCCTAATTAAATATTATAGTGGTGTTAATTAGTGTTGAATTATGTATAGTTTGTAAATAACTGTTTGTATATGCGTACATAGTGAACGTCGGAGATTATTTTTTTGATGAGCCTATTTGTACAGTTGTATGATATTGTATAGAAGCTACATCATTGTATGTTTATTATATGACCAATAAAGTGTTTATGATATGTTTTAATTGTATGTTTTAATTACTCCGTTGACTTTTGTTAGAATCCTGTAACCTGCACATTAGAAAGTCAAATTTTGTATTTAAAACTGTTCCATTCCTATGTTAATGTTTGAGCTAATTTTAGAACAAAAATAAATATACAGTAGTTGAGCATCTCACAAGGTGTGCGGATAGTTACTGGATTTCTGACAAATACACACTTTTTTACCCACCTGGACCTATTGAATGTCTATTTAAGTATAACTTGAGTGATGCAGGTCTTCAACTCTTAATACCTTGGATTTGGCTCTGTTAAAGGAAATTAATTATCTGTAAAAACAGAAAAATATAGGATATATTTAAATAAGATAGAGGAAAAGGACTGAGCTAAAACAAGTGTGACGACTATTGAAGGGAAATAAATAAATTTATTTACAAATATTTTGGCACGTAGATGGATGTTTTCCTTTTCAGTTGGCACTTCTATAGCAGTAGGTTTCACCTGTTAATAAGCCAAGTATAAGCAATAGAAACCATCAGTAGTCACCAACATAAGCTAGTTTTTGCATGTAAATAAATGAAGTGTCTAGCATTAAACATTTTAGTAGCCAGAGTACATAAGCAGTGGTCACAAGACCTGAATTATAAAAATTAGTAGTACAAACAAACTTGCATTTGATTCACAAAATTCTTACAACCGCCTTTCCCCCCGGTCAGATCACGATTGTTTTAGTACATATTCAAAAAGCTTGGTTTACTTACACAAACGTGCCAATGTATTTGTATGGAATATTACCTGGCAAATAAAAATCTCATTTATTCATCTCATTCAACACAAGCTTAACTCAGGAACTTCCAGAGCTTAGCCTGGAAGTCCTATTCCAGATAATAAAAGCTATCCAGGCCAAATTTCATCCCTGTTCAATTTTTCTAGTAGGACTACTAATATTGAAAGTAATATAGGCATCTATATTTACATATTATGATATGAAATCCAAACGATCAGTTTCTATGGCTTCTGTGAACCCTAAAACCAAGAACAGTAGTCCTGTACCTAATACCCATCTAAGTGTACCAGCTGTGGCTAACTTTTAAATCAAAATTAACATAATATGAGTGTGCTAATAATTAATATGCCTATAATTCTATTTTCTCTCTCAGTTTTTTGCAACTTTTGGTAACTATTGCAAAAACCGGCTTCTCCAACCCAAACCCTTTTCCTTTGTGACAACATCAAAATTATTGTGTAATTTCTGTGGTATTAAACAAACAATAAATAATATCTAAAAATTGAGCATATCTGAGTCCCAGTGCTGGATAAAATCACTTGGCTAATCAACTTACTATGACTGCAGGGAACTTTCTCTGCCAAAGGCTGGGTTTCGGTAGCAGTGCTTTACACAAAGTGTAAGAAACATGCCTATCTTTGTGGCTTATTGTAGTGTTTTACATTTCCCATAAACCTTGTGAGCATCCATGTATAAATTAGGGTGAAGTTAGGGTGGGAAGGCTTTAGTCATGAGTGTTCCAAGCCCAGGAGCTAGAATGGAAATTACTTACTCTGTGTGTTATCGAGTATCCACTGTAGGAAAGGAGCAATTCTAGTATTGACTCCTGGGAATTCCGAGGCACATCCTCTTCCGTAGGCAACTAAACCTGCGATCTCGTAACGGTTGATGTTGCTGTTGAAGTAGAGAAGGGGTCCACCAGAGTCGAACTTGGGAAAGAACGTAAAGTAAAATAGAAACTATTTAAATAATCAGAAAATGAGTTATCTGTAAAGTAACCCGTTACAGCTGAGTTTCAAGTGCTTCTCTTTTCCTGAGGATGTCGCACCAATAAGTCCACAACTTAAATCAATAACTAAAGCAATCATTAGGGTTATTGATTAATATTCTTGAAGCTGGGTCTACAAATAATTTGTTTTGAAACTGTAACTTAGATTACTTTTAGATTTCACAAAACAATGTATTACATTTTTGATTCATCATTTTAAATTTGGACATTTCCCAATTGTTCAACAATTTAACTTTGATTAACTAACTACGATACTTATACTATATTGCTTATTAATTTAATATTAGGTACTTATGTAAATGTATTCGTTGGTCATATGCGACGAGTGTAGTTGTGATTTGACGATAGAAATCTTAAATCTTGACCAGTTGAAAGGTTGTAATAGATCTGTGTTATACCTGGCAAGCATCAGCATTTTCCCTATATGTACACAGCTGTGTGTATGGATCAATGTCACTGCCATATGCGTCGATGCAGCTTTGAATATCAATTATCTGTAAATCCACTTTCCTCAACACTCTTGATCTTGGACCTCCGAACTCTGTTGTTCCCCAACCTGTGGAAATAATATTTAAAGTTTATAAAAACTAAAAATAAAAGGTTCAAGTCTTCAATAGTTTTTCATTAGTATTTTCCTATTGTAACATAGAACAATACAAACTCTGGTCATGTAAATCTCTTTGGTTTGAAAGTTGACAGAAAATGCCTATTACAAAATAAAAATCAATTACAAAATTGAACCAATTTTAGGAGTTTTTTTATTATGTATTTGACAATACAAAAATATTTGAATTCTTCTTATAAGTACTAGGACTATTTTTTTCTTACAAATGCTTGATACCTACTTAAAATATTTTTTGTCGTCTCGGCTATTAATTAAGTTTTTGTAGTGAAAAAAATTATACAAATTTTGCATTACTTTCGGCTTTTAATAGCATCTGCTTTTGATTTTTAAATCCCTGATTTTTGTATCACTGTCCAGTTTGTACCACTGCCAAATATGCCATGTGGAAGATGTTATAAGGCTTAAAACACACTTACATTTTATTCATATAAACTCATTTAACAACATGCAGTTTTCCTTATCAATGCCAATAAAAAAACTAAATTCCCATAGAAAATTACGATGAATTAACCAATTTACAGGCATTAAACCACGTTGTGGAGTTTTTGTGAATTCCAATAAATAAATCAAAATCAGGTTAAATTATGATCTTATTCAGTCTATAAATATAAGTTGAAATTGAGATATTGTTTATCTCAGTAATCAAACCCCTTGAGCTCCATATTACATCCATAAAATAAAAATAAAACTCATTGTCATCATCATTAGTTCTACAAAGAGTACGGTAGTGATGTGCGATACGGGTCAATGTATCGATACGTATCGGGACGTGGTGTATCGATACGTGTATCGTATCGTATCCTCATGTATCGATTTTTACCCGTATCGGATAAAATATCGTTTCGTATTGTTTATTTATAAAATTTAAAAAAAATTAAATATTTCAAATATACAAATACTGCATAGACAAATACTATGTTACTCATAAGCTTGTAAAGAGGGTTAGTGCATGTAATCTTACCTCAGAAAAGCCGTTTCCTTTCTGTGTCTTTTTATTTGTATCAAACTCACATATATAATCTTCAAATTCCGGTAAAACCTCAAAATTGAAAAACATTTTTTTGTTGTTTTCCTTGTTTTTACACAGGGATAACTAGGAGTACGCTCCGAAGTCGCGTATGAGAATGAACGAAGACAATTCCATGTAGGCTACCATAATATATAATCTGTCTTTAGTCTTTGGTGCCCCTTAACCCTGCCTCTGCGGCCCGCCGCAAGTTCGTGCGGCGACAGTGGCAGTGATGACCAGCGTTGCCAACACAACTTGCTCATTTTACCCGCAAAATCCGGTGGTAATCCCCGGAATTAGCCGGAATCAAGTCTTGATTACCCACAAAATCCCCTGAATTCAAATTTTAAAGATTTTGGCAAACTTTTTGGTAAAAACCTCGTTGTAACCACGTTGTTACGGTGCATTGAGAGAATTATTAATATTTATACCATTCTTTCTTGTATTCAGCAAACCGTTCATCATTCATTTTAAGTTTTTTTTAAGGCTACCTTTTTTAACTGAAGTCAAATGAAATGTAATGAAATATCTATTTATGTAGGTAACTATTTATGCAAATATTTTTATCTTTCTGAAAGAGAGGTACCGGAACTCCGTTCCACTGCATTCCCCCCAAATCGAGCACTGAATAACAGTAAGACTCTATCCCCTATATCAACCATAAAAGTTTAAAAAAAAACATAAAATTTACAAGATTTTAAACCTTATGTGATGGCCCCTGGCCCTATCATAAATTGAATAAATAATGTTAATTATAAAAGCTAGAGCAAGTAATGCAAGAGTAGGCCTACCCTAGGTCTATCGCGAATGGCATTTTGAGTACTGTGGTTAATTCGGAATTCTTATGAATAATATTCAATAGTTTGATGCCATAAAATGATGTTAGTAACCCTTATGGGAAAGTGGACTGGTCCCAGATCTGGATTCTATATCTGGCCAGATCTGGGATGACATATCTGGACATATTCCAGATCTGGCACCCATATCTAACCAGATATGGAATTAGTTCAGATCTGGCATCACAGATCTGATCGTATCTGGCATCCAGATCTGTCCAGATATGGAATATTAAATTGGTAAAATTTGTGTTTTAAAAGACAAACTAACATTTTATGTTATCCACACTTTATTCTCATAGAATCCAAGCCTAAAGATAGTAACCATTGACAGAGAAAATGAAAAAAACTTTAATAACGCATGAGTAAAAAAAATAGTTTTAATTTGTTTAGTTTGTAGAGTGTTGTTTATTGTAGGCCTTTCACAATCAATGTTGTTTTTGTGTCATATGGTTGCCAACCATTTGTTTTAGCATAAGTAAAGGACCATTAAAAAAAAGTATTAAAGTACTTAAGTTAGCCTACGATAACATTGTGTGTAGGCCTAACTTATCTATGGCTTCCTTTTTTTATTATTAATTAACTGGTGAACCCCTCTTGACATTTTCTTCAAAATATTCCAATTGTTCACTTCATTGATAGATAGGCCTATGAGATCAATAAATGATTAAATCTGTAGGAACTGTTGTAGTCAGTCGAATTTCGTTTGGTAAAAGTTCTACCGAGCAAGACAATTTTTGGGAAATGTTATCTTACAATTACGAGACCTAGATTCTCGTATTCGTAATGGCTTTCGTTACAATACGTGATTAGAAGTGGCCGTGGTGTAGTGGCCAAGTGATCGGAGTTCAATGCTAGAGTCCCTGGTTCAAATCCCGGTCGGGCATGTTCAAAACTTTTACTAACAATTTTTTCACTTTTTAATTTTTATTGATTTTTTAATGCATAGTTCATTAGGTTTTAATGTTAAAACATCTTATATTCTTTTTTATTTTATAAAAATCATTTTCTTTATAAGTAATCTGAAACTCCTTCATAAGGGAAGATGCAAAACAATGTTACTACAGTATTTAAAATACATAACAATGTTATTATTTAAGTATTATAACCTGTAGGACCATGATACCAGAAGAATAGAAGCCTGTATATAGAAACAAATAAAGTACTGTAGGCCTACCTATGGAAATTGAATTTAAGGTAAAAATAACAAGATAAATATTTCAATTTGTTTTATTTGCAAGCATTTTTTATATTGTTATTTCATTGTGTTTCAAACACTATTTCAATTGTGCAAAGACAGTCTGGAGGTAGCATAAATTAATGAGCCGGTTCGTTATAACCTAAACTTTACCTTCCTAATCGAACCTAACTTCAAAACACTTAATACAGTCACAAATTCACATAAAACCCAACCTACCTTCCCCACATGCCTAACTAAGAGCTGATTGTTTAGTTTCAAAACAAATTGATTTAATTCCGCATTGAGTCAAGTATAAACAGCTGTTCGCTTTGCTCACACAGTCCTCAGCCCACATTCGGACCCGTCCAGACCACACCATATTACCATCCGAACCGCGAAATGAACCTTAGATTCGTAATTTTAGCCTTCGTTTTACATCCACTTAGGAATCTTTCCGACAAAAACGGATTGCATTTTTGGAATCAGCGTGAAAAATACTGTAAGGAAACATCTAAAAATTACATCATTTCTCAATGTAGACATACTAAATAATTGCCAAATATTTTATCGGATGAGTAAGTTAAATACATTTAATCTTATCAATGCATATCAATATTTATCCGATTCAATTTTTCGATTAAAAAACATTCTTTTTTTCCAATGTATGTCACTAAACATCAAATTGATTTATGGTTGGTACGGTTTTTGTTCATACCTATTTAAGAAATTAGGCTAAACTACTGTCTAGGACTAACTTACAATTGACCAAAAATAAATAATAAGTTAGGCCTATTAAAAAGAAAGGGTACAGTTTCATATCTTTGGCACAAACAACCGAATGAGTAATATTAATTATTCGATTGTTTAATTCGATATATCGATCGATATTACTCATTCGGTTGTTTGTGCCAACAGATATGGAAGTGTACCCAAAAGAAACAAAACAAATAGGCCTAGGCCTACCAAATAACAAAACAACCAAGGATAAAACAATAAAATGCCTCTTTAATGTTTGGTTACCTCGGTGGTAGGTGTACCTATGGCTCTGGGAAGTGGGATTTTTTAAACGTTATTTTTTGTTAAAATCAAACCGATAAGTAGTTATTCAACTGATAAAATAATTAAGTTATTGTTGGTTCTCTGCGGAACTGTAACTTACCCAGTAGGTAACACAGGTAAGAAAAATAGCCTACATTTTTATAAACTCATGAAAAAGATCAAAGTTAACTTACCGTAGCCTAAGTTAACTTATGTATTTAAAAATTTATCTCTTTAACAAATCATACACAAAAGATTCATGTTGATTTTTAGAAATGCTACCTTTGTTATTAGGCCTATTATAAACTAAAAAGTAGGCTACACAGTGTAAAGAGTCTCCTTAAAAAAAGATCTTAGGCATAAATTGTTCAATATTGAAATATGCCTTGGCCTACATGATAAATAGGTACGGTAAGTTGTATCGCCTAAAAGTGAACCGATTACGATAAGTTATCGCATATAGGGTAGGCCTATTTATATTAAGTTAAACAAAAATATTTCATCTGATAAATTATCATAGGCTAGGTTCTCTGCGAAACTGTTCCCCTGAAGATGGTTAACTTAATCTAAGTAGGCCTACTATAAGGACACAGATATAGTAGCTAAAAGAAAGTTATAGGATACCTACATTACTTTTTTAGGTCTATTTAGGTAAGTTAGGGTTATATTAAGGCCTACCTTTCTTAGTTTAAACTTTCTACCGTAGGCCTACATTCTTTGACGGTGAAAAACACATTAAACACAGATTGTTGTATGAACAAATAAACATAGTACTGTGACATCATAGACACAGATTTTTAACAAAACACTTGACAGGCCATACCTAGGCTAGGCAACACGGCCGTCTAGGCAATTAATGTAACAGACACACTTTACACAAAACAACTTTACATGACACAGCACTTCCTCGCTTCACCGCCTTCCTTTAAAAGTTTATACTGTTTAGGCTATATTTTGAAGATAAGATTATCTACCTCAGCATTCTGATTGTCTGTCTCACCATTCTTCCACTGCCTTGGTACAATCGATGAAGACCTGTGAGCCCAATTTTAGGTCTGCTCGTACCGTACGTCTTGATCTTCACTTCTTGGTTATCTGCGTAGTCCTTTTGTTATGGGCCCTTAGCAGCATTATTATAAGTGGGCTAAGTTAGCTCTTTGAAGCAGTAGGTTCCCACTTATTGACCTACAGTATTTAGTGTTCAATACTTGATGAAGGGTCCATAAGCTCAGTTGACACATAGATAGTCGACTGAGAGTTCAATATTAAACTCACTAAAATTTTTCACTTAAGTATTCAGACCAAAGTCGGGAAAGCTCCTTCCTATTGCCTATTCTTGTGTCCATTGGCTGAGTTTCATCCGCCCTTCATCAGAACTGAGTCTACTTGTTCTAGGTTAACCTTAACTTAATGAATGAGGTTTGAGTTGAATCTAAAATGCAGTTTGATTGCATTACTTACCTATGTAATTTAAATGGATAGGATTTTATTCACAAACTTTTAAAACCTACTTAGGTAGCCGTCTTATTATCAATAGCAGAATGCACTAAACCTTGAGGAGTATGTTCTAAGACTAATCTTTTAGTTAGCTTAGCAATAGCAAGTGAACTGCAGACGACCGATGAAAAAAATATATTAAGTTAAATGAAAAAAACCCTTATTTGATAAAAAAAAGTCTTAGTACTTATGTTATATCATTATACAGTAATATGAAAGTACAGTAACTTATCTAAATATTTTGGGGCAACATTTGAATGACTGACTGAATAGATAAAGCCACCGACGCGAGGCCTTACTGAAATTCAATTTAGAACAACCAGAACGAAAATAACTAAAACCATTGATTATTAGATAGTGAAATCTTATCTAATATCATTAATTAGTCAAAGATAACACTTAACTTTTAGCAAGTTAGGAAACAATAATTTAGTAGACTTTCACCCACGGCATCGTTTACCGTCGCGTCGTACTTATTATATAGCATTGCCTACTGAAGAAACGTAGCTTGTAGAACAAACATGTAAATATTTATTTTTCAATCAATTGCTATACATTTTAGTAGATAATTTGTTAACTCCTGCCAGTATTTTCGTAAATACATTATTATCCTAGAAATTGTAGAGTTATAATGTGAATACGGTTTGACTGTTACTCTATGGATGAAAGAGTAGTCGTTCTCTTTGTCTAAAGTAAACGACAAAATTGTAGGTCGTAAAATGTAAACAAATAAAAAGAAGAAGAAGGTAGCTCATAATGTTAATCTTATGGGACAAAATTAAAAATGTTTTTTTAAGATTTTATAATAATTACGAAACAAATATTTTTCAACAACTAATGGTCGCAAGATAAAGTGGTATAGAATCTTTGTGCAACATATCAAGTTTATAACTTTAGGCATTCTCGAGATTTCGATCAACAAAAAGATGCATTTCACACCAGTATGAGAATTCACTTCGTTCATTCAATTAATTGAACCAAAAGGTACTTATAATGATGGTGGGTATGCCACTTACACATTAAATAATATAATATGGACTCGCCTTTGGCTCGCTGAATGGTGGCCCTAGTTTTGAGGTTATTTGCAAAACATAGCTGAAAATACATGTTTTATCAGTGTTTTTGAGGATGGTAGGGTAAAATATCAAATTTCCACTACTACTGTTGAGGGGAGGAAGATGGGAAGACAAATTTCTTACCTTAAAAATAAGATTTATATTAATAAATAAACAATACGATATTCAATACGATATTGGCTATAGGTGTATTGATACGGGCATATCGATACACTCCCACGTATCGATACAAAATATAGATATTTTGCGGTCCTTGTATCGATATCTGTATCGATACGCACATCACTAACAAAGAGCCATGACCTTCTTACATTTCACCAACACTCACCCAAAACTTTAACAAACTCGCCAGTAAGATCCCAGTCTCTCGACACAAATGGAAGACAGACGGGTCCAACCCGAGCGGAATATGTTATTGGAGAGGCAAGCTCAATTAGAGCAAGATCGTACTGGTTAGTCTCGCTGTTGTAATACGGGTAAGGAATGAACCTTTGTGCTCTAATCAGTTTTGTTGCTGTAGTCTCCGATCCTGAAACAGTTGAAATGTTAATGTTTGTTTACAATTAAAATTTTTGAAATCAGTTGTTTCAGATGAGTTTTGTCATTAACTATACAAGTTTTATAGCTAATGGTCTCGGTCACGACACAAAATACCTATCCCATACCAGGTAAGTATAGACAAGGATTAGTTTGACAGTAAACCAGTGGGACCTTGCGAACTTGTTCCAAAGCCCTGCCCTCTCTTCCTAGATTTATTTTTTTATTTTAAACTTTTAAAGAACAATTTCCAAATAAATACTGTTGCTGAATTTTTTACTGATTTATGTTTCCACAATAGTACTTAAACATCGATGCAGGGAAGGGAATCATCATCGGCAGAAGAGTGGATATTGCTCGACTAGTTAAACTAATATCTTAGTAACAAAGCTGTAATTTAATTATTTCAACACTCATCTATCTTTCATCTTCACCTTAAAATATGCACCCTGTTGGCGCTTATGAATCTAGGTCTATCTATAATTTTGCTAGGTTTTAGTTCAGTTACATAGAATTATAGAAACAAAGCCGAGTTATGAGTATGAGTGGTGTTGGCTTACCTGTGCTAACGTTATGTTCCCCCACCACCACTCCAGTCTGGTTCAGCTGCAAGCCTCCGAGACAGTGGTCAGCTGTCAAGACGTACCGAGGACTGATGATGGTCGCGCCACACACTATCACGGCACCGCGTCGTGCATCGATCAGTCCTGCCATGAACGGGAACTCATTTATCCCCGTCTCCTCCCCACCGACGATACGTGTCTGAAATTATATGAATTTTTTGAATATGTATTTAGTGAGAAAAGAAAATAACTACAGTTAAATAGTTGGTACTGAAATCTGGATTTCTGTCGATACCACAGATAATATCAAAAGTAAAGTGTAATGTCTAATTACCTAAGTATCTGAGGTGATCAGACAATGTTTCTGTAGTAAAAATAATATGATGATTGTTGCAGCACTTAATAAAACCATTGACTGTGAGCCATGCAGTGAATGATGAAAGTAATAACCAGTATTATGTCTTATATTCAGACTATATTTAATTTTGGTTGAAAATAAAGCACTGATTTTAACAGTTATTGATGTATTCCATACTATTTATCCAAATTTGTTAGATTTGTTTAATTCGTCAGTGACTTAGTGAGAAATATCATAGGTTTGCACTTGGGTTTGCTCCCCGATGCCACTACTAAGATTAGTCCAGTTTTTTCTTGTAGTTTACTGGCTAACAGTCCTGAGGATGGGTAAATTCAAGGCTAAAAGTAAAGAAAATAATTTAAACATACCCTGTAGGAATACCCACAGTCGCAGTCATCGTAGACAATAGCTCGAGCACTGATGGCTTCAGACTCAGCTTGAACCTCACAGGAGAACTTTCCTCCTCGACTTTTCATGCTCGAGTGAAGTTTCATCATCATTTTGTTGGAGGTTGACTTTTGGTGGAAAGACATTGAGCCACAATGCGCCCTAAAGGAAAACAAAATACTAGATTTAAAATTTTCAAAAAACAATTACAGCAAAGGTACTTGTTTTTCTTCTATCTTCATGAAGATTTTGTTAGGTAATAAAATATGGTAATTTAAAACATTTTTCGGCGAGTATATGTCGCTATTCAAGCAGTCAGGAAAATGGCACCCAGTGACCTATACTCGCCATTTGACCGCAAAGGGTTAAAATAATGAAAGAGTTGTAAAAAAGCAGCATTTAACTTACATTGGTTTTTCGTCTTCCCCAGTGAAAACAGTCAGTGCGTTTTTTTCACACTCAGAACTCTAAAATACATAAATATTGTTTCATACATCTATTCTCATACTCTTACATACAACCAACATACTCAAAATATTTTTTTAAGACTTTAAAAGTAATTCAACATTTATACACTAATTTTAATAGCAGACTATTGCTGCACTATAGGAGGATGACAAATTTCCTGAGCTCTAATCGCTATAGGTTGACCACTTAGAAAAAAACCTGCGCACTAATGCTATTAGCATTGGCGCGCAGGTTTTTTTCTAAGCGGTCGACGGAAATTTGTGATGAAGGCTCAGCAGGTCCGAATCCCACCTTCACCAATGGCTTTTAGAGCTAAATGATTATGTGAAGTCACAGTTAATCTTGAGCTGTACAACCGCTTGTCTAGGAGTCCAAGCCGATAACCATAAAACATTTAAAAACATATATTATGCTAATGTCCATTGACATTTATCCTATGGTTTGGCCTTTATGGTTCAACTACAATAGCAAATTTGGATAGGATACTTAAACTTCAAAAAATAGCAATAAGAATAATTTTGAAATTAGAACACAACGAAACAACCAAAAACAAATTCAAAGAACTGAAAATTTTACTGAACGGTATATGGCCAATTTATTTACGACACAATTATTCTAACAAAAAACTGCTTTGAGCACCTCTGAGACAAATTATCACCCATACAACACTCGGCATAAAAAATTCCTTATTTCAAGTAAACACAAATTAAAATTCTATGAAAAAAAACCATCCTATATAGGATTAAAATTTTTTAAGCATCTTCCTAATGAAATCAGAAATGATTAGCAGGAAGAATTTAATGAGAAAACTAAAACTTTATTTAGTAGAGAAAGCGTTCTATTCCATGGAAGAGTATTTTTCCACCTCCCCTCTTAGCGGTAGTAATTAATTCAGTTTTGATTATTTTCATTTCCTGGTTCTTGGTTTTAATGTACATAATGATCCAAGATATGCAGATTTGTAAATTATTAATTTAAGATAGATTTAGTTGACGCCATTCAATGTACAAAACTGTACTTTATGAATAAAGCATATTTGATTTGATTTGATTTGATAACTGTTTCTTGAACAAAAACACAAAATAAATAAAACAATATTTAATTGGTATGTTTAGATTCAAGTTGTTCACTCAGTTAATGATTTTTCTCAAAAAACTAATTTGTTTGTAAAATATAAAACTAATTTAATTACAAACTTACCAATAAAAACCAGCACTTTCACTTCTGATAACAAAATTTCTTCCGAATCAGTTCAACTAAACAAATATAAATTAAACTTACTTAAACAAACATAAATTAAACTTACTTTTGGAACATCAAACTCATCGCAAGTGATTGATATTATCATGTGTTCCGGAGCTGTGAGGCACCAGGTAAAGTGTGATCCGGGAGTGTAAGCTGTATCTGGGTAACCGGGAGAAGAAATATTGAACGTCTCTGCAATTGTGTCTAAAAACAATTCCTCGTCACATTTTCCTGTTTTGTTTTCTGTGCTGAGAGTCGAAGTTGTAAAACCAAAGAGGAATAAGACAAAATAAGGAGGTCCTTTAGTTATCCATTTCATGATTCCATTTGATGCCTTCCTAAAATAAAACAACAGTTTTTCAGTCCTATTTTATTATTATGTGTAGGCTTAATTTTAGTTTTATATAATAAGTTTTTTTTTTATAATGGCTGTAATGTTCCTCCACATTTTTACAAACAAATTGCTACCTAAAATAACAATCAATTCGATCAAACTCATTTGGCTTTTTACATTTTTGGAGAAATGTTTCTCAAAACATTTCTTAGAAGTGTTCTTTATTTGTTTACAAGAAGGTAAACATGATGTTGAATTAAAAAGATAAGTTTATTTGCAACTTTCTTACACTCGAACGTTATTTAAATTTTATTCTACACAGAAATACATACATTTGCTGACAAAAAAGGTGTGCTCTGTTTTGAATTTGGAAATTTCTTAGTTGCAAATGCCGACAAACAAATAAATTATTTGATCAAAAAAAGAAATTACTTTTGTATTATAAGTATTACCAATTTAAGACATTGCTCGCACTATTAGATAAAAACTAAAACCTAATAAAAGTATCATAACATTAAAATAAATAAAATAATCGATATCTGATGTTATTCCACTCAGTGTGCAATGGTCTAGCATTAAATAAATATCTAATGATTGTATAGCAAATTGATCCGGACAAGAGCTTTAATATAAGTGTCTGAAGACAACATTTAGTGCATTTAGTTTTTTTTATTTATAAAACAGTTACCAGTTGTCATTAAATATATACTCGAGCAATCTTCCAGGGAATAAAAGGTTTCTCTTCCAGTTGTTTTTGTCTATTTTATTAATTACGAACATATCATAAAAAAAAACAATGACATAAAAAACCCCCAATAAACCCCCATAAAAAGGCCCCATTAATTCAAACTAAAACCTGCCAACAAAAATTATACATTTTATACTCCTTGCAGTATAAAATTAAAAATTAAACTCAATAAATTTCAAGTGAAATTATATTAAGTAGCAGTTTTTATAGGACTCGCTATAAATTTTTACTTTTCTATCAATTTTTATAATTTTTTGAAATTTGGCTTTCTACGGCAAAGCGAGGTGATGATTTTATTTGCTACATACCTACCTACCGCATCTGTCGTCAACTCTGCAAGATATGTACCATCTTTTCTCATGTTGCCATTAGGTTTGTTATCTCTCGGCAAACAGTTTCATTTCAGTTTTCACGGCCATTATTCTGGTACCTTACTAAAACATGTAGTTATCTTACTGATAATAATGGCAAGGCCCATAGCAAAAAGAAAATAACTTCTTATGTTGAAATGCAAACACTAAGGTGAACAAATTATATTATGAATTTGTTAATTTCTTTGATCATAAATTTATCTTGTTCTGCAAGCCAGATTAATTTAAGCTCTTGATATGATTTTGATTTAATTCAGTAACTAGTGACATAGACAAAACTAGTGAGCAATTATTTCATTTTCAATTATGAAATTAATTATTAAAATATTACTTACTTTATTGGTTTACTTTAAAATAGAGGTATTTCAGGAAAGTATTGCCTTGGAATAAAAGTGCAAATAATGAATGCATAAATGCAGTTTTATTAATTACACTTCAATAAAAAATACTCCCGCCGCAGCAAACCTGAAGACTAAGCGAATTTCCATTTGCCTGATTGGATTTACACTAAAAATGTCTCCTTAAAAATATCACATTTATTCCCTATTTAAATAGAATGAGTTAAAACATACTTAGGTTTGCTGCAACAAAGGGAGGGTAAAAGTGTTTTTTTAATGTAAAATGTTAATAGTTAGTAAGAAATAAAAACATTTTCCAAATTTGGGCAAAATATGTTAATAAACAAGCAAACTACAACAGTTTACTTATTCTCCATAAGAATAACATAGGAATTTTAAATTTACAATTTTTTGGAATTTTCTCCGTAACCGATAGGCGCATTATAACGCTTCAATATACTAAATTATTGGTTTTTTAAGCTCTACAAAATAGTTTAGAAAGAAATTGCAAAATTTTATGTTTTTTGGGTCAAAAATGGGAAAAACCCATTTTTACCCCATAAAAGCCCCCATAAACCCCCGTTCCCATGGTCCGATCATACTGGTTCGCAAACTCGTTCGAATAAACGTAGGTTTACACGTTTGTACCAAATTTCATCAAAATCGGATCATTTTTGCTCGAGTTATCGCGCTAACGGACACATATATATAAATATATATATATGAATTTGAACGGATGGTGTTTTTGGCCTCTAGGGACCTCAAAACGAAAAAAAAAGTTCAATATGAACAATAGAACATACATCTAATTAGGTGTTTCCACTAATGGATATTAATATAAATGTACTTGTTAAAACAAAACATTAAAAAATGTTTTAACAATGCAAACCATAAGATAATTACTCACATTTATTTTGAGCTGTTTTACAATTTTACCTACTTTTGTAAGGACTTCCAACTTATCACTACACCTACACTGCAGTGAGGTTTAGTGGAGGTCATTCACTATGAGATAAAGCTTGATTGCTTAATGAGATTTTTAGTGTGAAATTAGATATAGATTATATTGTTAGCATTTGACCTAATTTTACTACCTTAGTAATTAATAGTTGCTCTTTATTAACATTAAAAATCCAATTAATAAAATTACATTAAATGCCAACAGGATTTTTGCAGTGGTAAAGATTAACATTTTATGGAAATATATCGACAATTTTTATTTCAATGACCTGATGTTCCTCACATCAACAACCAGATGAAATTATATATTTTACAAGAATCACATAGATTGTAAGGAGTAAAAAAGGTAAAAATGGGTCTTGAGTAATGTTCTAAATGGCAATGTACTGAAAGATTTTAATTTTTTGTTGTATGTCTTGAGCACTATTAGGATGTTTTTTTTTCAATAAAATCAGATTATGTTTTGTGAATCAACTCAATTTCTGTGTACAACATTGCAAGTGTTTGAGTTTCTACTGAAGTATGGAAGGCATTGTAATCAAGACCTTCTTAGTATTGTTTTGAGTTTAAAAATATTTTACCTCGACAACCATGACTGGGTACAAGTCAGAATAGGTTAAGGCCTAATGTATTGTAGTCTATTTTTGCTACTTATCACAGTTATGTATTTTTGTTAAAAATAGACTGGTTGTGTTTTTCTCCACATTGCAAATATCTTTCTTCACATAATCATTCCATGATGAATTACCTTGGATTACAATTTGTGTGTGTGTGAATAAATATAAAACATACTCCCATTAAATATATTTATGGATGAGCTGAAGACAGTTTTAAGGTATTTTTCTGGCCAGGTTTTTTAGAGTGTGTTATAGTATGTCCTGGGTGATTTTTTTTGTTTGTTTTTTTAGCGAATTTCCCATATAGGGAATAAGCTATTACCGTAGTACTCATGGTAAGACCTGGACCAGGGACCGATTTACTTTTTCGTTTTGAGGTCCCTAGAGGCCAAAAACACCATCTGTTCAAATTCATATATATATTTATATTTATATATGTGTCCGTTAGCGCGATAACTCGAGCAAAAATTATCCAATTTTGATGAAATTTGGTATAAACGTGTAAACCTACATTTATTCGAACGAGTTCGCGAACCAGCATGATCGGACTATGGGAACGGGGTTTTATATGGGGTTTTATGGGGTAAAAATAGGTTTTTCCCATTTTTGACCCTAAAAACACAAAATTTTACAATTTCTTTCTAAACCATTTTGTAAAGTTTAAAAAAAAAACAAATAATTTAGTATATTGAAGCGTTGTTGTGCGCCTAATGGTTACGGAGAAAGTTCCAAAAAATTTTAAATTTAAAATTCCCATGTTATTCCTATGGAGAACTAGCAGAGTACCCGTCCTTCGTACGGGGTTGGCATATAAGTTTAAATTGCTTTTTTCAGTTATACTCAAGCTTTGCGTTTGCAATGGGGGAGGACAAAGTTTGATAAAATTTGCTTCTTTAAATTGACGGTATACTATGGTATAACACATCAACCATAGCCATAATGTTTTACCTCTTCACCTAAACAATAAAAAGAAATAAAGTATTACAAATATAAATACCCCCGCCGCAGCAAACCTGCAGACTAAGCGAATTTCCATTTCCCTGAATGAATTTACACTAAAATGTCTCCTTAAAAATATCCCATTTATTCCCTATTTAAATAGAATCAGTTTAAAACATACTTAGGTTTGCTGCAACAGGGAGGGTAAAAGTGTTTTTTTATGTAAAATGTTAATAGATGGTAAGAAATAAAAACATTTTCCAAATTTGGGCAAAATATGTTAATAAACAAGTTTACTTATTCAACAGTTTACTTATTCTCCATAAGAATAACATAAGAATTTTAAATTTACAATTTTTTGAAATTTTCTCCGTAACCATTAGGCGCATTATAAGGCTTCAATATACTAAATTATTTGTTTTTTTAAGCTCTACAAAATAGTTTAAAGAGAAATTGCAAAATTTTATGTTTTTTGGGTCAAAAATGGGAAAAACCCATTTTTTCCCCATAAAAGCCCCCATAAACCCCCGTTCCCATAGTCCGATCATGCTGGTTCGCGAACTCGTTTGAATAAACGTAGGTTTACACGTTTGTACCAAATTTCATCAAAATCGGATCATTTTTGCTCGAGTTATCGCGCTAACGGACACATATATATATATATATATACTAGCTGACCCAGCGAACTTCGTATTGCCTAAGTTATAGGTTTCCCCTAAGACAGACCGATGGAAAGAAAGTACCGTTACGTTTAATTTTCAAGATGATCTCGTTCGCATCGCTCAATCACGTCCTGGTTGAAGTTCGTTCGCTACGCTCACTCACCTTTGGGTTGGAGCTCGTTCGCTACGCTCACTCACCTTTAGGTTGGAGCTCGTTCGCTGCGCTCACTTGCCTTCAGGTTAGCTCGTTCGCTACGCTAACTGGCCTCCAGGTTGAAGTTCGTTCGCTACGCTCACTCACCTTTGGGTTGGAGCTCGTTCGCTACGCTCACTCACCTTTAGGTTGGAGCTCGTTCGCTGCGCTCACTTGCCTTCAGGTTAGCTCGTTCGCTACGCTCACTCACCTTTTGGTTGCAAATTAGCTGTTGTCATAAATGTAAAAGAAATAATAGTGCTGCACCCTGTTGGTAATCCTTGTAACTTTAATGCTATTGAACATCATAGAACAGAACCAACTTGTTTAATTGAAACAGCTGTTAAGATTCATTAATTCCATTTCTCATAAGGTTAACATGGGAAACTCCAGAGTCACTGGGGCGGAGCCCTTTTAAGAATTTCGAAACGGGAAATAGTTTACGTCCGATTCGCATACCTACAGAATTTACACACCAAATTTCATAACGATCGGTGAAGTCGTTCCGGAGGAGTTTGCAGACAAACACTGTGACACGAGAATTTTATATATTAGATATATATATAAATATATATATATATATATATATATATATATGAATTTGAACGGATGGTGTTTTTGGCCTCTAGGGACCTCAAAACGAAAAAAAAAATCGGTCCCGGGTCCAGGTCTTACCATGAGTACTACGGTAATAGCTTATTCCCTATATGGGAAATCCGCTAAAAATCACAAATTATTCATGACATTAAAAACATAATCATAACTGTAAACAATCCTACTTTGACAGTTCTCATTGTGTTTCATAGTTGTTTGTTGCTGCTTAGTTCAAATTAGCTGTTTATGAAAAAAATATATAGTGCTGCACCCTGTTGGTAAATCTTATAACTTTTTAATGCTTTTGTATGTCATAGAAGCAACTTTTTAGTTGAAACAGCTGACTAAATGCTTTAATTCCCTTTAAATATGAATACTCATAAGGTTAACATAGTGTTGCGGGCTTAACAGGTTCTTTACAATAAAAACTTGGCGATTTTAAAATAGCTATTTTATTTACACTATTTACTCGCTATTTACAATAATTGCAATTACCTAACACCTAACTAATCCTATCTAAACCTAGCTATTGCCTATTCTAATTTACAATGTTTCTACTTACAGCTAGCCTCTACAGGATTTATCACTACTTCTGTTACAACACTGACCAGGCCCGGTCTGGCTCCATTGGAGGCCCTCGGCTAGATGTTGATTTGAGGCCCCCAGCCAGAAATAAAACAAGGACCATGGGGTGCTCTCACGGCAACAATTAGTTAGCATATTTGTTTGCTGCATGCCACAGGTTCATAAAAGGGGCCTAATGTGGTTTTAAATGATAAAAGTTTTGGATAATTTTGATTAAATTAATAATTGCTAAATTTCCATAAATTAAAATCTTTGTATTTATAAATTTAATTCCAAAGGTATCAATCAATTTAAATTTGATATAAAATTTGCTCGTATTTCTATTCACCTCTACAGCTGCCATAAAATTTAAAGGCCTATTCTTAAAATTGTTTTAAGTCTTCAATTTAAAAATAAGACCAAAACCTAGTCTTGGAGTTTTTGCCATACATGGTAAAAAAGCATATCACGTACCACTTTTGAATTTTGAATACATCTATGAATGGACCATATTTACTGTTTATCACACACTTTACTCCATAGTTGTACTTCAGCAACAAAGACAAACAGAAATAATCAAAAGTATTTTAATTTAAACGTTATAAGGCTTACAAAAAACTTCTGATGATTTCCGCCTGCCTGTTTGCGACTTCTCATTGTTAGCAGAATCGGAACTGAAACCAGCTAACCTGCTAACCATAAGTTCAAACAGTTTGAATTTAATTTGTTTTTATTTTGAAATATTTCCTATCCATTTTTACTTGCGCCACTTGGGTGCACACGTTTCATTTTATAAACTGAACGATTCACGTGTTAGTAATCTTTCAAACAATACGCCATAACCTACTACGTAGGAATGACTGGAAACAGTCGTCGGTGATTAAACTAGTCGTAACACCATACTCTACCTTTTGGTGTTGAGATGAGGCTGACTGGTCGAATAAAATCAGTTGTAGATAAACTGACGGATAGGAATTGGGAACAGTTTTTAGGGATGATACATAAAATGTAATTGCATTTATTTTTGTTGTTTAAAAAAATATGAAATTGCCAAGACACTGTGTTTTATATACTGATGATTTAGATTTTAATGCCTGTAGTAAAATCTGTTTTAAAAACCAGGTAACAAATAAATAGGAATATTTGTTATACTGAGTTAGAGACATTAGGCCTACTTAATAATTTAAATCTTGCAGTCATGTATAACTAAAAATTTTTTATTAATTGTAAATGTTGTCATTCTATTACGTTTTATACCAAAGTAACAAAATATTAATTCAAATGACAACAAACAATAGGAATCAAGCGGGAAAACTCTAATGTTTAAAGTAAAATTATATTCGATAATTTTCTTTGCAATGACTGAAACCACTGCACCGATTGAACGCCACCAGTTGTTGTTGTAGTGGAATTCTCTCGGTTTTTCATTCGACTGAAAAAAAAAACCACTGGTTTAAAAAACAACCGATTGACAAATTGACTAGTCGATAGTTTTTTCCAGTCGGTTGTCCCATCACTATACTAGTACAAGCGCTAAGCTGTCTGCTTGAGTCCAGACACCAGACATATCGCTGACGCGCCGGCACGGCAATGTCTCGTCACTACAGCGGAGCGCTGGGCACTGAGCTGATTCGAACGGTGCGTTGCAGTGAGATCGGTGACTATCCTCTAGTACCGAGTGACTATCACTGTACTTAGGGGCTACCCCTAACTGTAATTCAATTAAAAAAAGAGTATTGTTTTTTAAAAATTGTTTTTGCAAGACTACGTCGCTGTGAAACAGTTAAACAAAATATTTTTTTTATTATAACTAATTTTTTTTTAATTTATTTTTTGGCTTTTGGAGGCCCTCTTGAGCCAGAGGCCCTCGGGGATCGCCGACCAGCCGCCCTGGCCAGACCGGGCCTGACACTACACTGTCACTACTGTCACTACACTGTCTCTACACCGTTACTACACTGTCACTCTCACTAGCACTAGCACTGGTCACTAACACCGACGGGCACTTGCCGCGACGATTCTCGGAAGGCTGAACTCAACTCCACTGCCGTGTGCCGGAAGACGGTCCCTTATATAAGTTTACCGTGGAACATTCTGGAGACCCCTAGTAGCCTAGACAAAGGTGTTTACAGATCACTGTGGAAGCTTCTGGTGGATGTCAAAGACCCTATTGACGTAGTCCGTTGACATGGGTCTATTGTCTTTCAGGGAACCCCGTGTTGACAAACAACCCTTTTTAGACGGCGCCTGGCTATTGTTGCGCGGGACTCCTGACTTGTAACAATAGGGAACTACAGAGCCACTGGGGCGGAGCCCGAAGGGATTTTTGGGATAAGAATATGCCTATATGTGAATCGGGAATGTGAACTATCATCATGCCAAACTTTAGCCCAATCCATCCCCCCAATCCCCCCCCCAAATCCCCCAATCCATGTTTAGGTTTATGCGTGATTGACCTTCAAACACACAAACAAACAAACAAACGAACAAACAAACACACAAACTTTCACATTTATAATATTAGTAAGATAAGTCAACTGTTGTAGTTTGCTTGTTTATAAACATATTTTGATCGAGTTTGGAATATACTTTAATTTCTTAATAAACTATTAACATTTTACAAAAAAACACACACACTTTTACCCTCCCTGTTGCAGCAAACCTAAGTACTCATCGTTAAACTAATTCTCTTTAAATAGGAAATAAATGTGATATTTTTATGGAGGCATTTTAGTGTAAATCGAATCAGGTTAATGGAAATTCGCTTAGTCTGCAGGTTTGCTGCGGCGGGGGTATTTATAGTTTAAAACTATTACTTCCAAACTAAAGAACTAATTACAAGTGGTGATAAATCAAAGTCAAGGTACGACATATAATCCTTATTTATAATATCTGAAGGCGATTTCTATGAAACACTACTCCTCTGTTAATAATGGACGGATTTTTGCAATGAGCCAAAATTAATTACTTTTTGTGAAGACACCCCCTCTCACTCATTCCTGTCATAAATGTCCTCGGGGCTTGCCTGTATTTTTTATGACAAAAAGATTTTTTTTTACAGACGAATATTTGTATGAATTGCATACTAAAACAGCTGTTCAAGAACGTTTGCTTTCAGAAAGTTTGTTTGCAGTTCCGATAACTGGAGTGGGGTGATTGATTACATTATCTTTCAGTTGACTCTTTTTTTAGTCGTCGGCAATTATGACTGTTGTTTTGAAATAACGCCTGTAATACTTTGCAATTGCTCGATTTGAGCAACAGATGCACTAGTATATTATGTAAAGAAGCTGAAAAGGAAAAAGGAAGAATTCAGCACTTGACCTTTTTACAAATCATTATACAAGATTTATTTTCAAATATTCAGTTTTTACACACCAGTGCTTTACAGAGTCCTAGCACCATCTTACAATATTACAACATATTTTTTTTATTATTTTATCAATTCCTTTTGGTTTAACATTGTAACATTGTAAACTTATTGAACTAACAAGGCAAAAACAGGTGTATATATTTTTTTATTTTTAGATTTTTATGATATGTTACTAATAAATATCATAGAGTATAATTTCCCAAAGTATAAATAATAGTACTATAGAAAATAAACAAGCGGTTAAAATGAGGAAAAGTAAGTAAAATATGGGTATTGCCAACACTGAGTAATTATTTTTAGATAATTCATGTCAAACCTTTGAGGTCACTGATTTATTCTACTAATTAATACTATGCATAATTTTATTTAAGTATATATAATATATAACTTCCCATGTATCTATTTACAGGTTGATATTTGACAACTGATTAGAAGGTGTGATTTTAATCGAGATAATATAATGTAAAGAGTATAAAGCTAACTGAAATAATTGAATTAACACATCCTTATATATTAAAGTGAAACAAATATCAAGATTTAATTTATTAATAGATATTTTCAAACCATGGTTCCTACTGCATAAATAAATCCAATGTAAATATTACTCGAGGAATCAAATCCGAATTTATAAACAATAGAGATTGCCTGATATTAAAATAAATGGTTAGAAAAATTGAAAATATCTGAAGCTACAAACTACAAATCATAAAAAAAATATTGTATTTAACAATGATCAATTTTATTACCTGTAAAAAGAAGAAAAGTTACTCAATCTATCAAACCAGATTATTTAGTAAATTATCCAAGTTTTACAAATTTAAACAGCCATATAACAGTCCTAGTGTAAAACGTTTTTAATTAGACACAGAAGTTAGAAATCACTAAACATTAACAATAATTGCCAATTGTGGATTTTCATCAAAAAGGTTTAGTTGACAAATTCGGATTTGATTGTAAACTACACACACATCCTTGCACAACATTAACAAAGTAAAACTAGATGATTAATGTAAAGCGGTCTCAACTAGCAGAATAACACAAGCACAGCCCAGTCTAATGGTGTACCAAAAACAAATCAAACTACGTCAAATCTGTAACATTTACCGTCACACACCATTAGGAAAGACTTTCATATTTTCTAATCCACACTTAAAAAAGAAATGGATTAGTCGATGCTTTGTTCTAAAATATTTTTTAAAGATTCTCTTTGCTTTAACACACAAAATAACAAAATGCAATTTGCAGTTTTTGTCTAAATTTTTACAATTATACTACACAAAGGACACAAGCCAGTAAAACTTATTTTTTCACAAAACACTTAGTAACATTGATTATGAACAAACAGTGAAACAAAATAAGTAGAAATTTAAGTTGAAACATCTACAATAATACTAACTATTTTATTTGTGGAATTCCTTGTACAAGATGTCCATAAATGTTGTACATATTGTGATTGATGAGGTAAGGAATATGATCATTGGTTCTTGATTATAAAAATTAATTTGAATTAAAACAAAACAATATGCAAAAAGTTTCAGGGTCGAGGAATATCTTTTGAGAGTCAACAAATTGAAAACACACAAAGTACTTCATTTACAAACCTCTTTGTACTCGGTAAAAAGAGAAATAACCTACAATAAAGCTGATAATCACAAATATTGTAAACATCACAACCACAAGGTCTCTTAAAAGTTCCGTTCTGTAATCGATGTATGGGAAAATGATTATATGCCACCATAAACACAATGTCAAAACATAACTAGGCTAACTCTAAAACCCTATTAAATGCAAAATATTAACATTTTGTTATTAAAAAATCATCAAAACCCAAAACATAAAATAAGTGTCACTAATAAGTTTTTCTCTTCTTTTTCAAAAACTAACATAAATCATTAGGTAAAACACAACCAGTAATTTATTCAAATGATCAATCTCAAAATGTTGTAGGACAACTAACACTTTATCCATTGCATTTTAAAATTATACACTGTTAGTGAACATTTAAAAAGTATTTTTAAATTAGGTAGAGATTTTTTTAATTATAAAACTTTTATTATAACTTTTTTATTATAAAGTAAGATATACTAAAAAAATGACGGCTTGGAAATATTTTTACAGAGGTAAAATTTCTATTATTCCCTGATAGTTGCTAAAAAGTCAAGAGAGACAATTTTTTTAAATGTAATTTTAAAACAGTTGTACAATTGACTGACCTCAAAACTAAAAATCCAACACAACTGTAAAACACAACTAAAATAATTATACTTTGTTTTGGGTTTTGAAAAATTGATTTTAGCTTTACTGATCTTTACGACTTTTCAAATTTGAGTCATAAACATTATAATATAACACTAATTCACCTAGTTTGTAATCCTTTGATAATTTCTGACAAAAAACATTACATTGTTTTACGACATCGTAAATTTGACAAAGTGAGCATAAATATATAAAACATTACAAAATGAATAACATAATCGACATTTATAGTACATATATTAAACTGGGCTAGATATTTCAATATTAGCTGGCTACCGTTTTCACCGTCCAGCCATTATGTATTAATAATTTACAACATTATTCACATTTAATCAACAATCATTCAATAAATAAATATATATTTATAACAACGATACCTCCGCGTTTATTATGTATACTTGCTAGTTAACCCCAATCATTCAACTATAACTTCCATTAACCTAAACATCGCAGTCAACTCTCATTTAACATAACTTGTAGTGAACACTGTTGCAGAGAAAAACAAAACCAACACGATTCACAAACGTTATTTGATCAATTGGAATGTAAATTTGGAAAAAATATCATAATTTTCCATTAACAAGAATATAATAAATTTATTCTCTGATTTACGATCTTTTCAACATGTTTGTTAACACATTTTTAAAAATCTTTGTAAACCTTTTATATATTTTAAATGATATTGAGAAGGACGTTCAATAATAATTACCAATATGTTTTTTGTTTTAAAATAAAACTAAATCTTTAGATGAAGAATTCCATTTAATGAACTAGAGTCGGGACCACGTAAGTTTGCAGTTGGTAGCAGCCAATCACAAGACAAGGCTAGTGCGACGTTGCCACATCACCCGTTGACAACACTAATTCAAATATACTAAGCAATATTTTCAACTCAGCTGATATTATTAGATTTGGCAACACCGAACGGTTCTCATTGGTTCATTCAAACCCATATGGTAAATAGGCTCCTCCCTCAACTGCAAACTTACGTGGTCCCGACTCTAGGCTACAAGTTAGTTTGTTTACAAGTAAGTTTGTTTACAAATACAATATAATAATAATTAACAACCATATGACTTTATAGTCATATGTCACATATGTGTCATATGTTACTTTATAGTCATATGTCACATATGTGTCATATGTTACTTTATAGTCATATGTCACATATGTGTCATATGTTACTTTATAGTCATATGTTTGTTAATTATTATTATATTGTTTTTGTAAACAAACTTACTTGTAAACAAACTAACTTGTAGTTCATTAAATGGAATTCTTCATCTAAAGATTTCATTTTATTTTAAAACAAGAAACAAATAGGCTATTTAAAAATTATTCTCAAAATCTTTCTGGCATTGATTAAATTACTTAGTCAGATTATTCAGTAGGAATGCATTAGCCTTCTGAACAGTGTTCACTTATGACTAGATGTACAAGTTACAATGTTCAATGTTGTTGTACCAGCGAGCCTGTGCTCAGACTGATGGCCGTGGAGCTGCCGAGGGTCGATCCGAGGTCTTGGTAGCTGAAATCATACCGCAACACTTAATTTAATCTCATGCATTTGTAACAACAAAACTGACCATCAGAAACATTCACCATCTGACTAATTCAAATGAATTTAGTGAATTTACTTCATATTAAGTGGCATGCACACCTTTTCCGAGAAGAAGTGATATATTAAATTCAGATCTTGAATTCACCCAATCTCGAGAAATCATTTTATTCTCAAATCTCATACGGTAGACGATCCACAATAATGAGGCTAAGTGATCGTGGATAATGCAAACCTAACCTGAAATTCTCAAGAAATAACTAACATTGACTCTGAATGTATAGTTAACCTTTAATACAGGTATACTGTAGGAGTTTTTTGGTCCGTGTTTTTGACCTAGGACAGTATTGGATAATATTTAACTAGGTAATTTTTGACTAATAAATTGTAAAATACGTCAACATAAAACAGAGCGAACCTGAACTGAGGGAAGTAGGGTTGTTGTTGTTCAAACTCCTCAGCGATGCTGTTGAGAGGTCCTTGATGTTCTGGAGGTGTCAGTTCCACACTCTCTCCTGTGAACTCTGTGTCGAAATACCTCGTGTCAGTGTCAGACTTGACCTGGGGCTTGAATGGAGGCGTGATCTGGAACAATTCATGTCACAAACTCAAATGTATGCTTTCTTTATGCATTTTTATGTACAAAAGTGATTAATTTTTTTACTAGGTTCTAGCCCGGGATTGTTTTTCACCCCACTTCAGACACCAAGGGCTTGCGGCATTATCACTTGGATAAAATGCATTGGTGATTGAAATCAAGCTCTCTACCACTAGACCAGCCCCCTCCTTAGGAGGTAAATTATAAAAAAACTAGCAAACTATTTCCAGGTCTAATCATAGGTTAAAATTTATGCTGAAATCAACATGTAGATCAATTATTATCAAAACTAAGTTAAGGAATGTATTTGCCCAAGGCCACACTAAAAAAACAGGCCGTAATGGTCGTAAAGCATGACTTCACGATAGAAGACAGCAATGACGTAATGTTTGCCATTTGTGATCAGCTGCTTGTTTTAATCTTTCCTTGGAAAATAAATAAACAAATACCTACGTCATTGCCGTCTTCTATCGTGACGTCATGCTTGACGAGCATTACGGCCTGTTTTTTTTTAGTGTGGCCTTGATTTGCCCCCAAGGATGTTCTTTTGTAATGGAATGTGGGAATAACCCACATCACCGCCAACAATTATAAAATAAGGTAAGAGTCAACCCCATCAGCTGATCGAAAGGCAAGCAGACAGCTCTAGTCAGAAAATTGCGACACTAGCGCTACTGCCGGGAAACGAGGAACGGACCGGCAAGGAGGTTGGTCTTTGTCGAACTTCGTAACGGTGTTCATCGGCTACTTCTCTTCTCTTGGTAACGTAATAGTGTAGGGTAGGGATGACCAATTAGTAAATTAATCGTTAGGGGGATAAAGGGGTTAAGGAGTATCTTTTCTAAATTAGCCAAGTTCAACCAACAATAAATTAAGTGATGTAACTAAATTAAACTTTACAATTATCAATATCCAACTTAGGGCAAGTTGTTGCAGGCATCTAATAATGGCGAGGGCTAATTAGAATATGAAAATGTAGTTAATCTATTAATTCAAGACCCATCAAAGCTGGTTTACGCTGAGCAGGGTTTTCGTGAGAGCTATTGGGAAATGGAATCCGTACGTTTTTCGTTAAAATGTGGATCTGGGTGGATTTATTCCAGTCAGGACCCCACAGGAAAAATATTTAAAAATATATTTTTTTCAAATATTTATTCTTATTTAGTTTATGTCTTTATGGTTCAACCACAGGTTGCAGTTGACATTGTTACCATTATGTACACAAACAACTTCTTGGCCACCATTGAACCTGAAAGCATCTTTTTTGGACCCAACTCATCCTAGGTAGAAAATGCTGTCAATCGCAATAAACTACATACCGGTACCCTAATTTTAGTGAACAGTATAATACTTCAGTATAAAACTATCAGGGATACGCACAAAAATATAGCTTATTGAGCTTATAAACCCTTGAGAGGGAGGTAGAACTTCTCATTTACCTTTTTCTGATTGAGTTCTGTCCAGTTAATGGATCGGAAGAAGTTGTGAGCCATGATATCCTTAGCATCGTCAGGACCTCCCCCAAGCCTCCTGGTAGGGTCCTTAACCAACAGTCCACTGAGCAGGTCCTTGGCGTCTATGGAGATGTTTCGTGGGAACTTTACCTACAGAAGGGAAACAAGGTGAGCATAGCAGTTATTATTATTATTAGTTCAAGACAGCGATGCATACCTAGGAGCATATTTTAAGCCAAACATGTGAGGGTATAATGGAGTGAGGTGATTTGTGTAGCTTTGTTACTGGCTAAGATCAGCTGTTTCTTGAGCCAGGACTATTCATTAATAAGCATAATGATAGAGTACAACAGGGGCCTGTTTCATAATAAATTACAAACCAATATTATTAGTAAGTCAGCTGATCGCACAATGGAAATCTAATGGAAATTACAAGTTACAAGTTAAAACTTTTAACTTGTAATTTATTATGAAACAGGTCACTGGGCCTAGTTTCAAACCATCATAAAGCTTTAAAAAAAAGGTTGTATTAACCAAAGGACATGTGAATGATGAAGAAGACACACAGGATTTGAGCAAGTGATGCAATTGTTTGGCGACGCCAAGTATTTTTCAGGGGATAAGACCAGAAGTAAATTATGAGGGTTCAAAACATTTCCCATGTAACACACAAACTAAACACGGCAACTTTGTTCTCTTTGGATTTTGATTTTACCAAATGGGGTCTATTTTGATTGATTAAATATTTTAACTCCAATGTGTAAAACTGCCCTTCTCCAGCTTCAAAGTCCAGTTTCAAGCCCAAACAAACAGAGTTCCATCAAATTTTAAGTTTCTGAAACTTAATGGAGTCTCATAGAGTTAAAATTAAATTGTCACACAATGCATTCCACATTACACACACCGCACAGACGATGCTTTCTGTTATCTTAAGACTTACCTCTTCCATAAGTATAAGAGTGAAAAGCACGTCGTGGTCCCTGTTGTAGAATGGAAGCCGACCACACATCATTTCATACATAACAACTCCGACTCCCCACCAGTCAACCGCTCTGCCGTAGTCATTATCCTCTAGAACCTACAACATTTGTCACGGTAGCTGCTGAGCAAACAGTTAAAAGTCAAATTTATTTATTTATCTTGTGTATACAAACATAAATAGTGCCACAAAATAAGGTGAAATAAAAAGAATTGTATGGTAAAAACAACCAGACCTCAGTCAATCAATGAGTTTTTGTTGAGGGACATATCAAATTGTGCGAGGGACATATCAGCACGAGAAAACTAAAGCTGCAAAATCGATGACAATGATTAAGAATGGGGAAAAGGAAAAGGTGTCGATTATAAACTATAACATCAAGTTGTATAGAACAATATAATCCTATACTCTAATACGAGCAATGTTTGCTTGTATGTATGTATGCTTGCTTGCAAACAAGATCTCAAAAACGGCTCCGACGATTTTCTTCAAATGCTGTAAATAGTTTATTTCTGGCCTAAAAACGAGTTTACTGCAGTTAGAACTGCCAACAAAAATCTAATTACGTAGAAAAATGAAACTGAAAATCACATTTTTTTAACATTAGTCTTATGGGTTGCTAGGTAACCATGTTGGCTGAATTAAATAACAAGGAAAAAGTAAACAAAAGACTTGAAGTTGTAGAATGTGTTCATAATAAGCCAATTACCCACAGTATACTAGCAAATTACAAATACAGTAAAAAAGGAAAAACATCACTTGTTAATATTTAGCAAAGATTATACTGAAGATAACTCGATACATTGTAGCATAGATAAAACATACTCCCTGGTTAGTCTATGATTGTAGTAAAGGGTAGCAGTGCGAAGTCTGGAATCTATTTATGAAATCATAAAATAATATGGGAATGGAGGGAAACAGGTCCGTGACGTGGGAAGTGATGAAGGAAGTAGTAAAGGCGAGCAGTCCGGAGTGTGGGGACTGTTTATGACGATAAGATAAATCGTGGGTATCTGCAATCCTAAAATGCTATGGGAAGGAAGGAAAACAGGTCCGCGACGTAGGAAGTGGTGAAGGAAGTAGTCAAAGCGAGCTGTCCGGAGTGTGGGAACTGTTTATGACGATTAGATAAGGGTATGGGTAATCCTAAAATGCTATGGGAAGGGAGGGAAACAGGTCAGTGACGTAGGAAGTGGTGAAGGAAGTAGTTAAGGCGAGCTGTCTGGAGCGTGGGAACTGTTTATGATGATTATATTAAGGTTTTTGCAATCCTAAAATGCTATGGGAAGGGAGGAAAACAGGTCCACGACGTAGGAAGTGGTGAAGGAAGTAGTCAAGGTGAGCTGTTCGGAGTGTGGGAACTGTTTATGACGATTAGATTAAGGTATCTGCAATCCTAAAATGCTATGGGAAGGGAGGGAAACAGGTCAGCGACGTAGGAAGTGGTGAAGGAAGTAGTCAAGGCGAGCTGTTCGGAGTGTGGGAACTGTTTATGAGGATTAGATTAAGGTATCTGCAATCTTTAAATGCAATGGTAAGGGAGGGAAACAGGTTTGCGACGTAGGAAGTGGTAAAGGAAGTAGTAAAGGCAAGTAGTATGGAGCGTGGGAACTGTTTATGACGATTAGATTAAGGTGTCTGCAATTCTGAAATGCTATGGGAAGGGAGGAAACAGGTCCACTACGTTGGAAGTGGTGCAGGAAGTAGTCAAGGCGAGCTGTCCGGAGTGTGGGATCTGTTAATAACGATTAGATTAAGGTATCTTCAATCCTAAAGTGGAATGCAGGGAAACAGGTCCATGACTAGGAAATGGTGTAGGACGTAGTAAAGGCGAACCGTGTGGAGTTTGGGAATGGATTTATGTATCTCCAATACTAAGACTGCTTTCAGAGTGAACTAATGATTTTCCCCGAGCAAAGCTCGGTCCCCAGGTACTACAGTCTAATATGAGCTATCTGAAGAGTTGAAACATACCTCAGGTGCTAGGTACTCTGGTGTTCCACAGAAAGTCTTGGTAGTTCTCCCGTAAGTTATGTCTTCTTTGCATAGACCAAAGTCAGCTATTTTAATGTGACCATCCTTGTCCAGTAATAGATTTTCAAGTTTCAAATCTCTATAGATTATCCCTTCTTCATGAAGGTAACCGAGGGCTGATATTATTTCGGCTCCATAAAACCTGAAATCAACGCAAATAATTCAGTCTAAAAACAGTAAAAACTATTATTTATAGATCTAACTATGAAAATTAATATTAATAACCAATTACTGTAATATTGATTTTATTTCATGATAAGTTTTTTAACGAGCTGAATTTAAATAATATGGGTAGTTTTTTATATATATATTTAAATTGGTACTTTATGTTACAGTTTTTAAATAGGCCTATGTTCTTTCACAGCAGGGTGCCAACCCACCATTGTTTTATGTGTTTTCTATTATTGTACAGTATCAGCTGTAAATGAGTTGTGAAAAATAAAGCACTTATTCCTTTCTTTCTTCATAAATTCGTCATCATATAACTGAGTTGATGAGTGGTTAAGGAACAGCTGAATCTTAATCAGTATGAAACTAAATTAAATTGTTTGTTGTCATGAAAACTAGATGATGTGGTTGTCAAAACAAAACCATTAAAATATCTTGATCTTGGCTTTACAATAAAATGAACCATATAAATTCTATCTTTAGTATAATAGTACAGTGGAGTCCCGATAATCCGAACTTCGGTAATCCGAAACCAAAAAATATACTTTTGAAAATTTTTTGAAATTTTTTTTATTAAACTTTTAACACAGTTAGCTGTACCTCGTCAAAGAATTCTGTAGCGGCCGGGCGAGATAGAATTTTTTTGTAGAGTATTTTAGTAAATATTTCACCATTCATTTTCGTCCGCCAAATCACAAATGGATTTTATTAAGAGATAATGCTGCAGCCACTAAGTAATGTGAAAAACAATCCCGGGCTCGTGCCTGTGTTCTAAGAAAAAAAAAATTAAAAAAATTAAAAAAAAAAATTTTTTTTTGAAAATAAAAAAAAGTCGTTTAATCCGAAATTTTCGGTTATCCGAAATGGGCCCGGTCACAACCATTTCGGACTAACGGGACTCTACTGTATGTAGTTATACAGTATAATAGCAGTATTTATATTATTCTTATTTAGAAAATAATAAAGCCTTAATTGCATTCCCACTTCATAATATTAAGGATATAGTGAAGAAAAATGTAATGTTTGAGAGGAACAGAAATTTATAAAACAATGTATGTTATCGAAATGTTTAAAACTTGTTACAAAGCTAAGATTGTTACCTGGTCCGATCTTCACTGAAGACTCGTTCTCGACTCAGATGGAAAAACAGTTCTCCACCATTCACGTACTCCATGACAAAACATAACCTGTCTGCCGTTTGGAACGAGTACTTGAGAGACTGGAATAAAATATATCTATAAAATATAGGCCTATTGTTTACATTTCTCTTACAGAAAGCTTAAGCTGTCTCACTTCAAAATACATAATACGAGGCCAGTTCGGAAAGTAACCTCCTTTTTCTGTAAATAAAAAAACACAGAAGTAGAAACAACATTTTCATTGTATACATCTTAAAATTACGTCTTTCCTCTAACATAGTTTCCTTGGACGTTTAACATTTAACTAAGAAATTCCCACTTTACAAAAAAAATCATCCACCAGTGCCTTGAGCCATCCCGTGACTGCATCTTTCAGTTAACTTACTCATCATCGTCAAATCGCTGGGAGCCAAGCCATATATTTTCATGTGATTGAAAAAGTGGTAGTCGCTCAGAGCCAAGTCTAGGCTATATGGAGGATGCGAAAAACATTCCATTTGAACTGGTCCTAAAGGTCTTTGGTTTTCTGGGCAGTATGAGGACGTGCGTTGTCATGCAGAAGGACGACACCAGACGACAGAATACCGCGACGTTTGTTTTGGATGTAGGTTCTTCACTGTCTTAGGTTCTTCAGTTTCAACACACAAATCCGCATTGATTGTTGCACCACGTTCCAAAACTTCAACTGGCAGTAACCCTTTGGCGTCCCAAAACGCAGTTGCCATGAGCTTTTTTTTAGAAAAATCTTGCCGGGATTTTGTTGGTTTGTATGGTGATGCCGTTTGACCCCACAACTTAGACTGTTTTTTGGTCTCAGGATTCACGCATTTGACCCAGGTTTCATCGCCAGTCACAATTTAGTTCAAAAAAATGTCTCCTTCCTTGAAGTATTGAGTCAAAAAATCCAGAGCCAAAAGGTCATTTGTTGAGACTTGTGGTTTTCCGAAAGGATTTTCAGGACCCACCGAGCACAAAATGTACCTAACCTGTCAGTCACAAATTTGTACAGAACAGTAGTCCTGGAAATTGGTGAAAATTTGTCTAAAAGCTCTGAGATAGTGAATCGTCAGTTGTCACAAATCTTTGCATAGATTTTCTCAACCAGTTCATCACTGACCTCAAAAAAAAGAATGACCTCAAGAAATGGCCTGCCATTTCTTTCTTCATCATGCACATTCGTTTGGCCATTTTTAAACGAGCGAACCCATTCCTGAACAACTCCTTTACTCATTATTTTAGGTCCATACACAGCACAACGTTCTCTATGAATAGCTGCTGCCAAATACTGTTTAGCAATGGAAAAACCAATCCCAGCATGAGTGCATACACTTGGCAGGTTCGACTAGCTACGGCAAAAAAAACTAGCGCTCAGACGACCTTTAAACTACCACGGCTAAACGCCGATTGTGAAGAGCGGCGGCATTACCCCTCCACTTCCCGGGCAAGAAGCAAACGGAGGTATTTTCCGAGCTGCCCTCGTACATATACACTTAAAAATTTATTCTAAAAACCAACTTTTAAAAACATAATACATTTTGTTGCTTCATAATTTTTGCTGTTAAATGTTTTTTATTGACTGTCATTGCATTTTACAAGAAACTTTTTAAAGCTTGATTTTACATGATTTAGGGACGTATTTTTATTTTAATAATAGGTGGGTGCATTTCAAATGCAGTAAAAACAGATTGGGTTTACAAGTCCACTTTATTTGTGTGCTTACTAACAAAAAATTTAGATTTTCAGAATTAAAATGTCGCCTAGTTAAGATATAGATTGTGTAGCAGAGATAGATTGTCTTTCTACAGTGCAGTTGATTGGTACAGATAAACAACCACTTTGCATATGTATACGTTCATTATTCTGTGTAGCCTAGTATACTTTAGAGGAAAATCTTTCAAAATTTAGCAAAGATATTTGCAGTGCGGCTGAAAATTCAAACATTATCAATGGTACAAGATTAATTCTACAGAATTTTTAATGTTTACATGGTTACTCGTTTTTACAGGTCTTTATGATATTTACAGGTCTTTAGGTTATATGACCTAGGCCTGGTCCTGTAAGAATCGGTTAAGAGAGGGGTTGATATTTACAAATTTGTGTTTACATTGTATGTTAACAACAGAAACTCACAATCAGGAAAGGATGACTTGTAGTTCTGAGCACTCTGTTTTCCGTTAATGTATGAGCGACTTCATCTTTCTGGATTATCACTTCTTTTTTCAGTATTTTTATGGCGTACAGCCTACCAGTTGCTTTCTCCCTGCAAAGAATAACTTTGCCGAACGTTCCTTTCCCGAGAACCTTTAAGAACTCAAAGTTCTCAAGAGTCTGAAAAAGACAAAATATGAGTACATGAATAGAGAACAGATTCAACTTTGAACAACGAACCAGAGAAAAAGATACATAGAAGAATTAGTAATATTGAATAAAATGTTGCTATGAAGAATTCTCTGTAATATGTATGTAATATATCTCTTTTTCCTACTCAAAACCTTTCTTGCTTAAAAATGCTGTTCCAGTGACACTGAAATAAATTAATTAATACATGTAACACTTTGTTACCACACTATGTTTTATTGATCATGTATATTGCATTATTGTTAACCCTAATAACAATCTATATATTAATTTGAAACTGTTTTTCTTTGTCATAGCTAAATTGAGAGAACGGCTGGGCGTAGAAACTCGGTAGAGGTGTCTAAAGAAAGGTCTTGGTCTGTAGATGAGCCATCAAAAGAGAAACGTGGTAAATTCCCTTGGGGCTCTGCCCCAGTGGCCTTTGAATTCCCATCCCATGTTATTCTTATGGAGGAAAAACTGGGTTTTTGTCCCAGCTAATTTGAGAGAACGGCTGGGCATAGAAACTTGGTAGGGGTCTCTAAAGAAAGGTCTTGGTCTATAGATGAGCCATCAAAAGAGGAACGAGGTAAATTCCCTTGGGGCTCTGCCCCAGAAGCCTTTAAAGTTGCCTCTTCAAATTTGTTTACCATATGCATAATTCTACACTACTTTTTAATGAAACAGCTGTTAATATTTAAATTGTGATTTATTGATTTTTTCAAAATGAAGTACAGTATTTGCAATGGGTTTTTCTGATTTTAAAATTGATTTTATTCTGCATCGTGTCATGTTTTGCAATATAATGTTCTATTACCAAATCAGTGGAAAATTCTAATATCACAGTAACTCTTAAAATTATTTCTTAAGGAGTTAACTTACAAGACCAGTTTTTTGAGAAAAGATAAGATATTTACAAAAGATTTTGATTATATCTAACTGTTGTGTAGATCGTGAGTATTTCCATACGTGAGTTGCCTGTAATGCTTCGCAATTGCTCGAATTCGAGCAACAGGTACACTAGTATTGCATTATTGTTAACCCTAATAACAATATTGCATTATTGTTAACCCTAATAACAATATTGCATTATTGTTAACCCTAATAACAATATTGCATTATTGTTAACCCTAATAACAATATTGCATTATTGTTAACCCTAATAACAATATTGCATTATTGTTAACCCTAATAACAATATTGCATTATTGTTAACCCTAATAACAATATTGCATTATTGTTAACCCTAATAACAATGAAGGATTTGATTTGATATAGGATGAAGTTGTTAGTTTTTCTTGTGCCTGAGAGGACTCTAGGACTAGCCTGAAGTAACGTGTAAAACAGTTTTACTCCAACACTCACCACTTTCTTCTTTCCCGTGGACTTGCTGCTGGACGTCCCCTGCAGTGAGAACTTGCTCTCGAGCTCCTCTAATGCTCCGGCCCCTCCAGTCTCGCCACTGCTGACGCTGTGTTGGGACAATGTCCCGCCACGCATCTCCACGTCCTCAGAGTCTGCCAGCCGGTCCGCCACACCTTGGATGGCGGCCATCCAGTCCTCCCTGTAATGATAAGCCTTCCATGGTCACTAACTCCACAAACTTTGTCTTTGTCCGGTGGAGTGATTCCGCGTCAACAAAAACAGCTTGAATTAAAATTTTACCCGACCATTTCAGTTTTCATTGAAATTTGATGTGTGTACACCTCATAAAAACCAAGAGAAACACAAAATTTATTGTCTAGTGTTATGTTATCGTGTGTAATAACTGGTCGTGCCTATTACAACACTATTTACTGTAATATGTAAATACACTCAATTCTTTCTTACTAAGCCAACATGCATTACAAGAAGTATAGGTCTATTCCAGACAATCAAAATCCAATTCCAAACTAGGATTGTTAGATTTTTAAAAGCCAAACTACTTTTATATTCAGTACCTCTCCTTGTTGGACTCGACGTGGAATGTGCGCTCGATGACAGTGGTCCATTGCAGTCCTCGTATGATGAACGTGTAAGGTTTGGGCCGGTCTGTACTCATGATCTGACACCCCTTAACAGTGAAGTTGTTGAGAGGATCTGTCGGACCCTCGGGTTTGTTCTTGTAGCCGATGAGACTGCCATCCTCCAGTAACAGGAAGTAACGTGACCTCCAGTTCTTAATATGCTCGCCTGTACGTCCAAGAGTTATATTAGTCATATACACCTAGTCTGATTAACTCATCAGTTTCACATAAATTATTTTGTATTACATGACAAATTATCCTAATGAATATGAAAATACCCCTACAGCAAACCTACAGACTAATGAATTTTTTATCCGTCTTATTGGCATTTTTTAAGTTACTAAGATTTTTCTTTAAAATACCATAACTAAGCTTTATTTATACAACATATCCGGTTTACTGAAAACCGCTTTGATTTGCTACTACGAAAAAGGGTAATTTTTTTTCAAATTGTTTGTATTAACCGAAATAATTTAAATAGCCTACATTATAGCTTGAATAAAAATAAATAACATACACATACAAAACAACTTAACTCTTACCGGTCCCCGGACTATTGGAAGATATATCCGCCAACATTTTATGCATAGCAGACGGTAGGCGGATATATCCGCCAATTATTATGACTATTATGAGTTATTATTATAGTTGATGGTCTTTAACATCATTAATATTCATAAACACGCCCACAAATAATAAACGTTTGTATTTTTAAATGTATAATTTATAAACCAACAGGTTCACAAAACATATAGGTACAACTTGTGTACAGATGTGATATGAATGCAACAGAGAGCAAAGATAACAGAAGTGAAGGTGCACTCTTATTATGAACACCAACACATAAACATACGGTAATCAAAGTGCAAAGAGATAATTTACTGAACACTGTTTACCGGAAAATTGTTACCACACAAACTTCACATGTAGGAAAATAAATTAGTACTAATAAATTCTTACTATACTATATTCAGGGGAGCGAGCTGGCGTAGTGGTTAGAGCGCGGGACTTTAGTCCCTGAGGTCCCGGGTTCGATCCCCGCCAAGTCACCAATGGATTTTATCTAAGTGATAATGCCGCAACCCCTAGGTCTAGCCTGAAGTAATGTGAAAAACAATCCCAGGCTCGTGCCTAGCGTCCTTAGGAAAAAAAAAAAAAAACTATAGGCTACTATATATTTAACTATAGAAGGCTATATGCTAATAAGATATTTTTAGAAATTACATGTCTTAAATTGGGGGGGGGGGGGGCTAGCTGGTCTAGTGGTTAGAGAGCGAGCTTCAGTCCCTGAGGTCCCGTGTTCAAATCCCGTCGAATCACCAATGGAGTTTATCTAAATGCTGCAACCCCTAGGTCTAGCCTGAAGTAATGTGAAAAAAAAATCCCGGGCAAAAAACTATTGACTAGGAGGTTTGGTCTAGTAAAAGTCTAAAGAAATGTGAACAGCATGGACAAGAACTAAAGAGTTTTTTTTATGACAAACAGTAATGAGGGATTTTTACAGCTGTGCTCTTATCTGATATTAGCAAAATAGTGAATCTTAAGGCAGTATTTTTTTTTCATTACCTCGTTTGAAGAGCCATCCTTCCTTGACTACGTTTGCAGGCAAATGTGTGGAAGAATTCGGGAGATTCTGTAGTACTGAACTGTCAGCCATTTTTCAAATCACAACTAAAACAAACATGACAATGAATCAATCAAATCTTTCAGACAGTGTTGTACACTTAGGTATGTACAGTAGACCCCCTCTTAACCGACCCTAATGGGACCGGACCTAGGTCGGATGATTCAAAAGGTCGGATAAAACGGGCAATCCCTAATATCATAACATAATAAAGTGCTATTCATTTGGAATTATATATTCATTATTTTGAAGTCATACTTGCATTATTTATCAAATAAACTACTCTTATCTCCTTTTTCATATTGATAGAAATGTCACAAATAAACACAAAACACGGTTAAGTCAAATAGGCCTACTTTTTAGTGAATCTATATAATTAATACGCTACATGAAACTTTGTCGGTTGAACTCCTCCGCCACTTCTTAACCGATTTTATCCATTGACGTCTCATTGGAAAGAGCGAGTCGCGTAGATTTGCAAACTGGCCTTACATTTTTGAAAAGGTCCCTTGGGCTCTGCCCCAGTGGCTTTGAAAGTTCCCATGTTATCCGTATGGAGAACATAATTGTTTACATTTTGATCAGCTGTATTATTTAATTGCTGTTATTTATTTTTCAATTCAATGAAACGCATTGAGTACATTTATTTACTATTTGAGTTTGTGTGAACATAACCACCAAAACGGATCATGTTGGTATGGTTGTATCTTAAATTTGTGTATTTATCGTTGTTTTGTGTCGCTATGACGGATCGTGTTAGCATGATTTTAACTTAAATTTGTATTACCATTATTATTATAATCTTATTTACAACCAAGTATGGTGCACAAACTTTAGGATTATTTTAGTATCATTTTATGTATCTACATTGAGTTAATAAATAACTGAACATACTCCTCCTTCGTCGAATATTATGTTTTTCCACAGTTGCATTAACATAGACAATTTTACAAGTTTTTGTTTTTGGTGTTGTTAAAGATTAATGCTCAAATCTCCATTTTGTTGGTGTTTGAAATCTAATTTGTGAACATCCTTGAAGTGCTCATTTGGAGATTTATATTTTATTTCTTATTGAGCGAAGCGAGTGAAGCTACGTCGACTCTTATGCATTTCGTAATACGCAAACTCTTCCTAGACGGCTGAATCAATCGTTTTCAAATTTTGCATAGTGATAAGGACCATATCGGTGAGTGCCAACATCTATATGGCGTTAAAAATGTCTCTCAGGAATCCGCCCCACTGGGTCTCAAAGTTGCAATGTAATCCTTATGGAAGCAGTATTTGACACATAAACAAAGACATATGATCAGCTGTTGACTTTTGAATGCAGTAGATAAAGAAATAGCTGATAGCATTATTTCACAGATATTAGAACATGGATCATAAATATAATCAAATGACGACTAGCTTGAGGTTCGTTACGTAGGAAGTGGTGAAGGAAGTAGTAAAAGTGAGCGGTCTGGAGTGTGGAAACTGTTTATGACGATAAAATTAAGGTATCTGCATTCCTAAAATTCTTTAGGAAGGGAGGAAAACAGGTCCACGACGTAGGAAGTGGTGAAGGAAGTAGTAAAGGGCAGTTTTTTCGGAGTGTGGGAACTGTTTATGACGATTTTAAGGGATCTGCAATCCTAAATTCTATGGGAAGGGAGGAAAATAGGTCTGAGACGTAGGAAGTGGTGAAAAAAGTAGTCAAGGTGAGCATAGTGTGAGAACCATGTGTGGCAGTTAGATTAATGTATCTTCAATCCTAAAATGCTATGAGAAGGGAAGGAAACAGTCCCACGACGTAGGAAGAGGTGAAGGAAGTAGTAAAGGCTGACAGTGCAGGGTGGGGGAACCGTTTGCTCAGTTAGATAAATGTATCCGTGATACTTTATGCTATGAGTAGGGAAGGAAACAGGTCTATGACGTAGGAAATGGTGAAGGAAGTAGTAAGGCTAACAGTGCAGAGTGTGGGAACTGTCTTTGACAATTACATTAATGTATCTGCAATCCTAAAATGCTATGGGAAGAGAGGGAAACAGGTCCACGACGTAGGGGGTGGTGAAGAAAGTAGTAAAGGTGAGCAGTGTTGAGTGTGGGAATGGATTAATGTATCAGCAATGCTAAAATGCTATGGGAAGAGGCTGTAGACTGTAGGTTAAAATTATTACGAAGCACGAATCGATACATATTTTCGATACATGCAATCGTTTACAATCGAAATTTACAACTGGGTTGACAACAGCTGATTTTTACTCCATAGAGGTTAAAAACGATTTTTACTCCCTAAAGAGTAAAAATGCTACTTTAGACCCGCAACGCATGCATTACAAACGACCGTTTTTACTACAGTATGACAAAGAAATATAATATGAACCCTTGATGACTACGCTCAATTTTGTGGATGCCTCTGCGAACGCCACCTAGTATATTATAATACTAGACAAAAGTTAATTAAATTCCTATTTTAATAACTTTACTGGTAACTGTAATGTATTAATTAATGCTTTCCAAATACATCGTAATACAGTAAAGAACCTTTTGTCGTCATTAAAGATACAAGCGACCATTTTGTTACAAGATAGGACGTTTATTTATAGCCTCTCACTGGAGGCTCGAGGCACAAAAACTATCTTGACCTTGGAGTTGTTAACACCCCTTCCCTGCCCTCCCTACAAGTTGCTAGTTTGTTTACTCCAGCGATAAGATAATCAGTTCTCAAAATCGTAACGCACATTATGATGTTATAAATTTGCCGCACAGATAACAAATCAGATCAGATGTGCTCGAGCTACGAACGATGATGACAAACTGACAATAGGCTATGCTATATTTTTTGTGATCATCACAAAATAACCATTTGTTAGTCATATCCTGTGGAGATAAGCGTATGGTTCAGTTCTCATCGCCCAGCGTGGGAGCGGAAATGCTGAGATTCCTAGAAAGCGGCGGTTAAACCGAGCTGCTCTCAAAGCAAGGTCGGTTAAAACAAACTGTATTGTTTTACGATCAAAGGCGGATAATCCGATTATCGGTTAATACGAGGTTGGTTAAGAGGGGTCTACTGTATTTTGAACTGAAATTGATTGGATGGTGAGTGTAGAATTGTAAAAAAAAACAAGTTTTATATATTAAGTAACTTATGGGTGATTATAAATTTGCCCTAAAATTACGGTGAGGAAGTTAACATAAAATACAACCTCTACAGCAAACCTGCAGACTAAGCAAATCTCCATTTACCTCCTTCGTTTGCGCAAAACAAAAAAAAACACACCTAATCCCATTCCCTGTAGCCAGGAAACATAGGAGGTAATAAGGCTAACCGACACATTAAAATCAATGTTATTGGTACTTTCCTGTTAAAAAGAACATTCTATAAATCTAGCAAGGTAAAAGGAAATTTGTTTAGTTTGCAGGTTTGCTACGGCAGAGGTAACTTATTTTGACCTTAGTCCCAACTACCAAGATTTTTTCACAGTCATTTATATATTGACAAGGAGAACTAGGTTAGCTTTGTTTTGCAATTTTTTTTAACATCAACTTACAGCAAGACTGATTGCATGTTTCCAAATAACTAAAATACACATCCATCATCGCAACTATATCACTAAAACAACAGTCTAAATTATCAAGGAAGTCTAATCACATCACAATCATGACAAGTATGAATTACGTTTATAAACTCAGTAGTCTTTGTATAATTCTATTTTATGTTATCATCATGGGTCAATTAGAGGGCCGCCTGCCACTCTTTCACAGTGCACCGAGGCGTATATGGGTTAGTTTGGATTGATCAGTTTATTCCAATGACAAACAGGATATAAGTTACTCACAATAAGTTTAACCATTCTCATAAAAAACACCAACTTAACTTATAGAAAAGAGGATCCACAGAGATACACAAATTGAAGTCTTTAAATTAGGCCTACTATAAATTTATATCATCAACAAATTACACAACATATGATCAACTTTTGTTTTACAAAAATATAGACCTAACCTGGTTTTTTACAGATAAGTTAAACTAGAACTAATAACTTAAGTTAAGCTTACTTCATTCTATTTAATAATATAGCCTATTGTGGGTTCTCTGAGGAACCAGTACCTGCTAAAAGCAAAGAGGGATTCAAAATTTAGATTTTATTACAGATTTATATTGAGGAAAAAATAAAAATGGCAAATGTGGTACCAAAGTGATCATTAGATCATCTACCCCGATCATGTTAAGATTGTGGTTTAACATTAACAGGTCGTGAGTGATGAATCATCATCATATGTCAATCATCATCATATGCCAAAACTGTGGCAAAATTTATAGCATCTCCTGCAATTAGCTTTTTCAATTAGCTATTAGTATGTCAAATCAATAGTTTGTTGTAATGGTTGAACAGTAGGTAGTTGTAGGGGAGAAAGTGTATATAGATTAGAGCTCTTAATTAATTAGTGCTGTAAATTTGCCAAATGAATAGTTATGTTTATTCTTGACTTGACACAATTCATGTATAGAAATGTACTGTTTGAATAAAGGATTTTTTGATTTGATTTGAATCTTTAAGACAATGAGATCCTTCTGCCTATCAATGCCACTAACGCGGCAAAATGGTTGCTTAAGTTAGCAACCAAAAAACCTAAATCGACATTTAGCCTATCTTAAATTCCCAGCAAGTTCAAGTAGGTCTATATATTTTAAGTAGAAACCAGTCAAACAAATAAGTTACCGTAACCGACTTTAAAACTGATTTTTTCCCATCCCAGGCCTACCTTTTACGTACTTAGGCTATGTACATGTTTCAACTTATTTTGCCTTATTCAGTAGGCCCAAGTTATTGTTTCAGTTTCATTAAGCAGTGTTAACCCTAGCAGTGGCCAATGTTAGAAGTGTGGTCCGGCCAGCCAATTTTGGCGATTTTTCAGACCTTTTTTGGAAAATTCTTAAAAATTCAACCGTAGAAGTAAACTTAGCCAACCTCATATTCGTTTTGTTTGGAAAGAAAAGGAGATTCTAGAAATAGTACCTAATATAATAATGATATTGAAAGTTTTTTTTCTCGGTAAAGTGAAAAGAAGAAACAAATTTTGAATTTTCTTTTTGAAATTTCAAAAGCAGCCTGGGTAACATTTTTTCTACAGATTTTTTATAGGAAATTCATTAGGATACATTTAGTAGATAATCTAATTTCCTACATAGAAATATATAACATGTTGGGAAAATATTTTTTCTTAGTAAGTTTTTTTGGGCGTAATATAATAACAAACGGAGTACCGAAAAAATTTAAAACCGTACACAGTGTTAGTATGTGTTATAAAAAAGTTATAAAATATAGCCTATGTATATACAGTAGAACCTCTTTAATCCAAATCCCCGTAATCCGAACGTCCACTAATCCGAACCCCTCATTGCTGTACTCTATACACTGTACAGCAGTTCTTTATTGTATACTGTACTGTATTTAATTTACAGTACTGTTTATTCATCATGTTTACTACTGTATTAAATAAACAAACTGTATTTTACTTGATAAAACATTTTTTCACTTTTCCCAAAATAATGTTGATAAATTTTAGCCATGTTTTAGCTATTGTTATGTAAAAACAACAATATGTTCTGTAATCCGAACTATTCAATAGCCCGAACTACTCCTGGTCCCAATTAGTTCGGATTAAAGAGGTTCTACTGTACCAATAATGATATTTACATAAAGCTAATGAAGTAAGAAATCCAAAGAAGTCATAAAGTTTATAGTAAAAATATTTGTTTATTTATAAATAAAATAATATTTTTATGTTTTAACAATTTTGTGTAAAAAGATTCCTAGAATTTGGTATAAAACTTTTGTACCTACCAAATGTTTTTACTTCAAACCAACATAAAGTGTATTCAATTACCTACATAAAAATGTATAACACGCTGGGTAGGCCTACGGTAGCAATTTTTGTTTTAACGTGTCAGGGGCATAATAATATAATAAACGGAAAACCGCTAGAAAAATACTAACTTTTATAAACACAATTTTACACTGTTCCGTAAATATTCATGCATAATAAAATGCATGAAGATTACTGTTATTTACACACACACATTTCTCTAACAATACGAAATAATAACGAATTTAGTAATAGGCCTAAACCGCAGAAAACACAAGAGTGAAAATTCACTCTCGACGAAAAATTCGCAACAACACGCGAATACAAGGCACCTTTGACAGTGTATGAGACCTTTGACAGTAGTGACGCACTTTCGTCGTCTTCCTGAGAGAAAACGGAAATAGCCCTGAGCGCAGGGCTGCCACTACCTATCACAAGCTACATTTCTTCTTCAAAATGACATATTACATGACTAGTAATAATAACTTACACTGTATGTAATTCATATTTTCCGTACTAGCGTATTACGATGGTTGGCCATTGGTTATAAATTTCAAAAACAACTTTTTCATAAAATCGTACCTGTTGTAGGCTACAATCAATATTTCGTTCTAAATATCAACACCACAATGAATATAAAATCAATGGCTATCCAGTGGTACCACCCACAACATCCCAAGTCAAAAATTACCCGAGCAGGGTAATGCCAAAAAAGTTGTATTTTGACAGTTCCCAAGTGTCAGCTGCAACAGTCGTGCCATGCCAAAAATTCATTTGATTTCTAATCATCGTGACACTGTTAATACCTGCTACAGGGTTTGTTTATATACCTAATAAAATGAATGTTCAAAATGAGATCTTTCAAATGGTATATATATTTTGTTCACATTAGAGTTGATAAGTGTGGTTCTTTTACCATTAAAAAAATTTTGGTCCATACTATCGTATTACGCTGGTGGCCATTCTGGCCGTCACGGCAAACGGGCGTATTACAATCGTTGGCCACTGCTAGGGTTAAACAGTGCACAACTGCACAAACTGTGTTAAGTTGCCTAACCTACTGTGATCGTTTAGCTTACAAATGTAAACGAGGCCTAGGCTACATAAGTTAGGCCTATGTAAGTGAATTTCCAAGGTTTAACTTAAAGATCAGCCTTTCAACCATAAAGATAGCTTACCTATGTATCAAATCAGTATTTATTTAAATCACAATTGATTGGGTCTCAATTAACTTAAGTTAACTTATTGCAGATTGTTGACACTCTTAGTATGCTATAATGTGTGATCGTGTAAATGTTTTAGGTCTAAAACATCTGAGCTTTACAACAGATATTGAAACATAGACCTAATAAGGGCTCATTTGGGGTACACTTCCATAAGTTATCTGTTTGTACAAATAACCGAATGAGTAATATTGATTATTCGATTGTTTCATTCATTTCGTTAGTGAAGTTGGGTTAGGGTCAGTCCATATCAAATCAACACACTTTTAACATATTTTTTACCTTACCATCTTAGATTTTGATGAAATTTGGTATATAGGTTACCTTTATGAAGACTAAAAAAAATACCAAATTTCAGCTAAATATCTCAACCCGTTCCCAAAATACGGCCATTTGAAATTTTCAAAAAAATGGTCAAAATCGCGCTGCGGTAAAACTTTAAAATAGTCATAACTCTTCTCATGTTTAAGCTAGAAACATGGGAGAGGTGTCATTGTTTAGCCCTTTTTATGCCCTTTCTAATGATATGCAACACATAATAGGTTATGAAAACAAAAATTTTGTCAAATTCAAAAATAAATTTTCAAAATAAAATATTTTGAAAAACACATATTTTTATTTTTTTCAAAAAATTATTTTAAGTTTGTCATATTATCACTAATGTGTACACCAAGTTTGGTTATGGGATTGCAATGGGTTCATGGTTAAAATAATGTTTTATTAGTGGTGGTTTTTACTACATCAACGCAATTTAGGTTAAAATAAAATAAAAATCTCATTAAAAAAAATCTGGGTGGATAAAGATCCATAGGAAAATAGGTATAATATCAATGTTACCAGTTATGAACTAATTGAAATTAACTAACTGGAAAAACCTACAAAGTATATCCCTTGTAAATATTCTTAAAATAATAACATGATAAAAAAATGGATTTTATAAAATTAGCTTAAGATTTGGATATATTTTTTTGCTTCCGACATTTTTCATTTATATTAATTCATATATTTAATTGCAAGCTGAGTAATACTGTTTCCAGCAATTGTGCCATTATCATCTCTTGTTTCTACCTGTAGGAAGTTTTCATGTCTCTACTTGTTTTTCAAGTTGATACAAGCTCAAGTCCACTAGCACTACAGAGTTTGTTCACTTTGCATTTGAAGTCTGTGGTGCACACATATCACAAGAGATGATAATGGCACAATTGCTGGGAACAGTATTACTCAGCTTGCAATTAAATATATGAATTAATATAAATGAAAAATGTCGGAAGCAAAAAAATATATCCAAATACGCCTTAAGCTAATTTTATAAAATTCATTTTTAGCGAATTTCCCATATAGGAAATAAGCTATTACCGTAGGTCTCATGGTAAGACCTAGACCCGGGACCGATTTACTTTTTCGTTTTGAGGTCCCCAGAGGCCAAAAACACCATCCGTTCAAATTCATATTTATATATATATATATATTTATATATGTGTCCGTTAGCGTGATAACTCTAGCAAAATTGATCCGATTTTGATGAAATTTGGTACAAACGTGTAAACCTACATTTATTCGAACGAGTTCGCGAACCAGCATAATCGGACCATGGGATCAGGGGTTTATGGGGGGTTTTATGGGGTAAAAATGGGTTTTTCTCATTTTTGACCCTAAAAACTTTAAATTTCTAAATTTCTCTCTATACCAGTTTGAAGAGCTTTAAAAAACAAATAATTTAGTATATTGAAGTGTTTTTGAATGTTCATTGACTACAGAGAAAATTAAAAAAAATTGTAAATTTAAAATTCCCATGTTATTTTTATGGAGAATAAATAAACTGCTCTAGTTTGCTTGTTTATGGATATATTTTAATCAAATTTGGCAATTTGGTTTATTTCATACTAAGCTATCAATATTTCAATTGAAAAAACACACCTCAACATCTTCCCCGTAGCAGCAAACCTAACTACTCACTAAAATTAATGTTATTTAAATAGGAAATAAATCTGAAAATTTATAGGGAATATTTTAGTAGAAATCAAGCCGGGTAAATGGAAATTTGCTTAGTATGCAGGTTTGCTGCGACGGGGGTATATATATATATATATATATGTGTGTCCGTTAGCGCAATAACTCGAGCAAAAATGATCCGATTTTGATGAAATTTGGTACAAATGTGTAAACCTAAGTTTATTCGAACGAGTTCGCGAACCAGCATGATCGGACCATGGGAACGGGGGTTTATGGGGGCTTTTATGGGGTAAAAATGGGTTTTTCCCATTTTTGACCCAAAAAACATAAAATTTTGCAATTTCTTTCTAAACTATTTTGTAGAGCTTAAAAAAACAAATAATTTAGTATATTGAAGCGTTATAATGCGCCTAATAGTTACGGAAAAAATTCCAAAAAATTGTAAATTTAAAATTTCTATGTTATTCTTATGGAGAATAAGTACTGTTGTAGTTTGCTTGTTTATTAACACATTTTGCCCAAATTTGGAAAATGTTTTTATTTCTTACCAACTATTAACATTTTACATAAAAACACTTTTACCCTCCCTGTTGCAGCAAACCTAAGTATGTTTTAAACTGATTCTTTTTAAATAGGGAATAAATGTGATATTTTTAAGGAGACATTTTAGTGTAAATCCATTCAGGGAAATGGAAATTCGCTTAGTCTGCAGGTTTGCTGCGGCGGGGGTATTTTATCATGTTATTATTTTAAGAATATTTACAAGGGATGGATATACTTTGTAGGTTTTTCCAGTTAGTTAATTTCAATTAGTTAATAACTGCTAACATTGATATTATACCTATTTTCCTATGGATCTTTATCCACCCAGATTTTTTTAATGAGATTTTTATTTTATTTTAACCTAAATTGCGTTGATGTAGTAAAAACCACCACTAATAAAACATTATTTTAACCATGAACCCATGGCAATCCCATGACCAAACTTGGTGTACACATTAGGGATAATATAACCAACTTAATATATTTTTTAGAAAAAAATAAAATATGTGTTTTTCAAAATATTTTATTTTGAAAATTTATTTTTGAATTTGACAAAATTTTTGTTTTCATAACCTATTATGTGTTGTATATCATTAGAAAGGGCATAAAAAGGGCTAAACAATGACACCTCTCCCATGTTTCTAGCTTAAACAGGAGAAGAGTTATGACTATTTTAAAGTTTTACCGCAGCGCGATTTTGACCGTTTTTTGAAAATTTCAAATGGCCGTATTTTGGGAACGGGTTGAGATATTGAGCTGAAATTTGGTATTTTTTTTAGTCTTCATAAAGGTAACCTATAGACCAAATTTCATCAAAATCTAAGATGGTGAGGTAAAATAGGTGTGTTGATTTGACATGGACTGACCCGTTAACCTTTTTTACCTAACGATTTATCGAATAATCGATAAGTTATATCGATCGATATTATCATTCGGTTGTTTGTGCCAACAGATATATGGAAGTGTAATACTCCTCATTTGGATGAAAATTTGCATCCAGGCCCACTTAGGACATAGGTTCAAAAAAGGTAAGTTACACACATCTCAATATTTAGGCTAGAATAGGCCTAGGCTAAGTTAGGTCTGGGCTAAAAAGCACTACCTATTTCAAGAAGGGGTATAGAAAAAACCCAAACAAAATGGGTCTGGCTAGGAAAGACAACTTTTAAAACGCCACAACAAAATACAAACATAGCCTAGGCTACGCAATTTTATTATCTAACATGTAGGTAATTCAAATGTACCAATTTGCCAACACTAGCCTATGGGGAAACAAGGCCACAGAGAAGAACATTATGATTAGTTAAACAAATAACCCTAAGAGACTCATTCAACCTTTATAAAACTTCGAGCAACTCTTATTTAGTCTAATTGCGTTGTTTTATTGGGAACGCAAAACACTTACATGCTAAAGGCTAGGTTAGCACATGAATAAGCTAGAAACAATAAAAACACACCGATAAGTGCGAAGGTCTTTGAGCTTCTACTGTACCCAAGTTTATATTAGTAAACATTAAAAATAATCTGCATGGAAGGCAATTTGCGATTATTAAAGGTCAATCTTTGTTTTACGAAAAACAAAAACATCGCGAACAGTCAATATCAAACTCATGGCTAGACACTAAATACTAAAAACACTCAGACATAGACAAGAAGATGAACATGAAGACAAGCTATTTTAGACGTTTCTTCTAGTGATGTGCGATACGTATCGTATCGTATCGGAATATCGCGATACGCGAGGGACGATACGATATTTCGATACGATATTTGAAAAACGATACGTATCGTATCGCCTAAAACGATATTTGTATTTATATCGGCACATAGAGCGATACGATTCATGTCAAAACGATATTTTTAAGCTTTTTTGCGCAGGCCGAGCAAACTGCAAAATCTGTACTCTGTGGATGTGTAGTCTGAAATAGGAGTTTTTGATGTCTGTATTTTTGGTTTTTACTTGATAATGTACCAGTCCCATCCACTGAGCTAAAATTATAACTGGAGGTAGCACAGCCATGGCAGAAGTCTGTCAAAAGCGTGTCGCTGATTTTGTTAGGTTGGTATAGCAGTGGGTTTTCTTATCATAGCAATAACATGGCTTCTTATAACTAGGTTGGTATAGCAGTGAGTTTTCTTGTCATAGCAATAACATGGCTTCTTATGACATGACACCCGCCTCACGCAAACATGGCGGCTGGCGACACGCATCTTTGACATTCAGTGCTACCTCCAGTTAGATTGATAACTCAGTGATCCCATCCCAGTCCATCTCCACTAGCGTGCTATGGCTATCTGGCAGTCTGGCACTAGCAGTGCAGACTGCAGACTGCAGAATGTGGGAACTGTCTGTGGCTGTGGCAATTACATTAATGTATCTGCAATCCTAAAATGCTATGGGAAGGATAGGGAAACAGGTCCAAGACGTAGGGAGTTGTGAAGGAAGTAGTAAAGGCGAGCAGTGTGGAGTGTGGAAATGGAAATATGTATCTGCAATACTAAGACTGTTTTCAGAGTAAACTAATGATTTTCCTCGAGCAAAGCTTGGTCCCCAGGTACTTATATAAATTTGCCGTTTCTAGGTTAGGTAGGGGAGGGGGGAAACGATACGATACGTATCGTTTTTCGATATTTTTGACGATACGATTCGCGTATCGCGATACAGACGCCCGATTCGATACGGCGATACGATATTTTTTTCCGATACGTATCGTATCGCTGTATCGCGATACGCGTCCGTATCGCCCATCACTAGTTTCTTCAGGTTATTTTTCTTGGAATTAGTATTATGGTCATTGTTAAAAAAAGACAGGCAAAGAGGAATATTTTGTATTTTTATACTTTTTGGAATTGTTTAGAATAAACAGCAGTGTATGTGTATGTTCATATAATCAGTTACCGGTATGAGTTTGTAACGTTTATGTTTGTTATTCAGAATTCAGAGTCTGAACTCTGTTTCTTAAGTCAGAGGTTTGTGATATTATAGTGGTTGAAAATTGAACAAATTATTTTGACATCCCAAAACTTGAATTGAAATGAGGGAGAAGGGGTCGTTTCAACGGATTTGTGAATGGACCACCTGACCAGGGCTACAGATATACATAAACATGTATATTTGTAGCCCTGTCATTGACAGCGGATGACCATAATTGTCACAGCATTCTTGGAGATGAAGCAAAACCATTCTCCCGGTCAATCCAGGAAATTCAAAGTAATTTTTTAAAAGTTCCTGGGGTTACTACAGTTGAGTTTTAGTCTGTTATAATGGCGTTTCTCTTTACCACAATCCTTAATAAATCATAATAACAATTATATATCATATAATAAGTTTAATTAGTATGCCTAGACTATTTTCAAAGTATTGCAAGCATCCCAACAAGGATACAACCCTTGTTTTGATACTCTAGTATTGACACATAGTAAATATTAATCTGTGCAATTTTTATCCGTGCTACGCTTTAAAAAGAAGTCAAATAATTTTATTCAGCCCCAAGTGGACAGTAAATATGCATTAGTAATGTTTATGAGAGAAAAATTACTACACTTTTCCAAAGGGAGTGTTTTATTAATGTCAAACTCTTTCAGTCAGAAGGGAACAAATCTGCATGAACATAAACATCATCCAACGATTTCAGTCAAAAGTTTTAAGGTTCATCCTGCAAGCCCCAGCCCCGTGGTATGTTAATAACAATATCCTTCACAAGGACAGTGGAATTCCAACGGTGGGGCACACGGACGATTTCTCAGGTGCCGTTTGACGTCACTAACTGCTGACGTCACTAACTGCTGCGTCTGAATAAACAGACAGTTTTATAATTTTCTATTATTAAATTAAACTGTCATAACCTAACCAAACTAACCAAACGTGCTGATAATGGAAAAATCGAATAAAGGTTTACTAATCTAAAAAATAGTTTTGTTCATAAAATAAAATTATAATTGCCTAAAATTCAATTTTATAATTTTTTTATTATAAAATTAAACTGTCATAACCTAACCAAACCAACCAAACTTGCTGATATGAAAAAATTGTTGATAAAAAATTATTGCCGCCGGCGGGATTCGAACTCGAGACATTCGGATATTAGCCCGCAACGCTATCCACTACACCACCAAGGCCGATGACTCATATCCGTATCGTTGCGGTATTGGTGTTCCCTCAAAGTGACGTCAGCATTTAGTGACGTCAAACGGCACCTGAGAAATCTTCCGTGTGCCGTTTCGGAATTCCAACGGTTGAAGAGGAAATAACCAAATTTAGTGCAAAATATCTAAAGAAGCTTGAAAATCACTCCAATCACCTGGCTCTAAACCTTTTGGACAACAGTACCAGTATATACAGGCTGAAAAGGGTTCATGTCTTGGACCTAAGCTCACGTTTTGTTTGAACAATTTAATTTTCTCCTGTTTATTTACTTATTTATTTTTTCATTGAAATATTTTTAAGTTAGATGAGATCTGCCAATTGATATAGACTAAATAACGTTTTATTAATAATTGTTATTGTATTTGCTGAATGTTCGAAAAATGATTCGATTGTAAATAAAATTTGTGATTAAAAAACACCAGGTATAAATATATGATAACACAAGTCTCACCCGATCCAAATTAAAGTTGTAAAAAAAACAAAAAAAACTGTTTAGCCGTTCCGTAAAAACATTATACATTATAGCTTTGAATGTATGATTAAAAGCCTTTTTATAATAATAATAATAATACACCTGCTTATAATAATTATAAAAATAATAATAATAAATCAAATATTTTCTTTTTATTTAAAATTCCCTAACTTGTTTGAGAAAATTTTATTAGTTGAACAATTTAAGGGGAATTATTTCATATTATAACAATTATAATAACCTTATTAATAATGGCGATTAATTCATCCATATTCAAATACCAGTATTCTCTCCAACTCCAAGAAAAACAATAATGATGCATAAACGTAGAGTCATTTTTTTACACCATTTATTTCTGGTTCAATGATGACATTTAGTGAGTCGGTGGCTCAGTCGGTAGCGTCGCGGACTTCGGGCCCAAGGCAGCGATGTCGTGGGTTCGGATCCTGGTCACTACCGATAAAATTTTATCAGTACAGTTCACCTTTGTACTGTACCGGCTCACTCCTTGCCTTGCTGTTAACGATCCACGCACGGGCGCTTAGTCTATGTGGACGGTGACCATTTTATCACCCCCTCAGTGTTGACAAGATATCGGTTCAATATCGTGTAGTCATATCGACCATCACTTGCTACCGCTATCGATTATCGATTAAAACACACTAAAAAGGACTTATGAAAATAAACAAAAATTATGAACTATTAATATTTATTTTAATACTAACGCCGGAATGTTAGTCTGCCTTTTATCCCAATTAACTTATATTTACTTAAATAACGCGTCTTGGGTATACCTAACAAAATAATTTACTAACCTTTTAAAATAATGATTTGACAACTAAGAATCTTTTTACCTTATTATTATTAAACCCCAAGTAGGAAAACAAAACATGGACGGGGTAGTTTGACTCGAAACTCAAGAGAAGGAAATATTTTAGTGTGTTGTATCAGTCCTCTTTTACACAAACCCACAAGCTAGCTAAAATAAACCAAGTGAGAGCCATCGATGTATAATAACTCTACAGTTATTATACATCGATGGTGAGAGCCTGTATCATCACATTACTAGGGCTTAGGCTACTTTTCTTTTTTTTATAGTAGCAGCCTTAACTTAATGGCCTATTATATTAAAGCATTTTCCAACCAAAAGGTGGTTTAATATTGTATATTTCAATAATTCATACGCTAGCTGGAACAGGCCTGATAAAACTGATAATTACCAATCATTATTGCTATATATTATTTCCTAGAAAGTGTTGAAGTTAAAACATTTTACGATAGGCCTATCCTATACGTTCTAATGAACCATCTCGGTGTGTTTATTTAATTAGGCCTAACTTGGTTCAATTATTTATTTGGCCATTAAGCAATGCAATAGGCTATGTCACTCTCGATACAAAATAAATAATAATTAGTCCGCCTTGACTCACAAATGCATGCATGCTAGATAAATATTTCGATACACAACAGTGGCAGATGTAGGACCTCACTAACTGAACAGAACAATCCCAACCCAACAGCAAAGTGAATACCCACATAACAATTCAGAAGCTTAAGTCATATTTTTGGATGTGCTAATAATAACTTAGGCTAAGAAGCCGAAGAAGTATTTTTTATGATAGGAATAAAGCAATTAAGGAGGCGAGGATTGGCTTTGGCTTTGCTCATGCTTGGCGGGACATCATCAGCAGAAAACGGTCGATGGTTGGTTGGATGTCGTCGACGTCGATCACTGGTTGACTGGTTTGGTTATCGAATACGATCCGTTCGGTCGGTTGACAATCGACTGGTCGATATGGTTACGAAAAAATGTCAACACTGTGTTGGTGATAAAATGGGCACCTATGTGGTCGGGCAAATGCAAGGTTAAAAGAGGCCGCCAACCTCTTTTTTAAAATAAAAAAAAAAATGTAAAAAAGTATTCACAGAAGTGTTAACAAAATAAAATACCCCCGCCGCAGCAAACCTGCAGACTAAGCGAATTTCAACTTGTCTGATTACATTTTTACTAAAATATTTCCATAAATAAGACATATTTATTCCCAATTTAAATAACATTAGATTTGATTTAACAAGTGCTTAGGTTTGCTGTTTTTTTTTTTACTAAAAAGTGTTTTTTGACCATATGTCAATAGTATAGGATGAAATAAATAAATTTGCCAAATTTTATCAATATATATCCATAAACAAGTAAACTACAACAGTTTTCATTTTCTCCATAAGAATAACATGGGAATTTTAAATTACACTTTTTTTTATTTTCTCCGTGACCGTTAGGCATACAACAGCGCTTCAATATACTAAATTATTTCTTTTTTTAAGCTCTACAAAATGGTTGAGAAAGAAATTGCAAAATTTTTTTGTTTTTAGGGTAAAAAATGGGAAAACCCCATTTTTACCCCATAAAACCCCCCATAAACCCCTGTTCCCATGGTCCGATTATGCTGGTTCGCGAACTCGTTCAAATAAACGTAGGTTTACACATTTGTACCAAATTTCATAAAAATCGGATCATTTTTGCTTGAGTTATCGCGCTAACGGACACATATATATATATAAATATATATATATGAATTTGAACGGATGGTGTTTTTGGTCTCTGGGGACCTCAAAACGAAAAAGTAAATTGGTCCCGGGTCTAGGTCCTACCATGAGACCTACGGTAATAGCTTATTCCCTATATGGGAAATTCGCTAAAAGAAAATAACAATAAGAATGAACATCGTGGGTTCGACCAGACCTGAGACACCCTGTATCATAATGAATTTAGATACAAATATTTAATCTTCTTTAGGTTTCATTCATCCAATAGATCTTGAGGAAGCCTTCGACGTAGCCTCATGTTCTCAGTTGCTTCGCCAAGATGAAAAGCTTGTACACCAGGGACATTGTCTAAGGACTTCAGAAATTTGGAGGTGGTTTTTTGTAAGGCTGAGATAGACTCCACCCCTCTTCATGTATATGCCTGTTTCTAACAAACCATAGGGAGCATTCACCGCTATTCTTAGAATTTTTTTTAATCACTTGAATTTTGAAGAGTTTGTTTTGATATAGCTATAATCCCCAGATAGGAGATCAAAAATATTAAAGTATTGCGACCATTGCAGCTGTCGGCCATTCTTTAACCGCTTAAAAACTGCAGTACAGTAACAGTATCAACAATCACAGAAAGCTCAGAGGTACCTAAGGTAAGAGGTTCATAGCCCGGCTTACACGCTACGATAAAACGTAACGATTTGTCTGCAACGACAAAACGTTGCATGCAAGACCACAGAAAACATACTACTAACTAAAAAAGACGTAACGTGTAAACCGGTCGTCGTTACGTTTTGTTGGAGTTGGAGTGAGGTTGGAGTTGGAAGGTTGGTGGAAATTGGAAATCTCCAGTCTCCAGTCTCCATACCAATTTTGTAGATCGTAGCGACAAAACGTTGCGTGTAACGGCGAATAAGTCCATTGCTATGTACTGTACTGTGTAGTACTGTTGTTTAACCGCTGTATATTTTGACTGTGTAGAGGAGGTTTAGCTTAACTGTTTTCGTTTTGTGTTGTGTGTCAGTTAAAACATTTATTTGTCACTATGTCAGACATACGCCAAGCCTCTCGTGACTTTTTCATAGAATTCATTGAACTATACAAGAGTTTCCCTTGTTTATGGCAAATCAAACATAAAGACTATTCTGACAGGAACAAGAAAGACCTGGCCTATGTAGAATTGATCAACAAATATAGAGAAGTCGACCCTGCTGCAGACAGGGCAATTGTTGTAAAAAAAATTAACTCGTTTAGAACAGTGTACAAAAAGGAAGTGGGGAAAATTAACAGATCCCTCAAATCTGGAGCAGGTGCTAATGAAGTATACAAACCTAAATTATGGTATTTTGAACTTCTTCATTTTTTGAATTATATTGAACCATCAAGGAAGTCCACAAGCACAATCGATGAATCTGATGAAGAAACTATGATTGAGGTGCAGGTGAGTTAAATCCAAACGATAGCCTACCATCGAACGAAATAATCGATAGATCGATATTTTTCATTCTGTTGTTTTTGACAACAGATACGGAAGTCTACCCAAATATAAGTTATAACATTAAAATCCAAAATATTTTATAATTATCATAAGAATATGGATAATTAATTGGCCTACTGTAATGCAAAAACAAAATGTTGCTACCACGTTCAACCCTTTAAGTTAGAGTTTTAGGCCAAGCATTTTTTTAAAGGATGTTTTGCAGTACAAAGTAAAAGAAATGTGTTTCTTTTTTGGGGGATTTATATCTTACTTATTAATTTAAAAAAAAAATTAAATTATTAATATTGAAAAAAATTACAAGTTTATAAATAAATTGTATTTGAATTGTATTGGTTTATAACTTAGGCCTATTTATTAATTTAAAAACAAAATTATTAACAATACTTATTTATAATTTATAAAATGGAAATTATTAAGATTAACAAAATTATAAGTTGATAAATCAATTGTATTTGAATTTTTGGTAGCCTAATTCTTACCTTATCAGCGTACCCTCGGAAAATGGAATTTTCTTTTTTCAAAATGTAGGAATTAAATAAGTAACGCCCTGATACTGAAAATGTTATTTATTTCGGAGCAAAATGTTGGAAATACCAAAAAAATCTGAAAAACAAAAAAAAACTACATTTTTGCGGAAATAGGCCATGTGGGTACTGAAATAACTTAACCGGTAGAGCAAGCCGGAACAAGAATTTGCAAGAAGTTTTAAGTTCCGATGAATATTAACGGAGATAACTTACAACTGGAAAATCATCGGAAAATGGAAAAATAACTGTGGCATTTGGACGTTTTGCGCGGAATAAAACTATTATTTTCAGAATCAGGGAGTTGTTTCCCAGATTTATAAAAAAATTTTAATCTTTCGAGGGTGCACTAATAAGGTATAAGAATTAGGCCTATCGGTTTTTTAAAATAAAAGCTTCGGTAGCGTTATCGTAACTCGTGGCAAGCATCGGTACTACAAAATTAATATTGCAATACATACATTTCTTTTTACTGCACTAAAAGGGTTGACTGTTGCAAAACCATTACAAGTTCTATGCTAATTTATCCTGCCAAGGCACTGATCCCTCATTGTTGAAATAATCACTGAAATTGTTTTGAACTATTTTGGCTGATTTCAAAATTGTTCCTCCCGAATGTCGTTGTGTGGTGCAACTTATCTGGATTACATCTTTCGCCTTTCATTATGGTGCTGTCCTCAATATTTTCACGATCAAATAAGCCTCAGGAGGCGAGTAGGTAGTTAAGTGACCTTTTGCGCAAAAGATTATATAAAGCACAGCCTAGAAATGACGCATTCAATGTTTTCAACATCCATATTAATTGCAGTAGCCTATGTGGTACTCGAAACCGAGATGCCAAAATTCCAAATGTGTTCTCAATAATTCAGTGTGCTCAGGATAAGCGATAATTGTATATATTCTTCTTTCATCTGTAAGTGACCCCCTAGTGTACGCGGTTTTAATAAATCTGGACGCATTGCAAATGCCTCATCACCTACAAAACATAGTTTAGTGTACGAGTCAAATTGGTTATTGGTTCAGATTCTGGAATGTTCAGTTTTTTTTTCAACAAGTTTTTTGGTAAAAATTGAATTATTAATCACTCCTCCATCACAATAGATGAACTCGTAATTTGCGTTAGCTATAGTCACGAGGACGATGCCATAGACTAACCAACACAAGTAGACTTCTCATCCCATTGTAAATTTTGAAGCACGTTTTTCGTGTCTAGTTCATGTACGTGGCACAAAGGCGCCAGTGTCGATGAAACTTTGCTTCCATTATTTTAGGGTTAATTTCTTGATTTGTGCTTTACTGTTTGGTTATATAACTAGGGGACAAGTTATTGTTTATGATTAGACCGTATTATTTGTTTAAATGAGGTTTTAAAAGGGCTGTAATAACGGGAAACAAATTGTAAACAAAACACGACCTCTACATAAACCGTACATGAACTAACAATAATATTGTCTTCAGCTGTTCCATAAGGATGAGAAATCTACTAAGGGAGTATGTTTTATCTATGACGATGCTATGAGTTTTCTTGTAGTTGAAGTAATAGGAACCACATACTGGCTGGAGGAACAATCCTTAAATGCTTTCCATCAAACGAACCAAAGCGATGAGGAAACTGCCACATGTCTTCGAAGTCGGAAGCTACAGTATTTCTATCCATTCAGCTGTAGTAGTTGGTAACTGGAATAAACAAATACCTATTATAATGATGTCAAACAAATTATAGGGTAAGCAAATCTTTGTAAAAGTACACCATTTCGATGTTACAAGGATTACATGGTCTCCTAATTTAAAATTTCATAAAGATACTTACTTACTTTCTGTGTCCGGAAATCAGACTTCGCTTTTCCAAAAATTAGCTACCGATATGGCTTTGTCATTCGCTTGTAAAATATCATTTAATGTGCAAGACTGGTCTAGGCGTGGACAGATCAGCAGATGGATCAGCAGATGGACAGATCCTGAACAGAACCACACGCACACAAGATGTTTTCTTCGTCTGGTAAGAGACCACATTTCTGCATGTTTGTCTTGCATTTTGGTACCTCGACCCTGATTCCATTTAGGGTCTTCCACACCGTGTAATGCAGGCCTCCACCAGGAGCCAGTTCCTCCCTGGCTGGTTTGGGAGGGTTAGTCAACGTGGCCTCCCACCTTGCCACCAGATTGCTTGAGAGTGATCCAACCAGGACTCGTGTCCGTGATAAAAAACTTGTTCTGGACCGAAGCCGTCCCTCTGCAGGTTGGTGGCCGTGTAATGGGTGACGAGGGTCTGTCTCTTACTTAGTCCTTTCTGCGTCGGCAGCGACATCACGTCGGATTGATGGAGGTGCAATCCCTATGTTAGGATAGAGTTTGTATACTGGGGTTGGTTTCAAACACCCAGTTACAATCCGAGCCATGTCATTGACTGCAATGTCAAACTTTATTGCATGTGACGATGCATTCCATACTGGTTCCGTACTCCACAGCCAACACACTGAGCGCTAAAGCTGAGGTTCTGAGGACATTAGGGATAGCACCCCAGCATCTGATGGTTAGCTTCCTGATGATATTATTCCTCGCTGAGACTTTACCTCTTGTCGCAATACAATGCGCCTTAAATGTCAGTGTGCGGTCCAGTATGACACCAAGATATTTGGGTGTAGAACAATGCTGAAGACGGTCTCCCTGCCACCTCACATTCAACTCACGGCCTGCTTCCCTATTGTTTAGGTGAAAGGCACAAACTTTTGGGTCTTAGCAGTTTTCGGCTTGAGGTGATTTGCTTCATAGTACTGGGAAAGTTCATTAAGAGTCATAGTCAGCTTCTGTTCCACCTCTTCAAAACTCCTACCTTGTGCCGCCACCGCCGTATCATCGGCATATATATACTGACGTGTTCATAAAGATAAGAAATAATAACCTTATTGGGTTCATTCCTATGATGATTTGTGTACATATTGGTTACAGTGTTTTTGTTTGTTTTCGCAGAACGATGAACTTGAAGATCAGGCGAGTCTGAATGTTAGTGAGAGGTCTGAAACCCATCTAACAGGTACCACACAGTGTGTGACTCCATCAATACCAAGCACATCGTTGAGTCTACCTAATAAAAGGAAACTACATGTGGTTGAGACTGCGATGCTAGAAACAATGAAAAGGGTTGGAGATAAACTTAATTCAGTGAAAGAAAGTGACCCACATGACATTTTCGGCAAACATGTAGCCGACAGACTGCGCAACCTCAAACCTCATCAACTGAAATTTGCTCAAAAATTAATTTCAGATGTTCTGTTTGAGGCAGACATGGAATCGTTAAACAGATTTTGTAGGATTACCGGCACTGTGGATCCAGTACCACAATACAGCGGTCATACTACTTCATAGAAAGAAATAAAAGTTACTCAAAGAAATAAAAGTTTGTATTTTCTTACCTTAATGAAATGCTTTAATAAATCACCTTGTATGTTTCAGGTATTATTTTGCAGAGGGATGGTTGAGAAATTAGTGTTGTGCATTCCAAGTCTTAAGTTGAAAGTATCTGGTTCGAGACCCATCTGGGTAAACCAATTTTTTCTAGTTCTTTTTTTCAAAATTTGTTTTTATGAACTATTTAATCAAAATACTCAACTGATAAATGTGCTTTTCAGACTAAATATTTATCGAACAAAAAACCACTAAGTGGTAACACTTTCCCCGCCAAGTCAGCAATCCAAAAATGATAATAAATCATTACTTTTTCCGCCAAGAAGTTTGGCAACTTGGCGGCAGACTTTTGATTGTTTTTTTTTCATTAAAGTTAACGTTCGTGGATAATTTCACAAATCAACTTCTCTAATTAATTAGCTCAACTAAGTATAATAATTTTGAGGTAATCAGTAAATATAAAACCATCACTATTATGATTTTATGAAATTTGGCACAAATAAGGTCAAATTTCGTAGAATAAGCTCTCACCTAGCAATGTACTAATGGGAGAGAACTTGTTTATAATTGATTTTCCTTTATAATAATTAGGAGTAAAAGGACTACACAGTATGGTTTCTAAAGTCCATGGAAGAGAAGTTTATTTACAACAAATTAATAAACATAGCAAACACATGGCATATAATTAACACATGACAGCTGCTTCTAACTTAGTACCAAGAAGGCAATAAGGAACAAGATTATAAATAAACTAGCAACAGAGCCCGTTGTAGTTAAATACAACGGTCCCTAGAAAGTACAGTAGTACATAATATATGTCCTTGTAAGTACCTGAACATTTTTTAAAGAATGAAATTGTTTAGAAAATAAACTGATGTTCTAAGATCGTTGTGCCTTCACCAACCGTTACAAAATAATCCAATTTCTCAGCATATATTTTGAATTGGCAGTCAAAAACTCTTGCTGCAGCTTCGATTTCGACATTACCGGCGTATTCCCCATCTTTGGTCATCAAATTTCTGTATTCCGTCACGTTTTTTACTTCTTGTCTATATGTCTTATCCCCTAAAATAAAAGAACAATAGTAGTCCCAGTTGACGACTTCATCAACTACTGTGGATCGTATATCACTGTATCTGGATTGAGATTTATGGCATAAAAATGAGACACTTCTAAAGAAACATTTTCTATCACCAACCATGTAGTGAAGAGTAAAGTTATTCATTTTTCAACTAATGTAAAATATTGAGTCTATAACGAACAGTTCAAAATAACGAATATTAAATACTATTTTAAACTGTGAATTATAAATTAAATTTTAATAATTTATAATTGACAGTTTAAAATAATAATTTTTGGTTATGAAATCCATACATCACTTAACTCACCAATACTTAAATGGTACAGATTAAAAACATTACTTTAGAAACACACACTTTACGGACCTCACTTTAACCACCAATTCAAATAGTAAACAACTAAATGTAAACAAAGAAAAATCAAGGAAATAACAATAAAAAAATCAGCCGTTAAACTATAGGTTGTGTTCCATATGATCAGATGATGCATACTGGCTAACCCATTATTACTACCATAAATTTTTTTAGATTATTCATACCGGCAAACGTATTACTACCATAAATAAATAAAACTCAAACTTTACTAATTATTTGGAAATCTACACAGATTTTATTGACCTATTAATTAATAAAATCGGTCCAGTAGAACTGTAGATTTAGTTGTAGAAAGTTAACAAAAATCTCTCCAATTCAATATTTTCTCACCACAATAAATTAGGAGGTTGCTAAGCTTTTTTGCAAATAACTCTTAAACGGTGAGGAAATCAACCAAAGTGGAAGGTGATATTCTGAAAGAGAATAAAATTTGCTACAAAGTACTCTTAGACGTTTTTTGAAAATATTCAAAAAAGGCAACCTAAAGTTAACTACAAATAGAAATTTTAAAATATAAACTATAAAAAAAATAGTTTTAATGTATTTTTGCTTTTTATTATTTTTTCACCAAAAATAATTAATAAAATCAAACTTTCATAATTATTTGCAAATCTACACAAATTAGGCTTTCCAACGATACATTAGTTAACAAAATCGGTCCAGTAGAAGTCTAGATTTAGTTGTACAAAGTTTAACAAAAATATCCCTAATTCAGTATTTTTAACAACTAAAAATTTGGAGGTCACTTATCTAATTTGACAATAACTTTTAAATGGTGAGTAAATCGTAGAAAATGCACGTGATATTCTGAAAGAAGATAAAATTTCCTACAAATACCCTCTGTGTATTTCTTGAAATTATTTAATAAAGGCAGCTAAAAGCTGACTACAAATATAAACTTTAAAATAAAAACCTGAAAAAAAACAGTTTTGAATGTATTTTTGTTATTTTTATTTTTCCGCCACAAAAATTAAATAAAATCAAACTTTCATAATTATTTGCAAATCTACATGAGTAAGGCTTTCCAATGACTCATTAATTAACAAAATCGGTCCGGTAGAAGTCTAGATTTAGTTGTACAAAGTTTAACAAAAATATCCCAAACTCAATATTTTCTCATTATTATAAATTCGGAGGTTGCTTAGCTTTTTTGCAAATAACTTTTAAATGGTGAGGAAATCGACCAAAGTGGAAGGTGATATTCTGAAAGGGAATAAAACTTCCTACAAATTGATACCATACACTTCTTGGAAACACTAAAAAAGGCAGCTAAAAGTCGCACCCAAATAAAAAGTGTGAAAAACACCGTTTTCAATGTATTTCTTATTGAAAACATGTTTTTTTGAAATTTTTCACCATAAATCATAATAAAAAAAAACTTTCATAATTATTTGCAAATCTACACGACCTAAGCTTTTCAACGACCCATTAATTAATAAAATCGGAACAGTAGAACTCTAGATTTAGTTGTACAAAGATTTTTAAAACTGAATTATATATTTGTACAAAGATTTTTAAAACTGAATTATATATAGAATAGATTCTAACAAGAGATACTTGCTCAATGAAACTAGTTTTATGGTATTTTTTAAAGTGATCGAGCAAAAGTCTGCCGCCAAGTTGCCAAACTTACATACATTACATTGTTTTTCTTGGCAGATAAGTAATGATTTATTATCTTTTTTGGATTGCTGAATTGGCGGGGAAAGTGTTACCACTTAGTGGTTTTTTGTTAGATTTTATTTATTTTTGTAGAAAATTAACAGTTAAAATAAAAATCCTCTTTTCTCTGATATATAGACCACAGCACAACTACATCTCATTTAATTTCAATAATATTGTTTGTGTAGAACTAAATTCTACATTTTTGGTCTTATCTGCTTTAAACCGATTAAAAACTTTTTGACACACGTACCAAAATTACTATTTAACAAACCCCCTGGGCTTAAACTCAGTTTCAAATTTCATCAATGGTCATCTTGAACAACATAAAATGTGTTGGTGTTACATAAGTGTTCTGATAATTAAACCTGTATATCTAAAGACTAGTGTAAATTGAGCCCTTATTAGGGAAGTAAAAATGTAACCAAACAGATTAGGTTTGTTAGAAATAGCATATAAGGCAAAACAAATATTGAAAAACTCATTTATCCTAAATTTACATATCACTTTTTAATTGCTTGTTTAACATACGTAGAGTGATTTTCCTGAATGTTTTATTTGTTTTAGTGTATCAAAACATAAAACAAACCTTAGTACTAGTACTAAGTTTCAAGAGTATGTTTTATCTATGGTTTCAAGTTCCTAGGTTTCATATGTTTCGATAAGTAGTATTAAACTGTTAAAAATGACAAGCTGCTGTACCAGTGTACCATCGGTACACTGCATTTTTCAATGGAAAGTATCGCGGAATATCACTGCTCTAAGTAATTTTATATAGCAAGTTAGTTCATATCATTCGGTATACCTGAAAAAAATACTTTGTAAAAGTTTTAAAATAATTTTTCAGCTGTTCCTATGAATTTCTCTAACATTTAAATTAATTGAGATTTAATCGCAGCTGGTCCTTCTTTTGTTTTGATTTTAATCCCATGTTATTTAAATGGGCCAAAATCGTACTTTGAGGGCTTGCCAAGGGTTTATGGGTCAACGCACCGACTTGAGACCCTCAAAAGGCACATCTACACGTTAAGGGCTTTCAAACAACATTAAAAACATTAAAATTGAGCCAGTGGTTTGGGCTGTAGGTCCGTTACATTCAAGGAGAAGGAGAAGGAGAAGGAGAACACGGAAAATTTGTGAATTTTAAAACTAGTTTTTCTTGGCTCAAACACAACCGTTTTTAAATTCTTTTTTTTATTTTGTTGAGAATGAGTGCCCCTATCCAGTAGATGAATAATTATTTTAATAGCTTTTGTTTCTTCAGAGCTATAGACGAGTAAAAAAGCCACTTTGTCACGTCATGTATATATACACTGCAGCAGCTGTGTACTGCTGGGGGACTTGGCGGGGCAGAACGCTGCCGCGTTCCTTAATTATTTTGTGTTTTTATGTATTTATTATATATTTTTTAGTGATCTGTCAGCAGATTTCCGTACAATTCAACTTTAGAAGTTCTTAATTATTAATTGTAAATCTAATATCTGTTGAAAGTTAAAATTAGTAACATTTTAACTTCTTCACAATATCTAACAAATATAAATATCTGGATTTGGATATTGATAGATGTATTAAGTATCCAAGTGAAATGTTTATAAGATATTCTATAGATATCCCTGTGCTGTTAGGGTTATTTTACAGAAAACAATAGAAAAAAATATTGGGCACTATAACAATTATTGACAACAAAATATCTAACCTCTAATCTCTAATAGTAAACAAAGCAATAACAATGGTTACATGGGGTGAGCGTGGTGTGGGCCGAGCGCCGCTAGGACTACCTGACTATATGTTGTGACAGTTTTGACAGCGAACCGGATAAACTAAGTAAGTGTACCCTTATACTTGCAAATTATCCATGCATCTGCGTCCATTTATGCGAGCCTTTGAAACCTGTTTTCAAACTTAGTGTTTTAGGAGCGTTCTTTTTACCTAATAATATTAGCATAAAAGTTAGCCATTAACCTAGCCTAACCTAACTAAACCTAACCTAACCAAACCTAATCCAACCAAACCTAACGGCTGGCTCTCCGAACTTGTACTTGGCCTGCGAGGGACCCGAATAGTGACCACCGTGCGGAGTTGGGATAAGCCCTGCCAACCACAGAGGCTTATGTTAACCCCAACGATATACAACACTCCTCATCACTTCTGCTTCATTGAACAGACCAGATTTATGGCCTCGGTGCTCACACTACTTATTAAGCCGCGGCGCTCGCCCCACTCGACGCTTGCCATACAACACCATAACAATATGGCGTTGACTTAAAAAATAGCAAATTTTTCCGAGAGAGGAAGAAGAAAGTGCAGTCACCGTCCACTCAACAGCTCAATCGGAAAATCGGTGGTGTTTGTGGTGAGTAGTTTTGGTTGGATAAGTCAACTGATAATCGTTTGAAAAATACGAAACGATTGGAAAGTGATTGACTGAACAGTCAACCATTTCATAAATAGGCCCCCCTGATCTAGGTCTTACAATGAGACTTTGGGTAATAGCTTAATTATTCTCCTAATGTTAATATGGAAATTCGCTAAAACTTAATTTTACAAACACCACCAACTTATTCTAATTTACCCTTTCTTGCCCATTTACTGGTTATAAAGCTATAAGCCTTTAAATTTTGCTTAATATGTATTGCGTATAAAATTATTAAGAAAAATAAAACAGCTGATTACAAGTTGATGTTAAAAGAAATTTGCTATTTTGAAAAGAATGTTTATCAACATTAGAAGCAAATAATAACATGATTTCTTATTTTTAGAGCCCGATTCTGCGCAAAAGAAATCATGGATGTGCAAAGACTATACTGTTTGAAACACTGGGTGAAATACTCCTCTTTTACGCTTAGTTTGGAAAATTATGTTGTTTTGACTAATTCATTGTTACTGCTGCAAAGTGACAATCATTTCAAGAAAATATTGTTTTGGGGAGTCCTTCAAGGTTTAGAAGCAGATTATTACATTTCTTTTGGCTATGAAAAAGATGCTTTAGTAGGGAGAAAGTATTTTTACAGGTAAGTTTTGATTACCTATAACAAAAAAATTACTTATATAAATGCTAAATAAAACTGAGATGTTCATCTCGGTAGCTCAATCAAAGTTAATTCATAGACAACCCTCGTAATTTATCCACCCAATGTTAATTTTTACAGTGTAAAACCGGCATTAAACACTTTACTTTCAAATTTTAAATCTGAGACTAATTAATCTAGTTTCTTTCAGTAATGCAGTAATTAATGATGATGTTTAAAGGTGAATCTGTGCTTACCGGTACATAGCTTTATTTTAAGACAAAAATTATAAAAATTGGTCAGGTAGAAGAGCCAAACAAACTCGGAAAAGAAAAACAAAATTAACTCCCAAAACAATTGTACAGGGAGGGAGTTGCTTTTGTGCATAATTTAAAATATTTACGTCAGATAAATGAATGCCAATGCTTGATACCTTTAATTTAAGACCAAAGGTAAGGGTAGAAGAGCCAAACCAACTAGGAAAAGAAAAACCAATAATTATTATAGATATTTACTTTACTTCAAATTAATTTAACTTTTCTTGGTTAGAATGTGCAAGAAAATCTTTCATCATACAAATTATATTTGCACAGTGATGATTGCCTGAACTGGAAGCTTCTTCCAGTTCCTCAAAGAGAACATTTAGTTCTCACAGAGCTCTGCAAAAGACCATTCCAGGGAGATCCTGGACTTGTTGTGGAGGTTGTTGATGATTCCTCGGAGGATATCCCAGATCAAGATGCATCAGTTTCTGCGGAAATGGGAGGTGGTGATGGTGAAACGGAGATCGAAACAAACCAAAGCTTTGTGACAGAGAATGAAAGAAAATTATCTACATTGTCTGGCGAACAAAGTTTGAGGAAGAGTAAAGAGGTATTTGAAATATATTTAAAAGTCAAGCTTGTTTTTGTAGGTCCAAGGTATTTACATATTTTTTAACTAGATTTATTGTCCTCCTGTCTTTGCTAGGGTAGGTAATTCTTAAACTAGGTAAGGTTTTATAAATAATCTTCCCCAAAGAATCTTCCCTTCTTCCTCAAAGCACTTAAACTTTAGATTAATGGTGCTTATTAGTTAAAATTATGATTTGTTTAGCAGCCAAGTCAACTACCACTGAATATACACTTGAACTTGAAACAAATATTTTTATGATAATATGTTGAAAAATCAAACCATTTTAGAAAACATCAAAACAAAGGTAGACCTAATTAATGCACAAGGTACCATACACAATTTTGTAGGGGATGTTTCTCATACTAACCCAAAAATAATTGATAGAATGTGTTGGTATACCCTAGTACGGTACTTAAAGTCTAATGTCGTAAACTTATGTGCAAGAGTCACAGGGGTTCAATCATCAGCTTGTTCTAACAAAATTGATTGGATTTACACAGCTTTCTCTTAAAAGACTCTGGCTCAGAAACAAAAACTATGCTGTGTCACTATTTTAAAACATATACAGTAGACTCCCTCTTATCCGGACTCTTCGGGACCGAGGCCAGTCCGGATAACGGGTTTTCCGGTTAAACCAACTAACCAACTCATTAAAATGGACAGTTTAAATGCATACTGTATACAGTATTGGAGAGCATTGTATTTAGACACATGATCACTGGTTTCAAATCTTTCTCACGAGAACAGTTGTTTTAGTACCGAACACTTCTTGCCGATATAGTCTGGTTAAAAGGTGTCCCGATAAGAGGGAGTCTACTGTATTAAAGGGCAGTGCATACCGGGAAGTGGAAGTGACGCAAATTTAGTTCTAGGAAGTTCCTGTGAGGGACTGTAAAACAACGGTTGGATATGAGAGGACGCACACCAACACGAATCGTTCACGCGCCTGGTTCGCTGCATGCAGCGTTTTCCGGTGCGAACTGGAACCATACAGTCAACAGTCACTAGTCAGTTAAAAAGTGCCTTTAGTTTCACCCATCTCACAATAGTAATAATGATGTCATATGATAATACTTTTCTTTTGTGTTTTGCCTGTTTAGACCACAACAACCAGCAGCGAACTGAAAGAGGAGGATCGATTAGCAGCAACAGTCCAATTGATCTCAGACGAGGCTGCTATTGTTCCGAGGGGAGGACTGTTTAAGCAAACAGACGGAACCTGTGTCCACAGTAGGGCTTTTGAGGGGATAAAACTTGAAGACGCTGACTCCATGTGCAGTTTTCAACACTATCGAGCTCCTCGGCACGATTACAATACAAATCTGATGATAAGATGTGATTACAACTATGCACTCGATTTCCTCGATACTATTGACAAAGATTTGCCAGCAGGTGTGTTATACCATATTGATAATCCATAGTGGAATTAAAATTTATTTTTCCTACAGTTACCTAACAATGTACATGTTCTCTCACAGATTTTTTTTTTTTTTTTTTTTTTTTGAGAAAGCAAAGTGGCCAATTCGCTCATCAGTGAGACAATGTTAACATTGTCTCACTCTAATTACTTTGTCTCACTCCAGATTTGCATCGTGAAGGCACGAAATAGTGAGCGCGTAACATGCAGTCAACGTCGTATGCGCGCGAAATACGTTGGCAGCACTGGCTGTAAATCAGCTGGTCAGCTGTTGTACTGTTGTATTTGTCACTTCGCATTAAATGTTATGTTAAAAGTTCACTTCTGTGTAAAAATAGGTTATGTTTCTCCACCAATTTATTTGTTTTATGGTAACTGTAGGAAAAGTATAATGTGCAACTCGAGTTCAAAGTACAATTGCCTCACTCGAGAAACCATTCCTCACTCGCCTACGGCTCGTGAGTAAGGATTTCTCTCGAGTGAGTCAATTGCTCACTTTTCTCACTAGTTGCACAAATAACTATTTATTTTTACCCAAGAACTGGAGGGGAGTGAGATGCCTTGTGTATTTTGGAATTTTAAGAATGATAACTTTGTTGACTTGGTTATCTTCCTGTTTTCTTTAGGCAGGATTTTTTAAAGACTACCAGTATACTGTAGCAAAAAATAAAAGATGGGTCCTGTTTTTACAAGTTAGTTTTTACAGATAAACTGAATTGATGAAGCTTTCAAAGTAGTATTTAGCTTTTGTATTCAATGTTCTACTGTGATGTAATGTTAAGCAGTACATTTTATATGCTGTTTGGTTTGTTGAGTAGTGTGAAGAGAAATTTCACTGACCACTTTGTCATTCTTTGAGTGTTTTATCTACATTAAGGTAGGACCATTTATTAAAAGCCCAGTGAAGGACAACTGGGTCCTATTTCAAATGATCTAAATGCTACTTACTCGGATATAAAGCCAGTGATAGTTTGATTGTTGTAGTCATGATAGTAGCTTGGTAAATAGAGAGAGAGAGATAAGAAAGAAAATTTATCTTTCAACTGTAAAATCACTAGTGTTAATGTTTTCCTTTAGGAAAAAAAAAATAAATCAGTGGTTTTTTTAAGGTAATTGTTGTGTTTAGACTGCTGGTCCGCCCAGTTGGTAGAGGGTGATAGATCTATCATCCTGCGTAGCCTGCACTGGCCGGGGTTGATGTTCTTCCACTACCTGAATGGTCCAGACCATGGCTTCATCTACGTAGGCCAAGGCCTTCGCAATCTCGACATACCTTTCATGACTCAGGTTTTTACCTCTTATATTATAATTTTCTTTTGTTACTATAATTATTGTTTTATGATATTACATGTTCAAAGTCAGGTGTAACCTGTTTACAACTTGTGTCAAATTCACGTCTCATATTCAAGACAAAGAATTAGAATAACATCTACTGTAGTAGTAAACTACAAGACAACTACTTGCAGTGGTGAGTCGTTGGCTCAGTCGGTAGCATAGTTCGGGCTGAAGGCAGCGATGTGGATTCGGATTCTGGTCACTGCCACTACCTTCAATCAGTACAGTTCACCCTTGTAATGTACCGGCTCACCCCTTGCATTGCTCGATACATTCCACGCACAGGTCCATAGCCTATGTAGATGGGCAAATACAAGGTTAAAATAGGCCAGAAACCTCTTTAAACAAACAACACCTATACTTTGATTACTCAGTGTTGTTGGCCCTACTCTCACAAACACACACACAGGCAGACTCAAGGGTGAACCATTGATGGCTCACATAAATTTGAATATCAATTTCCTTCATATTACCTTCGCTATAAGTACTGTTGATGAAACAAGAATTTTGATTGCACTCGCTGAGCAACTAGAGTATAGCTCATGTTTAATGTTAGGTAACCATTTTTTTCCTGAAATCACTAAATTAACTTTTTTCCTAATCTGAATTGAAAAAATTAACTTCTTGTGTACTATGACTGCACTAAGTGTTTAGTGAGAAATAAAAAAAACTTAATTTGGCTTCATACGAAGGGTGGTTTCTGATACAGAAACAGTCCATTTGACTAACTTTTTTTACCCTATAAGTCGACCTACTGCTTAAAGAAGCCTCCAAACCGGGTCACAACCAACAACAACAAGTTAACTCAGCTATGACCCAGTCATTGGATCTGAATACAAGTTTGAAAGTATCCCGCATTACATTCCATGTGGCCAGGGACTACGCACAACTTAACGACATACAGTACTACATTTTGATATTTTAAAAGAGTAAATTTAATTTTGTCTGTAAAAAAAAAACAATAGCAATATTTTTTTAGGTAAAGATTCCAAGTCATCCAGTAAATCTGCTGGATGATTCTTCAGAAGAAGAGAATGAAGATCCAAAGATAAGTACAGTTACAGGACAAAGTAGACTTTCCAGAGGAAGTAGACCATCAACGAGATTAAGTACTAAACTTGACACAAAACTCAATACAAAACTGAGCACAAAACTCGATACAAAACCAAGTGAAAAACTTGGAACAAAACTTGAAACAAAACAGAGTGAAAAACTTGGAACAAAACTCGATACAAAACAGAGTGAAAAACTTGGAACAAAACTGAGCACAAAACTCGAAACCAAACTAGGGACAAAGTTGAGTGTGAAAACTGATTCTAAGAACACTGAAGCCTACATAGGTTGATGTTTTATCTTACTTTTCTTTTAGATATTTGACATCATACTTGTATTATTAAATTTGAAAATTTTACTTCCAAAGTTTAATAAGCATTGGATTTGGTTTGAAATTGAATTCTTGCCACTGAAACAGACACACAAGGTAATAACCAAACAATTACTGTAACTGTATTTTATTTACTGATGTAGACATGGAATTTGTTATCTATTTACATTGTTCGTATAAAACTATGCAGATATCTTCAAAATTGTGTTACCATTAAATAATCTTTTCTAACTTGTGACCTCCCTGAAGCCTTTTTCAAACCCGCAGTAGTTTTAGTAATAAGTTAGTATTTAGATTAACTTAAAATCAACATAATCTCCAGTTTTGAAAGTGTACAATTAGTCAGGAGAGAATGCCAAGTTAAAGTTAACGGAATCCAGTGAGTGGGTAAATAGTATTGTTCGGCTAGAGATTAGAAATACATAATTAAACCATAGCTCTGGAAATAAATAATACTTTTAAACCATAACAATGATAAAAAAAAAATTGTACGCTAAGTAGAAAGTTTGTTTAACTAGTTGGGTAACATCAGCTGGCTTATGTTGTTATATTTATACGAACGGTAACAAAATTTATATGTTTAGGAGATTGAATTATTTGAATATGGGATTAACTCATATTGGCTTTAGAAAAATCATTTCTATTAGGAGATGACTACAGTTCCTACTACAGTCTTTAAGAACAAAACAATAATCATTCAGTTGCAGGAGTACAGTAGTACATTTGTTGAGTTGTGTGTGTTTTAAAATATATAAACAAGAATTTGTTACTGAGCTTTTTAAGGAGTTTTAACATTTGGAAATTTGTAATGACCCAACTGATGAATTTAAAAGATTCTAGATATTTGTTGTATCAAATACAAATTTTAAGAACTGGAACTTTTTAGGAAAACCCTTGATAAAGATTTTTGTTATGTTCCATACTTTTGGGAGAATCACGTGTAACAAATGATTTCCAACTATTTACAGTCGATTTAAAGAGAAAAAATGTAAACAGATTAACAAAGACAAAACAAATCAACAAGAAACAAGGCTTAACCTATAAAATGACAACGGAATTCTGCTTAACAATAATTGAGCATTGTAATAAGTGTTTATAAAATACATAAACTGTTAATCAGAACAAATAAAAAAATGGAATGTTAAATATTTTGTTTCTACCAACACATTAAAATCAAACTTTAAGAGTTATGAAAACATAACAAAACAAATAATTGTTGAATGGCACCCTGAGTTAATACTATGAATTGTCTTTTTTAAGTTTATCAAACAGGTTGCGATGAAGTAAAATGTTTTTTTTTAGCTCTTCAAAGTAAAAAATAGTGCTACTTCATCAAGATTTGTGACACAAGAACATTTTCTTTGGACTACTTTGTCTTGGATTTTAACTTATGAATCAAGAAAGTAAAATTGGCCTTTATTTATTTGTACGTATGGGTTATGCTACATATCCTTTTTGTAACAGTAAATTTTTCAACAAACGGTTAGACAATTTTTTAACCTTATATTGGCTGTCTTCTTATAAATCAGGTTATTATAAATTATTTTTAGGACAAATTAAAATAAGTTGAGACATTAAACTTCCTTTTACCTTAAAACTGTTAAATATATTTAAAATATGAGTGTTTTTTAAAGTGCTGGCCTCACATCTTTCCGTCCTCAAAACCACGTACGTACTATTACATACGTACATACCTACGTATTAACAAACGTACCAAAGCATAGGTACAGTACAAGAATGATTCTAATGATAAGTTTTAAATTTTTAAATACAGAATACGAGCCTATGACATCATTGTCTTGGAGTCCTAGTTGCACTGCTGAACTAGCTTTTTTATTTTAGAGCACCTAGTATTGTAAAAGATTTAAAATCAAAAATCAAAAACTGAAAATCTGGATGAAACTTTTAGAGTATAAAACAGTTTACATCATTTAAACCTGTTTGCAGTAACCAAATGTGTTAGATAAAAAATGTCTTAAAGTAGCACCATCAACTGATTTATTTATATTGGGTAAATACTTAACTAATACTTCACATTGACGTTAATCCTTTACATATAAATTTAAATGTACAAGATTTATTGTATTGTCATGGCGACCTAATGCAATATTTTCACAAAGAACAAGTTAAATTACGGTAATTAACCATGATTTTAATAAATTTGGTAAAAATCTGGTTTTAATTTTGTAAAATCCAAAAATGCAAAATCATTTCTTTAAGTTGTAATTTAATTATTGAAATTAAAAGTTTGTCCAAATGGGTATAATTTTAATTTTTTTATAACTTAAAAATTAAAATCAGTTTAGTTTTTTTAGGAAAGCTTGTATTTAATAAAAATGATTATAATTCAAAGACAACAAAACACAAAAACATTATTTGACAGAATTTTAATGGGTGTCCTATAATCATACATAATATAATTGATTTTTACTACATCTTGTAACTACATAGGAACGTTTTTGTGTTAAGAGGTCTTTCACTGAATAATATAGGGATTTTTTGCATGAGACAAGAAACTTTACTTACAAATCAAATACCTTTGACATTGTTAAATAATGTGTAACATTAAAATTAAAATTACAAATAAAAACAAATATCCCAACCAGCATGAATTATTGTGTGGTGAGAATTCATTGGGATCTATTTCAAATTATCTATGAAAGAAAGGATATTTTTTTAATGTGAAAAAAAAAACTTAAGTATATGAATAACTTGTGTATAATCATAGACAAAAAGATTTAAATAGACTGTCAGCTGTGCTGCGGTTACCATGGTTACCATAGGTTCTGGCGCACACTGCTGCGAGCGCCTTGTAGTTACATAGCACATAGGCCGTAACTTCATGGGGCTCCCAGCAGTGTGCCCCAGAACCTATGGTAACCGCAGCACAGCTGATTGTCTATATTTAATTCTTTTAGTCTATGGTATAATGTTTCATCATTTAATTTTTTTATTATTCCAACCATTGATATGTATACATAGCTTCCAATGATACAAGGCCTCCATGTTAGTGTGTGGCAACGTCGCAACAACCAGCTTTTTGCTATGTTGATAACAGTAATAACAAAAGTGTAAACATACACATTGTGGAGAAGCTCCGTTATGAATTAGTGCAACATCTGTTTAGGTAGGCCGAGGCCACTTTTGTCTTGCCAAGGCCTTGTATTAGAGGAGGCTATAGTAATACTGTAAAAAACAAGACTGAACATAACAATAACATTAAATGTTTTTTTTTTAATTTTCTTAAGTTCATAAGAGCCAGAATCAAGACTAAAAGTCAAAATTTATATCTTAAACATATAGGTCGCCATGACTGTTTATAAATTTCATTATAACAATAATTATTGTTTCATAATAATGACAGTAGATTATACAATAAAGATTTATTTATGAAAGTACAACCATAGAGACCAAATTATGATAATCAATTTTTAAATAAGGGAAGTGTGCAAATACCAAGAGTTTGAACAATTTGTTATGGTAAATGGAACTACCTAATTGATAAAAATATGGTAGGTATTGTGTACCGGTACTTATTTTATTGATGGTTAAACTATAGACATAATTAGCCTTAAAGGGTCAATACAATTCATATATTTGGTGAAAAGATACTGGCTGTACCTCAGGGTGATAACAACAATATTTTGTTAGGTGTAAATTACAACATTTCAACAAACTAATTGTAATTATGTAATAGGGTAAGCAAGAAGTAAGCAATTCCCAGTTGAGGACTAACAAATTATATAAAAGAGATTTCAAAATGACTATTTCGTAAAATAATAAATATACAAAGAACTAATATTGAGCAATAGTGTTGTACTTGGATCCAAACGCTTCACTAAATCAAACTACACTAAGTCTTTAAAAGGATTATATAACACAGATCATTTTGAAAACAACGATAAAAATTATAGAAACAAATCAACAAATCACAGAAAAGAACTCAAGATATTGCATTTCCCTTATGTAAAATTGAGTATCATGTCATGGCTGAATCTCTATGGATACTCGGGACTTAGAGCTAACTAAACTTTAAATATACACATCATGTTTGTCATTGAGGTAAAATTGTTTCTTTAACATTGGCACTGCTCGTGGTCGCGCTGCTCGTGCTTTTGCTACGTCCGACTTTAGCGACTTTATTGTCCGGATGGGTGTGTCTGCTGGTACCTTTCCTCACGGGTTTGACAATTTGCGTTGTCGACAGTCCAGACACAGGGTATTTCACTTTGGGCGCTGTCGAATAAGAGTGTTTGGGCGAGGTCGATTCGCTAACGGATTTGGACGACAGTAACGATGACAAAAGAGACTTTTTAGGCGTCCCTTCGTCCAGGGCTACAGGTGCTGATTTACCTTCTGGGGATTTCTTAGACTCTACGTGCCAGCTAACTGGTCGTCCTTCACTCTTCTTCTCACCGGGATGTCGCGGCATGACAAACGCGTTTGTTTGTTTCAGTAGGGAGCGGTCGTTACACAGGGCAGATATCAGAGGCAGGTCCATGTTCCGGCTCTTCTCTCGAAGTGTGCGGATGTCCAGCAGTCCGTCTGCCGTGGCCTTCTCTGATGTGTTCTTCTTCTCTTCTCCAGAAGTCTTTGTCCCCAAAGGCACTGGAGGGACAGAGGGTGCTGCGTGTGTAGCGGGCACAGTCAGTGTGGGAGGCTGCTTCTTCTGTACATCTGATTCTTTCTGTGAAAAGAAAAAAGGTTGAGTTTTATTGATTCTGTAAACTTGAGAAGATGAGTAGTTTTAAAATAGAATATGATGATGTAGTAACTATATTAAATTTACTAGCGTTTTCATATATTATTTAGGAAATTTGGAACTTCAAAAGAAACATTTGGATAAGTTGGATTAGCTATCCTGGAGCTTCCAGTTTAATAACAATCTTCAGCAGCAATTATTTTTAATATGCTTGTTAGAGAGTAGGCTAATTTATTATTGTAAACAGTGAATTAACTAAATGAAACCGTACCTGAAGATCAAAAGCTGAAGGTATCGGTGGGGGTGGTCGCCTCATCCTAATTCGCTCAATCGTTGGTTTCTCATAGGACGAATTCAAAATGTTGTCATCAGACTGAGTTCTGGTGAATCCTCCAGTGTTGACGATAGGAGAAATCAACTTAGGCACTCCTATTTGTAGCGCAAAGGGGTCGTAGCGTAAACTTTGTGTGGACGATGAAGAGTAAGAAGCAGCTGCAGAGTACAGGGGTGAAGTCGATGAAGGATAGTGGCTCAGGAAAGAGAATGAAGAACCGGGGTAGGCAGCAAAATCTGATGACAGATTTGTGTTTGAAGCGTATTTGACTTGAGAAGGTATTGTTGGGTTTTTGAATGACACTGGGATGTAGCCACTGGCAACAGCCACATTAGGTGTACTTCTGTAGACCATGTGAGACTTGCCGGAGTACGAGGGGTAAGGTGGAGGTGGATAAACCTGGTTGTAGTGGTTCAAAGCCATCTTGGAGTCCATATACTCTTGTTTACTGATGGCTGGATCTTGCATGGGGTAGATAACATAGTCGACGTCAGAGTACAACTGTTGTTTGAACTGCTCAATCTGACTACGGGTAACCTGGCTGGTGTAGACTGTCTGTAGCGCAGTCCTGGGTGGTGGAGGTGGAGGGGGTGGTGGGGGCTGCCGAGGGTGCAGAACTGGTGGAGGTGGGGGGAATTTTTGATGGAAATGTTGAAGGAAAGCTGCCCCACTTCCTCTTACATCCAGATAGTTGTTGCTCCCGACGATAGGGATAAGATTTTGAGTGTTTTGGGGATGTTTGATCTTCATCCTCGATGCCGGATCCAGTGGGTAACTTCTAGTTTCAGGGAGGTAGTTTCTTTGAGAGGAGGTATAGGTGGGGACAGATGTCTGATAGGCTAGGGTCGGTGCGGCAAAACTCGGAGCGGCCGTTGAAGCGACCAAGCTCGCATGAGCAGTTAAGATGTTTATGTGCGGTTTTGTGCTGATGAATCTCACATTGGCCTCTTCTGTCGGAGAGGGAAGATTCGGAACGGGGCTGAAACCATTCGGGGACTTTGGAGAAGTTTGGCTTTGCATATTGAAGGAGTTCTGGAACTGTTTGGACGGTTGAATAGAGAGTGGTTGAGATAAATACTCAGGCAAATCTGTTGTTTGCACCGCAGTGCTTGAGGTAGAAACAACAGTTTTTGGCGCCGTATGGCTGAGAGGTGTAGAGCTCGATGAAAAATGCTGAATTGTTTGCTTTTGAGGAGAAAATCTCGAATTCAAATGCTGGAACTGAATTTGCTGTTGCAAAATAGACTCCTCCATAGACTTTCTGGAAGACAAACTCAAATTCGATAAAGAATCGTCCAACCTCAGAGGACTTGTTAGAGTTTCTTCTGGTGAAGACAACGCTGAAGCGAGTTCTAGAATAGCGTAAGTGGAAGACGGTTTTTCTGAGTCAGATCTAGGGGGTGGAAGTGGAGGAGGGGGTAACGTCACGTAGTCGGAATCAGAATCTAACGTGGAACTGACTGTAGCCCGAGACGGGTATATTCCTCTCCGTGGCTTAGGACTTCTACCGACAATCAGATCGGACAACTCCTCGGCTGATAAGAGAGTTCCTCGGCCAGCATCCGACGGGTCACTTCCATCTCCGTGGAAACTTCCTGTCGCACTGACGAGCGATCCACTGCGGGAGTGACGACCTGCAACAGCACAAACTTTTTTAGAAAAAGTCACTGAATATTCAATTTAAAGGATGCTGAAAAGTTTAGCTGTCTTTTATTTGTTTTGCCTTCGCAATCTGATAGCAAATCAAAGCTGAATTACATGAAAGCATAAAAGCTTACCTTCACTCTGGTCAAGTACAATCCCAGAAGTCTGACTGGAGCACGCCATGGTGTGACCCGTGGCTGCGGTGCTGCTGCGTAGAGTGTACACTCCACTGCTGGTGTGGGCGGACTGTACGCTACACAATACAGTTACATGGTTACACAAAAGTATGTGGAAAAACTCAAGCTTTAAGTAATGGGAGGGAATGTTGAGAGAAATTGTAAAGGATATAGTCTTTTTTTCTGAAAGAGAAATTTGATAAATTGTTTAAACTTATGTCTTTTGTTTTGCACCTTGCTGCACCAATGGTTAAATTCATAATGAAGATTGGAAGCAGGCAAATCTTTGTCTATTATAATAAAATAAAAATGGAGTCATTTAAGTTACCTGTAGTCGAGTTCCAGACTCACGCTGGTGTCACTGAGAGCCGAGTTCTGAGCTGTATGAGAGTATCCGAGTTCTAGACTCGAGCTGGTACTGGCTTGTCTTCTATTGGTAACCAAGCGTTTCCCTTCTCTCTGTTAGACAACAAATTCAAACATAACATTCACTAGAAAGTAGCAGGATCAAATGTGGTGAGCACAAATTGAACGAGAACTTTTGCACATTTGTCTTGGCTGTTTTTTTAGGAATAATGAGGTTTGATTTCGTTTTCAATGATCATTCGGTTTTATATTATTAAGATAGCAACAAACTTTCTGTGCTTATTTGATGGTGAACACGAATCTAGTTTGCAGGGGGAAACAGTATCATAAGCCTTGAAATATAGTTTAAAACACTAATTTTGAGTCAAAACAAACCTGCACATAAGGTTAAGATTGTGAAAACTGAAAACACAAGTAAAGTATATAATTGGGTAGGCGAGTGGTGGATATAGTGCTTGCTGATGGCCCCCAATTCGATCCTCAGAAAAGTCAATAGCAAAGTTTGAGTCTAAAGCTCAGCTGTTCTTGATCATTCAACTTTTAATAAATGTATTTGTCTACAGAAACAGCTGATCATAGGCAGTAACAAAGATACAGGTTATCCCACTGTATTATGCTTTCGTCCTTCACTCATTCAAATTAAAATACGTACACAAAGTACGTCGCTTTCAATTGAAGTTATAACGTAAAGCCTGGTACTCACAGTGATAGGTTCGGAGGTGGTGCCTGCAACCACGACGGTGGAGCAGGAGGAGGAACACTGGCTGCCGTCTGTAGTGGCGGGGGTACCAGCCCCTCCTGCGCTAGGTTTGGCCCCGCCATTGCCATCAACATAGTCTGCTCCTGTGGTAAAGTCAGTCATGTAGGGTACAACTTACAACAGGGGTTCTACTGTACTCACAGAGTGCATTGTCAATAATTCTGTTATTGTTTTAATTAGTCTAATTTTTTGTTACTGAGTTTGAGATATATGACAAAGTCACTATAGCTTACAATTAGTCATCCCATAAGTTTGACTTATGGCACATTCGACTAAAATCGGGATTAACACCCACCGGTGGCTCAATACAACTATGTCCATATTGGTGTTTGAACTGACAACAACTCTGAGGGCAGAATGAAGAGGTTTGTTTGAAGAGTCATAAGACCAGAGTGTAAGAAAGATTTTGTGTAGGCCGAGTTCTCCAAAAAAATGCGCTCTATGCTTGTTTTGTTTAAAAGGGAACTGGCACAGTCTTATTTCAAGCAAAATTCCTCTTATCGCCGTTCACAAGTCTCCGGCATTTTCACGATCTATTAAAAAACATTATTATTACTTCTCTGCGGGAAAATAGAGTATTACTAATAGCCTATTTACCTTGGTTCTTGAGGGATGGTCGTGGAGAGGGAGGCGTGACGCTATCCTGGAGATGTGCCAAGGCCAGAGACTCTATCGAGGGAGCCGGTGGAGTATTGATCATAATCTCCATCTCCAGGTCATCTGCTGGCAGGATCATCCATTTTTAGTTAGATATGTAAACAATATTGACTAAACTTACTTAACTAAACGTCAATAAGTTTTGTCAAAAATTTGAGTTTATCTAGCTGATTATCTTTAAAAAGTGTAAATTCACATTCTTAAGATCTATGGCATATACATTTTATGTGATAACGATGTTTTACTTTAAACAGTCACAAGAAGATAAAAATGTTCGCCAGGAAAAAGCATCTGTTGTTTTCCCTAGTGTAACTTATTCAGGTCAGTACAAACTGGGACAAAATAATTATGGATAGTGTATTCTTAAGCCTTCATTTCTAACTGAACTCAATCCCTGTCTAAAACAACTTGTAAATTAGACAAGTAGCTTTTGCTTTAATTAAAAAAAAATATTTTGTAGACTGTTGTGTACTTTAAGCCAAAGTTGGGTCAAGAAGCTGAGGTAAGAATTTTTACCAAAGCTAAAGGATATTATGAAAAAACAAACCTTCGCTCTCATCAAGGCTGTGTACTCGGTCAGACACGATGCCGCTCGTGGTGTTACTCGATGTCGAGGATATCACCGAGATCCTCTGATCTCCTCGGTGACAAACGACACCGTTCCCCAAACCCCAGTCTCGGTACCTCTTGCGTTCTACGTAAAACATTCCTGATCAGTTTGAATAAAAAATCCAGCTTACCAAAGTTTACGTCGAGTTACTTCCTAGGTTGCTTTTAAAAGTACTTAAGTACCTATGAAGTAGTGTTTTTAGAGGAGTATTTAAAATCTATATCTATACTTATTTAATACGCAAGCAGGTTTTTTGTGACAATTACTCCTCCGAAACTACTGAACCGAATGACATGTTTTTGGTGTCATTGGAAAGAGCGTAACGTGAAGTTGTGCAGGAAACTTTCTTTTTAGAGGAATATTTAGAGAGTGAGGCCCTGGGGCTCTTTAAAGTTTCGTATTTCTCCATAAGATTAACATGGGAAACACAAATTGTTATGAAACTCCAGCTGTTGTTAAAACAAATAACTACAAAAGGATTAATAACATACCCTCCTCCTCTTTGCGCCGGATGTCGCCGAGTCTCGGTGCAAGTGCCATGCTGAATTGGTGGCTCTCTCTACATAGAGCGAGAAGATGTTTGGCTTTCTCATCGCTGTTAGTGTAGTAGGTCAGCTTCTCGCCGGACGTTGGCCAATTTAGGGCTCGAATTTCAAATTTTTTACGCTGTGACAAATTATTAGAAGTTAAAACAACTGTTAGAATCAATATAAGTCAATAAAAAAAAATATATTTTATTGTTAAAAGGTATACGGTTTTTTATTGATTTTCTACCATTCTAACTGACCTTGATCATTAGTCTTGAAATAAATGGTCCAAGGAAACAGCTGATTTTAGTCAGAAATAGACAAGTCAATACATTCCGTTCTACACTCGCCCCTCATTTATATTCATCTTAAAGTTTGTAAAGTACGTTGGACTGCGATGTGTAATTTAATGCAAAGAAGGATATTTTGTAATTATTGTAATAGCTTAAAGAAGCCTTAAAACAGAGTGTGTGTTTCATGGAAGATGAGTGAAGGATGCATGTTTAATGTTGAGATTACCACTTTAATTATGGTCACTTAAATCAGCTGGGTCAGCTTTACACAGGAACATTTGAATGTCCAATGATAAATGATAGCTTGGTCCATTTTCAAGCCATCGAGATTTATAGTAGTGTAATTTAACATTATTGACAATTACAAAATTTAATTATTGTTTCTACATTACTGTTCTACATTTTTTCAACGGTTTTCTCAAACAATATTTAAGTATTATTACCTCTACTAAAACTATTAAATGTAAGATGAAGGTCAAATATTTTATTTCCGTCATCTCTGCATTTTGATTGTGTCTACAAAATAATTAAAAGATAATCTCAATAATGAATTTGACCAGGGTTTGAGGTGGAATACTATAATAACTACTATACTATACTAGGAAACTATACTATTATAATATTATAATTGTTTTTTTTCTTTAACAGTTGTGGGAATGCATACAAAATTGGACTTTATTGTAGCAAGAATTAGAGTAATTGTCAAGATTTATCAATGAATTCACAGGCAACATAGCTAATGCCATTCATAGCTGCAATTAAATCCGGGAGTTACAAAAAGCCTGTGAAAATGTAGAGGACTAATTTAAGTTGGTCCGAGGAATAAAAAGTGTGAGAAACTGCCTCTCCAAGTCCGGTTCTCATAAAAAACGTGCAACTCATAAAAAAAGAATGTTAATGATTAAATGTTATGAATAACATTGTACTAATGAGGACAACACCGTGTGACGGTCTATACATTTATTTACATAAATTAAACACAATATACATAGCAAGATTGTGGACCGAGCCTCAATTAAATTCGCAAAGCGTTTAATTACTGAGCTACAGCGCCTGGGACAGCGGTAGACAGATCATAACTCAATGTGTTAATTGAAGAGCCACTGAATTACTTCAGGAAAATTATACCTGAGCGGCCAATCGAAGAAACATTTGGTTAATAGAAATGTCAAAGCTGATTTCTTTTTTGTGTTTTCAACTGTAAGTAATCAGTTGAGAAAATAATTTCAAAGAACACTCTATTATTTGGGTAGAATGTTTTTTTTTCCTAATTAACATAAATTAAATGTGATCAGTTAAACAAAATATATGCAAAACTTATTACCTAATAATACTTACATCAAAACACAGTTTGCCAATGTCGTTCCATAAAAAAGTTCCGCTTAATGCTTTGGTAGAATTCTCCTGTAGACAGAATAATCAATAAAAATCCAGGTTACGATTTGACTTAGTGGGAGTTATTATCTAGAAAAGTACGGTAAAAAATTGTATGTTGTACACTGCAGACACACTGAGAATAAGTAAAAGAGTCATGAGCCTACATTATTTTATTTGGCAAAAATTAGAGTTAATCAAAGAAGGAAAACAGGGAAAATTAAGTTTAAAATTATTTTAAAATCGTCAATCTTTTTAGTTTTCCCTTAAAAAATAATTGGAGGATGAAGTAAACACTTATTTCTAATGTTTAACTTTTGAATTTGTATATTTTTCTACTCCAACTACATTTTACCATTTTTTTAGACTGTACTGAAGTAGGCATCATGGACCAATTTTAGTTTTTTACAAACATCTACAACACTGTTAAAGGAGTCCCTTACATGGTCTACTAATTATCAGGGCCAGTTTGTTTTTGATTTTACAGTAGTTGAAGTAATATAAAATATGATATATATTTTACAACATGTTGTTGTACAGTTTGGCATGGATAAAAAGGTGAAATATTTTACAATGTGTTGTTGTACAGTTTGACATGGATGAAAAGGGCATATTTTACAGAAATGAGTAATTGACATCGGCGACTCAATTCAACTACCTAAACGTAACTGGCTACAGCTCTAAAACAGAAAGGAAATATTTACTCTGAATGAAGAATCAAAGATAACTTACACAGAATGCAAGATTGACAATTTTACCAAAAATCATTTTAGCCACTGGGTTTACCTGATAAAGCTCTATTCCCCGGGTGCAGATCGCTAACAGCACGTTACCAGGCCCGGCGTCCTGCTTGCGCTGCTTTAGACGATACAGGTGGGAGTTGTGAGTGAGAGGGGAGGTGTCACGCGACGATGCCTCTCGGATAAATTGATTCTCGGCCTCGGCTTGCGACAGGCCCCGGTACGCTCGGTGGAGACTGGCAGCTGTCTGTACAATTCTCGCCTCACTCCCGCTCGATACCATCTGTAAGAAGTTATTAATTAGGCTAACAATATCGATGTTCTTGATTACATGAATTGTTTTGGTTGAACAATCTAAACACAGATTGAAGTTGAGATTCTACCATTTAAATGAATTTCTTGTGGTGACACAACTGGATATTTTAATCCAAGGAATGAACATCTGGGACTAGTGAAATAATTTTTATAGCTTTGTACTAACTCAGACCTGGTGAATATTAAAGATATAAAGATTGGTTGAGGTAGGAAACAATTCCTTCACATTGTGGAGGATGTAAATTTTTATTTTTACTTTTTCTCTTCCTTAGAATTCCACCGGACAAGTACTTGGTGAGCCGGAACAGGGTGAAATGTACTGATAAATTAGTGGCAGGTACCAATATACGAACCCACCACATGTCTTGGGTCAGAAGTCTGAGGCGCTACCGACTGAGCGACTCACTCTCCAAAGAAGACCTTCAAGTGAAATTACCTAGAGAAATCTCCAACCTACCTGCTGAGGAAAGTAGTCCGCGGGTTTGAAGTAGTTCTGTAGTGACTGGGGTGGCAATGCGCTGTAGTCGCCAAAGTCTGCCTGCAGCGCAAGCCCGGCCAACAGGTAGAGAACTTCCTCAGAGGCGCATGCGTGCACCAACCCGCGTGCGACCACATTGTAGCGCAACTGTCGGTAGTAGTGGTGGCGTGATGTCTCGTCTCTGTAAAATATATCATCACATTGATTAGTGCAATGTCAATTGTTAAGTTGGAATTTTATTCGAGTAGTAGATTTCTGAGGAAAGTGTGCCAGTTTTTAATCATTCCTGATATTTGAAAAAACTTAAATTAAACTGTGATAAAACTTATACCTGTTTTTACAAGCAATCTGTAAAGTTATCACTGTTCACTGTTATTGCTTTATATTACATGCAGCACAGCTTAGTCGTTAGATTAGTAATTGATGTGTCAGTCTCTAAATTTAAATGTCTACTGAATAAATGACTCATCTCTTTTAATGCATAATTTGTTGGTTGGAATGATGATTTATACTTTTATCCCAAAATACTTTACTACAAACAAATGATTTTAAAAAACTGTTCAGCTCATCTGTGCGTCAACTTTTCCAAATTATTTAACTATTGTAGATTCGAATTAGCTCGGAAATTGAAGAAAACGGAAAGTAAATAAAGATACGTCTTATAACACTTAAAACATATATTTACGCTTCTACAACAGATTCACCTATTGGGTCTGATGATGATTGGAGTATCCAATCGAAATCGATCACCACTTACCATCTTTTGTATATTTACCGTCTTGTGAGTAACAGTAGAAGCGTAAATATATGTTTTAAGTGTTATAAGACGTATCTTTATTTACTTTCCGTAAATTTAATAACACGTACAATGCTGATCAAGAAGTTATTTATTGAAGAAAAGTCAAAAATGTTATTTTAGTCACTGACAAAAATACTTCATACTTTACAATGAGTTAAATCACAGAATACGGGTAAATATATTTTAGCATCATATTTTGGAAGATTCAAATAATGGCTTAAGTTTGAAATTTATTAGAGTTATATGCCATATTTGTCTCTGTATTTATAGTGGGGTACACACCTGAGCAGGAGCGGACTCTCAAGGTAGAATTTGACCCTGAAATGGAGAACCAAAAGGGGTTTTCCATTGCAATCCAGTCCCTGTTAACAAACAAACAAGTATTATTATATTGTACTTGAAAAATACTTTTACCAACAATTTCAGGGCACATTTCACATCCAGTTTATTCGCAATTGAGTTTAAAATGTTTACTCCAATTTGTGTACAAGTATCATATTTGAACTGTATCAGAATTTGCAGTCAGTTCTTAAATTTATATTTTGTTTAGCAAAACTACATGGGGTGCTCTAATGGCACAAATTTGGTGCCAAGCCTAATTGCTTACAGTTCAACGAGTTACCATAAGCCTACCATTTTCAGCATATCAATATAGTAGAAAATAAAGAGCAGTAGCATCCAAATTTATTCAATCTACTCGACTGGTAAAAATTGGGAAATTTTATAATTTTCCCAATAATGCTTTTGTTTTTACCGAAATTATAATATGTGTCAATACCAATGAAGTTGTTGCATGTCAACACTTGGATTGACACAAGGAAAATCTGGAGAAGAAACCAAGGGAGAACATAAAGGTAAATAGTCGGCTTTTCATAAACAAAAAGCGCACATGTGAATGCTTGTATGTGCCGGTGATAAAAAACTGGTCTTGAGGGCGCGGCAGTGACCAAATATGGGGAACAAAGCGGCCCATTCAGCTCCGTCCCGCCGTGGATTGCAAAATCCTTCAATCGACTAGGGAATCCGACGGTTAATGACTTGCCATAACTACGGGACTTAAAACTTTTATCGTAATGAATCTTTGAAGCGCAAAGAGAAAAAGTCAAAGTACTTTTAATAACTTTGTTTTTTAGGACTGATCAAAACAATCCGTGTGAGTTTGATACAACAATTATAAGTCTGTTGAAGGTGGAATGAACTTATTTGTGGCTTTATAATATACTTTGGTTATTTACATTGGTTTACAAAGTATACTTTTAAAATTTTACTTCCAACTGCACAGCTAAACAAAAAAAGATGGTGAAAAAACAGGTTTCAAACCTTAAGATTCACTCTCAAGTTCAATATAAGGAAATAAATAATAATTTGTATCAACAGGGCGGTAGAGAATCATATAAAGCAGGCTTACAAACACACAAAAACGTTGTACAAAATTATTCATAAAGCTTGGTAGTTTACTTGAAAATGGAATGTACCTTTAGATTTGAAACCAATTGATTATCCTCAAAACTTTGGATCAACTGACAATGTTCTAATTAATATTGTGATTTCTGTCCAATACAGTTTAAATTTTCTTTAAAGTTGGTTTACTAAGGGGTACTAAAAAAAACTACTTAAGATGAAATGTTAGTGGATTCTGAGATTCTAAATATTTATTCATCGGCCAACCTTGCAATCCTATAGGATATAAGCTATGTTTCTTTGTATGCATGCTTGCTTTTCGCTTGCAGAAAGATCTCGAAACCGGCTTCGACATCTTTCCTTCAAATGTTATAGATGATTTATCCCTGGCCCAAAATCGTATTTCATGCAGTTAAAACTGCCAACAAAAATCTAAATACTTAAAAAAATTTATCAAAAGTAAAAAATGTTTCAGTGAGCCTTTATAGGTTACTACTTTAGCAACGAAATAACAACACAAATTTTAAACATCAACAAACAAAAATAAATAAATATAACAGCTGATCATAAACAAACCTTAAACCAAAGAGGATTTTAATTTATGATTGGAGGACAGTGAGATGCTATCCTTACAAATGGAGGTAGGGAGTAATAGTGAACCGGTGGAACCATTGAATTAATTGCGTTGGAAAGCCGAGCAATGCTGGGTCATCCTAATTTCTTATTTAATTAGGTATCTTAAAAAATGCACAATACGTAATAAGTCTTGTCAGTTTTACTTACATTTACTTTTGTACTAAACACAATTAAGAAGATATTAATCAGTTGGGAAAACAATAAAAATGTCACGAAACAAGACTGTGCAGCAAAACAACACTGCTTGTGCAAGCAAACAAAACTATTAGATCAATGACACAATATGCTAAACCAGACTCATTATAAAGCAACTCATGGTACTGCATGGTGAACAAGTCTACAGGTCTACAGGTCATCAATCCTATGTTTCAAGGCTGAAAATGGTAAAATAAATTATACAATTAGACTGTTGGTGGCTGAATTTAACCATTGTGTTATTATAAGTACAGCCTTGACACATGGGAATGAGATAGTATATTTATGTGAATAGTCAAATTTTCCGCTCATTATCAAGATATAAGTTTACTGCAGACACAGAGAAAAAAGAAACAGTCTTAATTTATGAAAAATATGTTTTTGAAATATATATTGATGCTGTACTTACATTGGTGGATGAAGATCGCCAGTTTTTAGGGGCATATTTAGACAGCTTGTAGTCCGGGTCAGCAAACAAATACTCTCCATCTGTAAAACAACATTTCATTATAACTTACTAGTGTCCCTGTTGCTCGAATTCGAGCAATTGCTAAGAATTTCAGGCGTTATTTTAAAACGACTAACAGTCATAATTTCTGATGACTTTCAATATAAGATTCGATTCAAATATTATGGAAATACTCAAGATGCGTACATAACAGGTCGATATAATCAACATTTCTTGTAAATATCTTGTCATTTTTCAAAAGCTGATATTGTTTTTTTAGTGTTTTCTACAAATAGCCTTACTCAATAGCCGCATTAGGTTGTCCATAATAACGATTATAAATTTTAAAAAACATTATTTCTTTTTCTTCTCCTTGGTTGTTTTCTATGACTTTCCGATATTTCCATAGTTTGCAAATCGGGTCTTTCAATAATTATTAAGAAATGCAGCACAGTGTTAGTTCAATTTTTTTTAGTATATCAATTTATCCATGCTCTCTCGTTTTTTTCCATTGTAATATTTACATCAACCCAAATTCAAATAGTAACTATTTCATTTCAACCAAGTAAATGTTTGTAGCAAATAACTGGTAAATTAGCAAACTTATTGACAGGTTACAATCAACATAATGTTCTTCTTCTCACTTTTAATTTCTGACAACAGCTGGAGTTTCATAGCAATATTTGTTTCCCGTGTTAATCTTATGGAGAAATACACAACTTTAAAGGGCCCCAGAGCCTCACCCTCTAAATTATTTTCCTAAAAAGAAAGTTTCCTGCACAACTTCACGTTACGCTCTTTCCAATGACACCAAGAACATGTAAATCGGTTCAGTAGTTTCGGAGGAGTAATTGTCACAAAAAACCTGCTTGCGTATTAAATAAGTAGGCCTATATAGATAAGTAATGTTGAGTAATTTTATAACTTATAAGTAACAAAATTCTATTAAAGTGTTCCAAAATAGAATACACACCAAGGTGTTCCATTACCTTAATACACATACCTGGTTTCATAAAAAGATTGATTGCAAAATATTGAAAGACAATAATAGGTTGAAGAAGAACAAAATGATCTATATGTAGTAAAGGGGTTTAAGTCTGTATGAATTGTTCCCAAACTCCCATTAATTTTTCCCCATTCCCAGGAGTACAGAACCTAGTTTATAGAAATCCCTGTATATTCAGCTAATAGTATAAGCAACACTGGATTCAGTTTAGCAATAAATGGGATTTCAGTAATGGTTAGCTATTAATTTCTATTTGTCTATGACTTGACTGAGCTTTGGAACAATGAGTTAAATGATGTGATGTAAACTCCAATTATAGACAGTTAGGGGATTAGCTGTGATGAACTACAATGTTAGACAATGAGCTGAATGATATGTTGTGATATTCTGCAATGCTGAAAAATGAGCTGAGTGATATGTCGTGATATTCTGCAATGCTGGACAATATGTTGAGTGATATCTTATATTCTGCAATGCTGGACAATGAGCTCAGTCTTATGTCGTGATATTCTGCAATGCTGGACAATGAGCTGAGTGATATCTTGTGATATTCTGCAATGCTGGACAATGAGTTGAGTGATATCTTATATTCTGCAATGCTGGACAATGAGCTCAGTCTTATGTCGTGATATTCTGCAATGCTGGACAATGAGCTGAGTGATATCTTGTGATATTCTGCAATGCTGGACAATGAGCTGAGTGATATGTTGTGATATTCTGCAATGCTGGACAATGAGCTGAGGAGTAATATATGTTGTGATATTCTGCAATGCTGGACAATGAGCTGAGGAGTAATATATGTTGTGATATTCTGAAATAATGGACAATGAGCTGAGGAGTGATTAGTTGTTATATTATGAAATAACGGACAATGAGCTGAGGAGTGATATGTTGTTATATTCTGCATCGTTGGACAATGAGCTGAGTGATGTTGCGATATACTGCAAATCTAAACAATGAGCTGACCGTCGTGTTTCACCGTTATGGAGTGATTTGTTTGTGTATTGTTGGGTAATTTTTACAATACAAGTGATACTGAGAAGTCTATCCTGATAGATTCCGTAGGCTGTGATGACGACCCGACTATCTGATTTTTGACTGCGGCTCACAAATGAACGGTAGCCTTGTGAGATGGGACGACGAGATTACAGGGTATTCCATAAAACTACGCCCAGCGCCGGCCCAGTAATAATCCCTCGTGGCTTTCTCCTCAACTACTTCTACTCGTAATCTCCATCCTCCATCTATACTGCATCTCCTTCTTCGTGCAATCCGTAGACCTGGTAAAAGTAACCACGGCAAATATGTTGGCCAACAAGACATACAAACTAAAAAGATCCTTCAGTTCAATCTCGTTAATGTGAGTTCTGGAATCTTCCATTTCCACATGATCGAGAATCTCAATTACTATATATATGAGAACTATAGTTCTCAGAAAAAACGTTGTCATTAATGTATAATTCTGAAATAAAATCGTTATAGAGCTAGTATTGCACAGAGAACACTCGCAAATACTATAACGACGAGTAGCGACGAGAATATCGTAGTACGACGAGGCACGGACGAGATAAAATTCTATATGAAGTCACGTGATTCGTGACAACATCATTGTTTGCCTGAGGTTGATCTTTCAGAGTTTAGTATTGATCGATAAAAAGGGTTTTGGACAGTGTTTCTATTTCCCCGTTAGGAATAGAAAGTTATAAATGTTGAATGGGATAACAATTTCAACTAGTTATTTCTTCATGTAAATTCCTAGACAAACCTCAATCTCTTCAACGTTGCCTGTTTCAATCCTTGACTGAATTTCCCCTCAAGGTCTTGCCCTGCGTCTACGCCGTGATTGTTATAACCCAACCGATCCATCAATAGTCGCCCGGCGTGCAAGGACTATGCAAGTTTCATTGGCTGATTAGCATTCCTGAACGCGTAGGGTTAGACTGACCTTGTAGTCGGGCCGCATAGCCGGGATTCCTTACCGGGCCCGAGTCACTGGAGAATGTACTGCGAAATCTATTGAATAACCAAGTCTCACTTGCATACGAAATTGCGTTGGGAAACACCGCTGAGTGCGTGTGCTAGCTGCGAACTGCGAAATTATGATTGTTTAACAACTTGTCAACTGGAAAAAACTAAGTGTGAACTACAAACAACGAAATCTAAAATACAAAAGTAAAATGCGAATTGAAAACATCAAAATTGGGCTCGCTTCTTCGAACTGACGAAATGTGAACTGCAACTGCAGACAGTGGAAAGTGAACTACGTCACCAAAAAAAGAAATGTTAACTGCAAAAAACTATTTTTGATGTGAACTACAAAAGGCGTACTGTATTGTGAAGTGTAAACATTGAAATCAAAAAGGCTGTAACAAAGAACTGTGCACAGAAAAAAAAAAACTAAATTCAAACAGTTAAGAACGAACTATAAATTGCAATGAGTTAAATAGTCCTACACTAACGTCTAAGAACTTACTGTGTCTGTGTGGGTACAATAGTACAATAGGTATAAACCTACAAACTGAAAACCGAGATAAATGAGAGCAGCTATATAAGCATTAAATTTATAACATCCAGTAGCTATATGGTACAAACTGTGATCTGCAAACAGAGAACTACCCAAGAACTGCTAGGAGCTACTTACGAATTATTGTGGAATACTGTACACGCTAACTACAAACTTCTAGCAACACGAACTTTTTTCAATATTCGCTTAGCATTTACCATGTAAAATGTTTAACTCCGATCAGACTATAAATGTGAACAACTTAAATTCTTAAGTTGCAATTTGTAGAAAACCAACCACTTTGGTTATACTAGGAACAACTTTTAGACATATTTCAAACGTTTATGAATTAAATGTAATATAATATAGACCTTAACTTGATCCACAACCTTTCTTGAATTAAATCCTTTTCATCTTAACAATTCGTCAATGTCAAGAAAAAAGCAGGATTAGCATACATAAGTTGAGGGTTTATATCAGCACCAAGGCCGAAGTTAAAGACCAAATCGACTTCTCGCCTAGCGACCTTGCGAGCGCGAGCCCTTGCCTTGGCTGGCCCTAAAGCCGCGTTTACACCGGAGTTTCAAACAAAAAGTTGCAAACTTTTATTGCAAACAGCAGTTGCAAACAGTAGTTTCAAATAAAAGTTTGCAATTTTTATTTCATGGTTTTGTTTCCATGTTTCATGAAATTGTTTGAAATAATTTCGACCTTGATTAACATCATTGATTGAAAAAAAACTTCCACTTGGTTTTCACATCGTCGGCCCCCGATCCAGACTTATTGCCCTTTTTTGATTCTCTGTTAAATTTAATTATGAGGTTCCTCGTCTTATTTTGGACCTCTGCCTTGCTTAAGTTCATTTCTCGTAAAATTTCATTCCACGCATAGTTTTACTTGTTTTTATTTGTATAGTCAGAAATAGTTTGATTCCTAAGCACTTCCTGTTCTCTGTACAAGCTAGTTGACTTAATAATATTGTCATCTCCCCTCTCCATCTCACTCAGTAGATTTTCCATCACAACAACACAACACGCACGATACGAAATAAGTCACAACAAACAGGAGGTAGCTAGTAGCCAGGCTTATCAGTACAGACAGGGTTAATAACACTGAGTCGAGATACAGGGTGGTGCGAGTGATCACGTGAGTGAGACAGGAGGTGGTAGCGTAGGGGATGGCGGAGAAATGTTTCTGTTTCGTGTTTCAACGGCTCATAGTGACCGAAACTAGTGTTGCAAACAAAGAGTTTGCAACTCCCTTTGATCTTTACCGACTTCAAGTGGAAACAAAAATTTCTGTTGCAAACACTGAAAAACTGTTTGCAACAGCAAAAAGTTTCGTCTAAAAATTGGCGTGTTTAGAGATGTTTGCAATTTCTGTTTGCAACTCGTGTTTCAAACTCCGGTGTAAACGCGGCTTAAAGGAGAAAAAAATAATTTGTGTAGAAACAATAGGAATGGAATGTCGGCGGCCCGAGGGAGGGATCACCCCCCCCTCCCCCCTACATGAAGGAATGCGAGAGGCTGGAGTGGCGGGAGAGTCCAGATATCTTATCATGGCTCGCAGCTGCGCACCGAAACATTCCAAAAATGCCCCTTCCCTCCCCCCTACCAGAAACGATCGGGAATTCCAGGAATTTACCTTTGGATTTCGGCATTTTTTCCATTGTTGCGCGTCGATTCGGTATTTATTGCCAGGATGGTCATTTGGGAGTAATTTGGCATTTTGCTGGAACAGAATGAACTTGGTAACAGAAATTTGTTATATTGTTCCATAAATTTTTCCTAGAGATAAACTTTTTTAGAGATATAAATATCAGGAACGGAAAGGTTATAAAGTATTTGTCAAGATAACCAATCATATTTTGCTCATTGTGAAATAAAATTACTCTCGAAGTACTGGGACGGAGAAAAAATAGTTTCAAGTTTTAGCATACAAAAGGTAACAATCTGAAGTAAATCGAAGGAAGAGTTGGCTCAACAACAGCGAGTGCTCGCTAGTTGGAGACTTTAATGTGGGGTTATTGAAGTAGCTTTAACAGATTTCGACCAAAATGTTGAATGAGGTTGATCAGAATTATGCTGATAACCCACTATGAAAATTTCGAGTAATGCCGCTGGATACAAAAATGCTAAATACAGAAAACCTTGAATACAATACACCTGGCAAATTTTGGTATTGGCGAATACAGTGTAGAGACGGCTATGGTATTACACGGCTGGTTGTGGGATGGGAGCCTTCGAAATATATAAAGATAATTAATACTCAGAGCACTTAATACTGCAATGCAGATAGGCCCTAGTAATCCTTGGTAGTAAGTAACCTAGGGGAAAACTTTGGTATTTTCACAAAAGAAAATCTAATCAGAGCAAGTTACCGACGAAAATATTTATAATCAGCTAGTTTCTGGACGGGACAATTAACATCCTTTTATATACACAGTAGGCGATTTCTACGAAACACAACTCCTCCGTTAGTAATGGACGGATTTTTACAAACGATGTGTCAAAATTAAGTATTTTTGTATAGACACCCCCTTTCACCATTTCCTGTACTGTAACAAAAGTCCTCGGGCTTTGCCATCAAAATCCCATAAGATTTTGTATATTGTGCTGAAACAGACGAATAATTTGCATTTTTACTATAGTTCGGCCGCTTAGAAAGCGACCTCCTCCAGCATTGGTTTAGCATTAGCGCGCAGGTCGTTTTCTAAGCGGCCGAACTATAATTACAGCTGTTCATAGTAAACACAGTCATGTTACACAGAAGAGCGTTCGTGTTCAGAGTGAGTTCGTTTTCAGTTTCGGCAACTGAGTGGAGTGATTGATTACATTATCTTTGAGTTGACTCTTGTAAGGCATCGGAAATTATTACTGTTATTCGTTTTGAAATAACGCCTGTACTTTGCAATTAATAGGGCAACAGGTGCACTAGTACAATTATAATTGTTGAATGAAGATGTAGAAACCATTTTGGGATTAAGACAATGCGTTAAAAGAAAGAACTGTTAGTTTAATGTAAGGTATTTCTATAGAATCTAGTTAGATGTAAAGACTGAGATAATGTTAGCTGTAACCCAAATTTAATACTAGTTTCAGTGATGCTAACTCGTTACCATAATATTTTTTTCAGCGGTGTAAACATTAAGAAGCTGTTTACATAATTAAAAAAGTCAAATGAATTGTGCAGCCAAATTCTTAGAAGATAACTCGGGGTACTTATTGTTTAAGAGGAAGAATTACACTTGAAAGTGCTGTGTAATCATTGTTATCATTGCTGTGCAATAGTTATTTGTGCAACTAGTGAGCAAAGTGAGAAACGTGCCTTCACGTTGCAAATCTGGAGTGAGACAAAGTAATTAGAGTGAGACAATGTTAACATTGTCTCACTGATGAGCGAATTGGCCACTTTGCTTTCTCAAATCAGTGAGAGAACATGTACATTTTTAGGTTACTGTAGGAAAATTATATTGTTAACACTATAAAAATTCAAATTCCACACCATCAACTTAAGTGTTGTCATTTAAAAAGAGTTTTAATTACGTTTGAGGAAAGTGTTGAGTTACATCTAAAGATGTGCAAGTAAGCCTATGAAAATGAATGGAACTAGGCATTCCATTTTCGTATTTACATTTTAGTCAATAAAAAAAATACTAACATTGAATTACTCTACTGATAGAAACAGATGTAAACTACCCATTTTGTTGAATATCTCAACTTAACGAAATTAAATGAAATGAAAATGATTTATTCAATCAGGCAAAGTTAGGGCCACATGGCCCTCTCTTACACCTTAACCTGTCAACGAACTGTTAACGAACTCAAAGAGGAGGTACTCAATGTAAATTATACCGATCACAGAACAAAAACACAAGGGAGCAAATAGAATTTTAGGCTGTACACTTTGGCTCATTCAACTAAATTCTTTTTGGATACAAATATGGCTAAAGCTGGTCCATATAGATGAGATTTCTACTACAGTATACCAAAGACGGCAGCACACTCCGGGACTGTTCATCTATATTATTTTTACAAACAGGCCACAGTTGGTCCATATAGATGGCAAATCCAATGCCATATAAAAACACTTTTTGACATAACGTAAAACGTTTTTCAGCATCCAAAAGTGAATCACAGCAAACAATATTTTACACTAAGCTTAAAGCTTAAGACATTTCTGTTATTGAATATAGAGGGATCGGTGACCCCGCTGCAGCCAAAACCGGGAACAAAAGGGCAACCGACGTTTGGGTCGCGGCCCACGGGTCCAGCCACGAGGCAGCGCACAAGTCCGGTAGCCGGGCATATTATAAAATACAATCCCCCCCCCCCGACCCACCACTCGTCTATTAGAGGGCTGACATAGTACAGTCCACTCCAACAGGCTGGCGCGCCGACCCGCTCGGCAGCATTCCGAACCCTGGATTTGCTCAGCTTTACGAACTGCGCGCCCAAATTTCAAAATCCCCGGGGGAAATGCGCGGTTTTGGGTTGTAGGAGTTTACATAGCTAGTAAAAGTTCTAGTTCTATCGTAATTGGGGGGGGGGGGGGTACTGGATAAGGCGTAGTATGTCAATGTGGGAGTCATCGACTCATCGATGTTTATAGTCTAACTGATAGTTGATGCTTGAGTTTGAGTGTGGTGAATTGGTGTTAGAGAGGAAATAAGGAACATATTCTGATACTCTGCAAGTTTGTCAGATATAGCAACTTTGTGGTTAAATTGAAAGAAAAGAAAACAATATAAGTCTGTAGCTGTTATTTTCGAAGAGAACCCAAGGTAAATATTCTGCAAGTAGCCCAGTTGTAGAATATTCGCTATTGGTGAATTGAAAAACAAATACACGCTTCCAACTGTTATTTTTCGAAGGAAATTCAAGAAGGTATTCCCATGTATAAGTGTCGTACTTCTAGGAACTTGGCGAGTGGCAAACGGAATAAAAATATACGATTCAAACTGTTATTTAAACTACGGTCATAAAATAGAGACGGTGAAAGGTTTCAGAAGTATCTTTCGATAAAGCTTCTCGTGAACGCATAGGGAGTAATCGACTTCATCAAACAAAATCTCCAAAATATATACTTCTTTACACACGACCAAGAATATAAAAAACTGACTTTAAGAGGTAATCAACTCATCCCTAATAATACCACCTCATCCACTGGCGGCGCCACGGACGGACCCGTTGTCGAGCCAGACCCGTGGTTCTGGAGTCCAATTCTAACAATGTTAGTAAAAAGGTTGTATAAGTCAGGGTTAGTTGCACTCTGTCACATGTAATAAATTGTAATAATTTCTGAGCATCGAATGTCGAATGTAGAATTACGATTACGATCATACGCTTGGCATAAACACTGAAATTGTAGCGTTTGGAAGAGAAGAGACCAAAATCCGTATGACTTCACCACAAGGTTCATGTTTTAAATAAACATAAACTAGTAAAGTTCGCGATCCGAATGTATAAATCATGGTAAACTGGTAGCTCAACCAGAATTTTAAGACTACTGGTATAAAAATCAAGTATTTTAAGAATCTTAAAGTTCCACTAACACGACACGCCGAGCGTAACGAAAACTTCTGAAACGGCATAAACTCAGACATGTGGGAATTTTCGCCGGGGGACCGGCATTCCAGATTTAATTAAGAGAAATCGGATCGCAGCGCGAAGGCAATTCGAAAATCGGAATCAAACCGCACGTCCTCCCGAGCCCGGAGGTGAGATAAATAACAACGTACGTAAGCTAAAATCAACATTCCTACCCGTGACAACAGATAGGCATAACTATGCAAATACCCTCGGACAAAAAACGTTCGATTTCAATCAAAAGCAATAAATACTCGGGAGGAATTCCCATAACACAAGGAGGTGTCGGGGTTTCGTTCGCCTCGCGCGGTGAAAATTTACTATGAACCATCTATCAGATCGGAGAAGCTGGGGAACCGTGGGCGAAATTTAGGATGCCCTCCCCCCCTTCCCGGTAGTCAGCACTCGGCAGTCGACCTCGGCTCGGCCTTGGGTTGCACCTGCATACGCGCACACACGCACACGTATACGCAGAGTGCAGTGTGTGTTTAGAGTCGTGACTTGTGGAAAACGGAAAGATAGTGTAAAAAGAATCCAGGAAAATAGAGAAAATCCTAATTCAAATTGATTGATTTACCTTTGGCAGGACTACTTTGCAAATGATTTCTCATGGGGGAAGTAGACAGAGAGGGAGAGGGACTCACACCCTAAAGTGAGAGATGTGAGAGATTAATCAACGCTTCATTTGCTACACTTTCGAGTAATCTGGAGTAAGTCACGAAGAAGAGAACCTTGTCAACAGATCTCCGCATCTCAGCTGATGCTGTATCCAGTCCGACGAAAAAGACGAAGAAAGTTTGGGAAGGTGCAAATAAACGTATGGCTTGTCATTAGACGTAACATCACTGAATTCAATGCGCCGCCGTCTTGGACCTATGTAGGTGGTAAAGAAGGTATACCTCTCCGAATCGAATCTTAGGTGATGCGTGCAGTCTACCAAAGGAAGAACTTGTCTAGCAAGGCCATCTACATCTAACAAATCTGTTATCTAATGTATGTGTTTTATTAGTAGGAATATTACTGACAACTTCTTTAGTATGAAATGTAAACTTACCGGACGCCGTCGCCAAGCCGAAGAGCTCGGTGTCCATCATCCCTGAAGCTGCAAGATGGCGACATGTTTCCGCGTAGAGTTCACGGGTTCGTGACTTGGGCTGAGGCAAAACAAACGTTAATTAGACACTGTTGGGGCAAAAGGTTAAACGGGGTTACAAGAGAAGACTCAATAAGCATATACAACATAGGAGTTCAAAGACACTGATGCTTAGGATCTAACACCATTCAAATGTCCTTTCATTTATCAACTCAAATGATTCTTACTATAATATCTTACCATGGCCTTTGTACTGCTATTTCGAAATAAACCAAGCTACCTACTGCTTCATAGTAGAAGCAAACCACACTGAGACTAGGAAAGATTTTCCGTCTCAAATTGTAGAGCGGAAAAAACATGAGTGTCTTCTCATGAAGAGAGCTAAGAAGAAAAATGTTTAAAGTAAAATTAACATATTAAATCATGGAAATGGGACGAAATTGTGCGTAATTTTACACAAATTTAAGTGAAGTATGGCGATAAAATGGAGTTTAGCGAACCATGTTGCCAAGTCGATTTTTAGTCAGATGATCATACTGAGTTCAAGATGAGAAGTTTTGAAAACAAAAAAATTTGTCAGTTTGCAGACCTTTTCTCTGTGTTTCGACCTCCCTGTTGATAAAATTACAAACTCGTTGAAAACCACATCATTTTGATGCATTAAACAAAATGTCCAAGTCACTCGACATTTAAATCTATTGACAGGATTTCAATCATCAAACGTACTCAACGCAGTTCTCAATTTCTCAACTGAAATATTAACGAAGTGAAAAATATGGAGAGGACGGTTCATTGGATAGTTCACCTGTGGACGAGAATATGCTTCAATAAACTAGCATTTTTGTTACTTAAATATAACATTACTTTTTGCCACAATATTGCAGTCTCTATAGTCTTTATCTTACTTGATTTCAAAGTGCGTTTCTAATTACTCCTATAACTATATTTTTTTACTTAAATTTTGGCTTCCATCCTTTCCAGTTCCTGTGATAAAGCCGGTCTCGTTAGACCATTTTACAAACGGTGGCTGAATCAAGCGTGAGCTTATTTCAGGAATGTTTTACAACCAAACGAAGAGCCTGCCTAGTTATGCATGTTGGCTTGCACCTCCCTTCACGTCTCTTACATATATATTTATCTTTTCACTTGTATGCACAGCTGTATGATGAAACTATAGTTTCCTTTGAAACATTATAATAGAGTGTCGAGGCCTTTCTTAAACCTCCACAAGCATACAAATAATAACATTGTCATGACTAATTACGGATAAATCTGTCTATATGAAGCTTTTTGTCACCCTAGAAGCTTACGAATTGTCAAATATTGCAATACATTAACCTAAAATGCCAAAGAAAGTCTAAGCAATTTTCTCTTGAGAAGCTAAATGTTCTTCGTCAAATAAAAAGCATGAATAGATAGAATGAGGGTTACATTTGATTGTTTATTTTTCATTTTTTTTTACCAAACACTGTGTAGTATTTCTAAATCAGTGTCTTATGTTTTGCTCCTTTGCTCCTGGTGGGCTCTAAAACGAACAAGTTCAATGGTCCCAGACTTGTAAAAAGGATCAAGATGGTTGTTCCATATGTACCAAGGAACAACGGCTTTATACAGTAGAATTCGCTAAACATGAAGGTCGTGCACTAATTGCGCCAAGCTCTCAAAGGGTCTAAAACAATGTTCTTAGGCCTAGCGCACACGGTCGATTTTTCGATCGGCCGATTAAAAAATCGGCCAAAAATAAATCGCCCTTGATTTATGTCTAGGCGCACACGTGGCGATTTTTTAGTCGAGAAATTGATTTTTTTGAGTGCGTTTAAGCTATCCTAAAATGAACTTTGTTGAATTAACCTGTGTTTGTGCTCTTCTAATTAGACCAAAGAAAAAAAGAAGACAACTTAAATATTGGGTTCAACCGATAGTAAGTCAGAGACTTTAAAATCGACAGTTTTATAAACTATACACTTTACGTGATGACAGTAAAAAGTTCTTTAATTACTGTTTAATGTCTGTTGAAAGTTTAAGTTCTTAAAATAACAGCTGTGGCCTTTTTAGCAAAGAAAACAACACAACTCACACCACTCCTGAGGAGAACAACAAGCGACTGGCCGATTTTTTAGTCGACCGTGTGCGCGGACTGATAACAACCTGTACGTTACAGATTTTCGGGCGACAATCGCCTCGCCTACGAATCTGTGGCAAAACCCAGATTTTAAAATCGGCGCAATTCTCGATCGCCTGTGTGCGCGCTTCCATTCAAATACATGATGCACAGATTGGCCGATGAAATAGTCGCCTCAAAATAATCGCTCGTGTGCGCCTAGCCTTAGTTGCGCCAAGCCCAAGCCAGGTTGGGGTGATTTGCCGACAGAAGGAATGTCCTTGTTTACGTGTTATACCATTGACTATAAATCCTTGTCAATGGTTATACTAACATAATCTACCTAGCCTAACCTAACCTACTCGATTATACAAAAGGAACGTATCGGGTGGCTCCCTGGAGTAGTTGGCGCAATTCAAGAACACCCGACTACACAGTACTGTTTTCGTGTAACTAGAGGTCGTCCAGTGGACGAAAACTATACCAAAAATATGTAATGCTTCTCTATTTTCACCCTACGCTGTAAATAAAACATGTGATTTTAATTTCTTCCATTTGTTTAGATTTTCTGTTTATATTTTGTTGTTTTTTCGTCTTAAGTCACCAACATGGAAACCCGTAAGGCCCATGTTATTTCTTTGTTTAATATTAATTTTCTGTACTTATTTTTGAGCCTATTTGAATTTATAAGAGATTCTGCACATCTATAGGAATACCTTTCTAACAGTATGCGTAGATTTTCCCAGCGATGCACACGAGCTGAGAAAAATGTTTTAAAGAACATAATTGTCTATTAATGTATATAAATGCTTGATTACGTGGTTTTCGACTGATGTTCCTTGGATTGAGATTCTGTAGCCCTATAAGCGTTAAAGCTACAGGTAGGTAGGTGGTTTTTACCGATGTTTAGTTGAAGAATTTAAAAACACGAACTACCTTAAGACATGCGGGTCCACTTGACAAGCATGTTATGATTTAAAAGGATTAGGTTTAATCAATTTAAATTCAGAGCTATGGTATAATGAATGTTCGAGGAATGAGCGGTGAACCTTGCTGCCTGCCTTGGTCCCATTTAGTAAGGTCACTTTAAATACGTCTGCGTCCACACGACCGCACGTACCTGCCTTGTGTGCTGAGGAATACACAACAACACACGACCAAATACAATAATGCTGTCGATAAAAATTAACAACTTGTATTTGTATTTTTAAACTGAACGATTTTGACACAAATATATTTAAACAAGTTGAAAACAAATATTTCATTAACTCACCTGCATCTTTGTAAAAATTTCCAATATGGTTTTCCAAATTTTTTGCTATATGCACAGTGCACAGCATTACAAGATTACTATTATAACCAAAAACTGTAATAACAATTTAGATTGGCTGGGTAGCTGAGAGGTTATAGTGCTGCCTAACAATCAAAAGGTGGCGTTTATTATTGTACTACTTGTACTGTGAAAACTATCTGATGTTTGAGTTTTTCCATATTATGTTGAGTACACCGCATTTTAGAATCAAGCAAAAAACTGCTGCGGATGGTCTGGACATGGGATGCGTAGACGTTGAGGAATTTAGAAACCAACGACAATGAAGGCCGAATTCTCTCCACCGGAACAGGTTCAGTATCTGGCTCGAATCTAGATGAAATTCCACGATACCTTAAGAATTCCTAAAATTCTTTGACCAGTCGAAATGGTCTACAGCTTTCCCTAGCTTCGGTGTTAATGGATTTTAAATAAAGGAGTTAATTGAGATTTGGAGAGAACGTACTGTTATTTACTTGCCAGCCAACAGACTACCAATAATGCACTCCAAAAAATAATGCTCTTGAAATAAAATGAAATAAATTTAACGTTTGTAAAATATTGTTCAAATTAAATGTGCATCAAGTTGATCATACAATTACACGTTTATGTAAACATTTTAACACTACGTAATTAACTAAAACCACTGTCCTCTTTTTAATATGTGCTAAAACCCAACATGATATCTAAAACCAGAATGCCCGTGAAATTATCGTATATCGTAAAATGATCCTGCCGTTAAGCCACAATACCCCACTACCAGTGGAATTAAATGCACGTACAATTCCACCCACCTTACCTCGTAAGAAAAACTTCCTAGGAAAGTTAATACGATCACGGACGTTTTTACTCTAGTGTGACCTGTCCCATACCGTATTGTATTGTATCGGTTAAAACCAAGGGTAACACCCGTGAAAAAATCTTACGAGATGAGGTGAGTGTGTTCCCGCCCTTATGCTTCATCAAACGCACATACCTAAATAAAAAGCCCAGTAGTACAGGATAAATTTGGTTAAAATATAACTGTCTTGACACTTTGTCATAGTTATTCCCAATTTGGAGAAACCAGTCAACTCCAACTAACACGCACGTGGTGACAAGAACCGCCGTTCATTCATAAAACCAAGAGCCCAATCAGGCTGTGGACCGTCGACTTAGTTGAGGATCGAATTTGCAAAATCATCGACAGCAATGTCGTTGACCGACATAGAGACTGGTCAGCTTCCGGCGCATCTTCCCATCAATGGAGGCCACTAGACGCTGCCTACACACTCCATAGAGCAATGGACGCCACTAGACGCTGCCTACACACTCCATAGAGCAATGGACGCCACTAGACGCTGCCTACACACTCCATAGAACAATGGAGGCCACTAGACGCTGCCTACACACTCCATAGAGCAATGGAGGCCACTAGACGCTGCCTACACACTCCATAGAACAATGGACGCCACTAGACGCTGCCTACACACTCCATAGAACAATGGAGGCCACTAGACGCTGCCTACACACTCCATAGAGCAATGGACGCCACTAGACGCTGCCTACACACTCCATAGAGCAATGGACGCCACTAGACGCTGCCTACACACTCCATAGAGCAATGGACGCCACTAGACGCTGCCTACACACTCCATAGAACAATGGAGGCCACTAGACGCTGCCTACACACTCCATAGAACAATGGAGGCCACTAGACGCTGCCTACACACTCCATAGAGCAATGGAGGCCACTAGACGCTGCCTACACACTCCATAGAGCAATGGAGGCCACTAGACGCTGCCTACACACTCCATAGAACAATGGAGGCCACTAGACGCTGCCTACACACTCCATAGAGCAATGGAGGCCACTAGACGCTGCCTACACACTCCATAGAGCAATGGACGCCACTAGACGCTGCCTACACACTCCATAGAGCAATGGAGGCCACTAGACGCTGCCTACACACTCCATAGAGCGATGGAGGCCACTAGACGCTGCCTACACACTCCATAGAGCAATGTAAGCCACTAGACGCTGCCTACACACTCAATAGATCGATGGAGGCCACTAGACGCTGCCTACACACTCCATGGAGCAATGGAGGCCACTAGACGCTGTCTACACACTAAAAAGAGCGATGGAGGCCACTAGACGCTGCCTACACACTCCATGGAGCAATGGAGTTCATAGAGCGATGGAGGCCACTGGTCGCTGCCTACACACTCCATAGAGCAATGGGGCCACTAGACGCTGCCTACACACTAAAAAGAGCGATGGAGGCCACTAGACGCTGTCTACACACTAAAAAGAGCGATGGAGTTCATAGAGCGATGGAGGCCACTGGTCGCTGCCTACACACTCCATAGAGCAATGGAGGCCACTAGACGCTGCCTACACACTCCATAGAGCAATGGGGGCCACTAGCCGCTGCCTACACACTCCATAGAACGATGGAGGCCACTAGACGCTGCCTACACACACCATAGAGCAATGGAGGCCACTAGACGCTGCCTACACACTCCATAGAACGATGGAGGCCACTAGAATAGAGCAATGGGGGCAACTAGACGCTGCCTACACACTCCATAGAGCAATGGAGGCCACTAGACGGCGAGACGCTGCCTACACACTCCATAGAACAATGGAGGCCACTAGACGCTGCCTACACACTCCATAGAGCGATGGAGGCCACTAGACGCTGCCTACACACTCCATAGAGCAATGGAGGCCACTAGACGCTGCCTACACACTCCATAGAACAATGGAGGCCACTAGACGCTGCCTACACACTCCATAGAGCAATGGAGGCCACTAGACGCTGCCTACACACTCCATAGAACAATGGAGGCCACTAGACGCTGCCTACACACTCCATAGAGCGATGGAGGCCACTAGACGCTGCCTACACACTCCATAGAGCAATGGAGGCCACTAGACGCTGCCTACACACTCCATAGAGCGATGGAGGCCACTAGACGCTGCCTACACACTCCATAGAACAATGGAGGCCACTAGACGCTGCCTACACACTCCATAGAGCGATGGAGGCCACTAGACGCTGCCTACACACTCCATAGAGCAATGGAGGCCACTAGACGGCGAGACGCTGCCTACACACTCCATAGAACAATGGAGGCCACTAGACGCTGCCTACACACTCCATAGAGCGATGGAGGCCACTAGACGCTGCCTACACACTCCATAGAACAATGGAGGCCACTAGACGCTGCCTACACACTCCATAGAGCGATGGAGGCCACTAGACGCTGCCTACACACTCCATAGAGCAATGGAGGCCACTAGACGGCGAGACGCTGCCTACACACTCCATAGAGCAATGGAGGCCACTAGACGCTGCCTACACACTCCATAGAGCAATGGAGGCCACTAGACGGCGAGACGCTGCCTACACACACCATAGAGCAATGGAGGCCACTAGACGCTGCCTACACACTCCATAGAGCGATGGAGGGAGAACACTAGTAGACGCTGCCTACACACTCCATAGAACCATGGAGGCCACTAGACGCTGCCTACACACTCCATAGAGCGATGGAGGGAGAACACTAGTAGACGCTGCCTACACACTCCATAGAACCATGGAGGCCACTAGACGCTGCCTACACACTCCATAGAGCAATGGAGGCCACTAGACGCTGCCTACACACTCCATAGAACCATGGAGGCCACTAGACGCTGCCTACACACTCCATAGAGCAATGGAGGCCACTAGACGCTGCCTACACACTCCATAGAGCAATGGAGGCCACTAGACGCTGCCTACACACTCCATAGAGCAATGGAGGCCACTAGACGCTGCCTACACACTCTATAGAGCGATGAAGGCAACTCCACTAGTCGCTGCCTACACACTCCATAGAGCGATGGAGGGAGACCACAAGTAGACGATGCCTACACACTCCATAGAGCGATGGAGGCCACTAGACGCTGCCTACACACTCCATAGAGCAATGGAGGCCACTAGACGCTGCCTACACACTCCATAGAGCAATGGAGGCCACTAGACGCTGCCTACACACTCCATAGAGCAATGGAGGCCACTAGACGCTGCCTACACACTCCATAGAGCAATGGAGGCCACTAGACGCTGCCTACACACTCCATAGAGCAATGGAGGCCACTAGACGCTGCCTACACACTCCATAGAACCATGGAGGCCACTAGACGCTGCCTACACACTCCATAGAGCAATGGACGCCACTAGACGCTGCCAACACACTCCATAGAACCATGGAGGCCACTAGACGCTGCCTACACACTCCATAGAGCAATGGAGGCCACTAGACGCTGCCAACACACTCCATAGAACCATGGAGGCCACTAGACGCTGCCTACACACTCCATAGAGCAATGGAGGCCACTAGACGCTGCCTACACACTCTATAGAGCGATGAAGGCAACTCCACTAGTCGCTGCCTACACACTCCATAGAGCGATGGAGGGAGACCACAAGTAGACGATGCCTACACACTCCATAGAGCGATGGAGGGAGACCATTAGTAGACGATGCCTACGACTACACACGCCATAGTGCAATGGAGACCACTAGCTGCTGGACACATCCTCCATAGATACAACCACCCCTTTTAATACAAAATTAATATTACTACTATACCGCTACTTGTACGTGAACTTACCTCAACAATGAAGTACAAAAATTGATTGGTTAAAAGCTGAACAGCTGCGTAGCGAGCGTTGGGAGCGGACAATCCAAAACCACAAGACTGCACGGGGGCGCTTACGGTCCCACTGCGCATACTGTGCTACATCCCGAGTGTTACTGTGACTTCCGACCTGCAACAACAACATGAATGTTACAACACAGCAACAACAGTTCATTCAAGATATAAACATCGCTTATTGTGCTACAATATGGACGTAATAACACACGACAACAGAATCATACATTTAAAAGTAACACATTAGTATAATACCCCTTCCTTATTTTTTTCAATGAGAACTTGACAAACATCTACCCAAACAGTATTCACGTCTGTTTATGAAGACACCGGTCTTTTTGTTGTTCAAAGCTCTTCACAACGTATGGGGTACTGTGTTTACTGAACTGCTCAAGAAGCACGGAGATGATAAGAAAATTCCCATCTTTGTCCTGAGAAAAACACTGAACGCTGAAAATGTCTAGACCCAATTATTTAACTGAAGCTGACTTAAACAATTGCTTTATAAACTTAGTCAGTAACAAAGATACGAGTTCAATCATCTCACATACATCCACTTTTTGTTTGAATATGTATTAGTTAATCGTTGTTTTAAACGAATACCAGAACCAGTGAACGATTCAGTTAGTAGGTAAGAGGAATTTCGAGGAATTCAAGTGACGACAGATGCCAGAACAGTCTTGTGACTATGGGGATGAAACTCCATAACCCATATAGTGGACGATTACCTTTTACGAACACTTACTGCCAGGTACTCTCTACCCCACAATCTAGATGAAGCGCTTACTACGCTTGAAGATCTGAATTTGACTTTGTAACACAAAGGCAGGACCATTGTTACTGGCTGGAATACGTTTAGGATTTTGTTGGTTTCTGAAAGAACGAAACGGGCCACTAAGGTACTTGAAAGGTCAAGCTCAGGGTTATTAAGCCCCAACACCCTAAAAGAATTAAATAAAAACAATGTGAGCGACAATGTTCATCACTCTATATCTTTTGAAAAAGCTATAAAGACCGTACCAAAAAAATCTATAGTTATTTGTGTAACTAGTGAGCAAAGTGGCACTTTGCTGCACACGAGAGCAATGTTTACCTAAGGAATGATCTCGACTGCAGCAAAGGCCTTTTTCACTCGTGTTACACATTATATTTTTCCTACAGCCACTATAAAGCATATAAATAATAAGTCTTTCAAACACTATACAACACGTTTTTAGGTTCAGCTGGCAACACAAATAGGTGCCCTAGAGAAAGTAGTACCGGTCCGAATCACTCCGCTATTTTTTCCTCGGAAAGCAATGTGCTCCGACTTGAGAAAATAGTTCCGTATGTTTTTGTAATTTGAAGTGGTTTCCGCGCCTTAAAAATACGTTAAAGGTATTTTCTTGTTTATTAAGACCGTAGGAATGTTTTAAAAAAGTTTAAAAGAAAAGTCCAGAAAGTTCAGAAATACCGAAACTATAAACACGAAATGACAGGTTAAATCGTAGTTATAATAGTCAATCAGCTGCTCATAGTATTATTATCGTGTTGCCAACCTATTTCCAAGCGTACACGGATTACGTGCATAATAGAACTACGCTGTTTTGTGTTGTTTCGTTGGAATCCTGATGTGCGGCAAAGTATAAACCGTACGGCAAAGTATAAATATGCAGCAATTAGCAGCTTTCTGTACTATAAACAGTACAAGGAAGCCAACTTTGTCGGGTGACTGTAGGAAATAGTTATTTGTGTAACTAGTGGTTAAAGTGGCACTTTGCTGCACACGAGAGCAATGTTTACGCACGAGCCGCAGGCGAGTGCGGAATGATCTCGAGTGCAGCAAAGGCCTTTTTCACTCGTGTTACACATTATATTTTTCCTACAGTCACTATAAAGCATATAAATAATTAGTCTTTCAAACACTATACAACACGTTTTAGGTTCAGCTGGCAACACAAATAGGTGCCCTAGAGAAAGTAGTACCCGTGATCCGTATCACTCCGCTATTTTTACTCGGCAAGAAATGTGCTCCGCGTTTTGAGAATATAGTTCCGTATGTTTTTGTAATTTGAAGTGGTTTCCACGCCTAATAAAATGCTTTAAAGGTATTTTCTTGTTTATTAAGATCGTAGGAATGTTTTAAAAACGTTTAAAAGAAAAGTCCAGAAAGTTCAGAAATACCGAAATTATAAACACGAAATGACAGGTTAAATCGTAGTTATAATAGTCAATCAGCTGCTCATAGTATTATTATCTTTAAGTGTTGCCAACCTATTTCCAAGCGTACACGGATTACGTGCATAATAGAACCACGCTGTTTTGTGTTGTTTCGTTGGAATCCTGATGTGCGGCAAAGTATAAACCGTACGGAAAAGTATAAATATGAAGCAATTAGCAGCTTTCTGTACTATAAACAGTACAAGGAAGCCAACTTTGTCGGGTGACTGTAGGAAAAATTAATTTTATACATTTGTAAATATCAGCGCAAACATTCTTTTCTACATGCCAATATGAGCAGGCGGGATTCCAAGTTATCTTCTTAAGTATTGAGATAGTGGTCTGGGTGACTTCATACAAGGTAGTATAATCTTAAGTACGTGCTGGAATTTCCATTACCTCATTGACGTTCCAGTGGTATTTACAGACCGTCAGATAAACATTCGAAACACGGTTCTTACCTAACACGCAAACTACTGTAATACCAAAATTAATGTGTTTATAACCATTGATTTAATCTGAAATGCGTTCATAAAATCTTCCGCATTTAAGCGCAATTCACTAGTCAGTATTTTGTACTAGGTGTCCGGTGTCAGGTCCGCCAACTGAGCGGAGCAAACAAAAAAGTAAACAAATTATATTTTTACTAAATAAAATTTGAATTAAAAAATATACTACCTATAACCTTTGACTATTGATAGTCAATGCTATAACCTCCAGTCAACGTAACAACTTCAGAACAATTTTAATGATGAATACAACACTTCACCATACGAGTACATATATAACGTCCCCATAACGGTTTTTGTTAAAGCTTGTAGCCTAACTATCTCTATCAAAAATGGCTCAATTAGCTAGCCCTCGATAGTTCTTGTTCTTACTCTCAACAACGCAAGCTAATGTAATCCGAGGGAAATTTTGATTTTACCAGGTCCACCAGAGCACAGAAAACGTACAGTAGTAGCCTACGTTTTCTGTGACCAGAGCCTGATCTACAGTGCATCTTTGTTGGCTGAGATGTACTGAAATCGGATGGGCAAGATTTAGTGGGGATTGCCTATGTTAACATTTTACTCCATTACATTTGAACGAAGTAACTTATAAAGAATGTGTGACAGGCGCAAAGGAACTTGTGACGAAGCTGTATTCATGCTGATTTTAAACGTGATCATCATCATAGTACGTGATTTAATATTAATCATTTAGCCAGTCCAAAGCCTGTAAAGTGTGATGTTTCAGTAATCAGGAAACCCACTAGTTCGACGCTCTCCGACACACCTTCCGTCAAGTCTCCGACACCTTCCGCAATTTTAAGGCATTAACCCATTGGTCCGACGGGCTCCGACAGTAGGCCTCCGACGAGAAATACACCACCACTCTTAACAGTGCCAGTTGCGATGGAACATGTGATCACATACTGTTCACAAGCAGTAGTTAGGGAGCAAATAATGAAAAAAGTCCATAACATTTATGACGATCTCTTACAATGGTAGACCTTTGTGTACCGGCCGGCCCGGCCTGAACAGTCCACGCCGGCCGGCCGATCGTTACGTGTATGGGGTCGTCGTCCGGCCGCCGGACGACCAAATTGGCCGGACGACGACTGATGGGATTCCCATCAGTCGTCGTCCGGCCAACCCCCGCCTTCAGGCCGATCGTTACGTGTATGGGGTCGCCGGCAGGCCGCCGGAAGGCCGACAGTACAGTAGTAGCATTATTTTTGATTTACGTTAATTTTTAAGCACGGTCATTAACATAACCTAACATTATTTTCTGTTCAGTCTTTGTACTAATATGGCTACGTGGACTAATCAGCATGTGCTAGCCTTTATAGAAGAATACAGAGAGCATGAATGTCGGTGGAGGGTCAAAACAAAGGCATACCACAACTACAACAACAGGGACTTAAAAGATGCAGCTTATAGCAAGTTAACCAAAACGTTTTTGCCGTACGAAAACTGACTGCACACTTTACCACTATGCGGAGAAACTTCAGTCCGGCCGGCAGGCGAATCGTTGCGTGTATGGGGACTCTCCTTTGACAGGCCAAACTGTTCAGTTTGGCCTTCCGGCTCTCGCCGGCCGGCCGATCGTTACGTGTATGGGGGGCCTAGACCCACCTTGATAATTCCGGTAACATTTACTGTACCGTACTACAGAAAAATTAGCAAAAAGTACAGTACAAAACGTAAACAATAATACCCCCGTCGCAGCAAACCTGCCGACTAAGCAAATTTCTATTTACCTGAATTGATTTTCAATTAAGTGTATTTAATTAACATTTGGTTTTATAAGTACCTAGGATTGCTGCTACAGGGAGGGTAAAAAGTGTGGTTTTTAGTAAAGTATTAATAACTAGGCCCTAAGTATGAAATAAAGAAATTTACCAAGTGTGCTGATCAAAATATATCCATCAGAAAGCAAACTTACAATATTTTATAATATTCTCCATAAGAATAACATGGGAATTTTAAAATAAAAATTCTTTGAATTTTCTCCGTAACCAATAATTGTACAAAAACATCACACTCTTGTGATCACATGTTCCATATCCGTTCCACATATTGTGATCATACACAAAGCTAGACAGTAAATCTAGGCCTGGTGCACGCAGAGTGGAGAAATGGCGGATCCGACATCCGACAAGAATGCCCCAAAGAGCAATGTTGTCGTGACGTGTCGGATCGGAAGGTGTCGTGTCTGACTAGTGGGTTACAGTCCATTTAAAATAATGGAAAGTAATTTTGTCGGAAGGTGTCGGAGTCTTGACGGAAGGTGACGTGTCGGAGAGTGTCGGACCAGTGGGTTTCCTGCTAATTCAACTTTTTTTTCTGTGTGCATGGCATTGCGCTTTCTTCAAATTTCCCTCTCTTTACAGTTCGCTTTTTCGCTGGGCGCTTTCTTCGTGACACCATAGAATGTTAGCAGTTTTAGGTTGACGTACGATGATTAATCATTGATAAAGAAAACCCCTCAATATATTTCATATAAGTTTGCCAAAAGACTGCTAATAATTAATATATAAACAGTCATATGTTTTTCAATTGTTTTGTAAACAGAAAATAGTTTAGTATGTTGTTTTGTTGAAAACAATAAAGAAGATACCTAGTTTTTGTTAAAATTTATTTTGTCATTTCTAATGTTTGATATTAATCGTCCGTGATATCAAAGGAATTGAATCACGTACAGTATAGTGACGATATCAATTGGCGACCGTGACAGGACTTTAAGAAGAAATGGCAAAATTATGAGAACCACCAGCAGACCCGGTGAGTATGTTACTAGTAAAGATTTCGGCACAGTTAGATACTCGATCAAAACAATTGGATACTCATTTGGCAGGCATCAAAAACGTAATTTCATCCTCCATTAAAAAGATTTCGGAAAACCAAAACCAATCAAAATTAGAAACTAAACTTATTACTAACACCTATGAAACAGACAAATCGGACATCGAAATTAAATACAATAAAATCAAATTCAACAACCTTGAAAATATCTTGGAGTTAGCCGAGGACTCATCGGCCATCCCGGGAGGTATAGAGATCCTACGTCAGACAGAGACGTTTGAAGACTCATTGGCCATTCCGGGAGGTATAGAGATCCTACGTCAGACAGAGACGTTTGATGACTCATCAGCTATCTTGGGAGACAGAGAAGAGATCTTTCGACGGACAGTGATGGTCGAGGACTCATCAGCCATCTTGGGAGATAGACAAGAGATCCTGCGGCCAACAGAGAGGGTCGAGGACTCAACGGTCATCACAGGAGGTGCAGAAGAGATCTTGCGACGGACAGTGATGGTCGAGGACTCATCAGCCATCTTGGGAGATAGACAAGAGATCCTGCGGCCAACAGAGAGGGTCGAGGACTCAACGGTCATCACAGGAGGTGCAGAAGAGATCTTGCGACGGACAGTGATGGTCGAGGACTCATCAGCCATCTTGGGAGATAGACAAGAGATCCTGCGGCCAACAGAGAGGGTCGAGGACTCAACGGTCATCACAGGAGGTGCAGAAGAGATCTTGCGACGGACAGTGATGGTCGAGGACTCATCAGCCATCTCGGGAGATGAGGATGGGATCCTGCATTGGACCGATGCTCCTGGGGTCACGTCAACCGCAAAGGACACCGAGATACGACCTGCACTCAATGTTACGTCGTGTGAATATTTCGAGGAGGCCAAGGATACGATGAGAGGGAAGGAGCAAGAACATAAGATCAGGCAGTGGGACAAGATGGTCCCTAAACACTGCAACAGGCAACATTGTCTGTTACAGTACCAACAAAAGGTGGAAAGGGAAAGGAAGACCAAAAAGATAGAATACCTTTACTTACAACTGAGAAATCGTCAGAAGTTGCGGCAGGTCAACCAGTCTGAGAGTTATGGTGAAGGTAGTGGAAGAGTAAGGAAAAAGAATGGTGGAAAATATGTGGAATCTGCAAGTGAAGAAGGAAGTAATGAAGAGGGACGGAGAAAGAAAGGAAGACCTTCTAAGAGAAAGACACTTAAAAAGAAAAACACCACATATTCCAAGAAAAAGAGGTTCAAGTGCAGAAATGAATCTAGATCCAAATTTAACACCTAGTTTTAAAATTTTCAAAAAATATATTGAGGGTTTTGGGGGGGGATGATTGACGTACGATGATTAATCATTGATAAAGAAAACCCCTCAATATATTTCATATAAGTTTGCCAAAAGACTGCTAATAATTAATATATAAACAGTCATATGTTTTTCAATTGTTTTGTAAACAGAAAATAGTTTAGTATGTTGTTTTGTTGAAAACAATAAAGAAGATACCTAGTTTTTGTTAAAATTTATTTTGTCATTTCTAATGTTTGATATTAATCGTCCGTGATATCAAAGGAATTGAATCACGTACAGTATAGTGACGATATCAAGGTAAGTTAGTTATTTCAACTATTTGTGTGAGAAAATAGTCTCCAGACTCTACCGCTAGTCCATAGAGATGGAATGTTTACCCGAGTGTCCAAAAGTGACGATACTACATTTTTATCAATGAAATAATTAATTGCTGCATTAACCAATTCAAAGATGTATTCAATTACATACAGGAAGAAAATGCGAGTATTAAGGCGGTGACACACTATCGATCTTTTCCCCGATCAAGACCCCGAACCGAGCAGGGAGAAGGGAGAAAGGAGATAAATATCAGCAAAATTTTACTCCGAACATTTCCCCGAACATGACCAAGACCAGACGAATTCTACCGAGCGCGGCAAAAGGAAGTTTGGAGAGAGATAGAGAGTGTGTGCGAGTGAGAGCGCGGAACTATCAATGCTAGCGCAGGCGGCCGCTCGGTGCGGCGCTCGCGACGATGTACGGGGCAAAAATGTACCGTGACACACTATCGTACATCGGACCGTACATCGGACCGATCTTTTCTTTGATCTTTCGCCAAAAAACCGCCTCCAGAGCGCTCGTCTCCCTGCTCGGCCTGATGTCTTGTTCGGCGTCTTGATCGGTGTACGGACCCGTGACACACTATCGAACATCCTCCCTTCGACCTCCCTTCTCCCTTCTCCCTTCTCCCTGCTCGGTTCGGGGTCTTGTTCGGGGAAAAGATCGATAGTGTGTCACCGTCTTTAGTAATAGGTATACAAGTGTGAGCGAGGAAGAAGGGAGGAGATAGAATAGCATTGGAGAGAGACAGAGACAGGGACAGCTGAAAGAGAAGAGGTGAAGTAGGAGGGGAGGGGGAGATTGGCGAATGACAACAATGTGCGCGAGAGGCCAGAGCCCGCTCCTACCTGAGGAATGCGGTCGGCCTTCAGTGACCCCTTCCCCAAACTGTACACATCACCTTCACTGTACACGGTACACGGTAGGGAGAGCAGTGTACACTGTGACTGTACAAAATAATTAAAGTTCGACTCTGTAGTGTACTGCAATCATAGATCCAAACTCAAGTAAACATCCTTTGGAGATGACAAGTTGCCTAAACAGTACAAAATTACAATCCTCTCTTGTAGCTGACACGGGATAAGAAAAGTTGTCAAAACTGTACACAATAACAGACCTGTTTGAAATTGATACTATATAAGACAAGTTGTAAAAGCTGTACACAATAACAGACCTGTTTCATATTGATACTGTAGATGACAAGTTATCAAAAATGTACACAATAACAGACCGGTTTGAAATTGATACTATATAAGACAAGTTGTAAAATCTGTACACAATAACATACCTGTTTCATATTGATACTGTAGATGACAAGTTATCAAAGCAGTATACAATAACAGAACTGTTTGAAATTGATACCTTAGATGACAAGTAGTCAAAACTGTACACAATAACAAACCTGTTTGAAATTGATACTGCAGATGACAAGTTGTCAAAACTGTACACAATAACAGACCTTTTTGAAATTGATACTGTAGATGACAAGTTGTACAAACTTTACACAATATCATACCTATTTTCAATTTATACTGTAGATGACAAGTTGTACAAACTGTACACAATAACAGACCTGTTTGAAATTAATACTATAGATGACAAGTCGTCAAAACTGTACACAATAACATACCTGATTGAAATTGATATTGTAGATGACAAGTTGAACAAACTGTACACAATAACTTACCTGTTTGAAATTGATACTGTGGATGTCAAGTCTCCAAAACTGTACACAATAACAGACCTGTTTGAAATTGATACTCTAGATGACAAGTTGTCAAAACTGTACACAATAACAGACCTTTTTGAAATTTATACTGTAGATGACAAGCTGCCCAAACTGTACACAATAACAGACCTGTTTGAAATTTATACTGTAGATGACAAGCTGCCCAAACTGTACACAATAACAGACCTGTTTTAAATTTATAATATAGATGACAAGCTGCCCAAACTGTACACAATAACAGACCTATTTGAAATTTATACTGTAGATGAAAAGTTGTACACACTGTACACAAATTAGACGTGTTTGAAATTTATACTGAAGATGACAAGTTGTCAAAACTTTACACAATAACAGACCTTTTTGAAATCTATACTGCAGTTGACAAGTTGTACAAACTGTACACAATAACAGACCTGTTTGAAATTTATACTGTAGATGACGATTTGTACAAACTGTTCACAATAACGAAACTGTTTGAAATTGATGCCGTAGATGACAAGTTGTCAAAACTGAACACAATAACAGACCTGTTTGAAATTTATACTGTAGATGACAAGCTGCCCAAACTGTACACAATAACAGACCTATTTGAAATTTATACTGTAGATGAAAAGTTGTACACACTGTACACAAATTAGACGTGTTTGAAATTTATACTGAAGATGACAAGTTGTCAAAACTTTACACAATAACAGACCTTTTTGAAATCTATAATGCAGTTGACAAGTTGTACAAACTGTACACAATAACAGACCTGTTTGAAATTTATACTGTAGATGACGATTTGTACAAACTGTTCACAATAACAAAACTGTTTGAAATTGATGCCGTAGATGACAAGTTGTCAAAACTGAACACAATAACAGACCTGTTTGAAATTGATACTGTAGATGACAAGTTGCCCAAAACTGTTCACAATAACAGACCTGTTTGAAATTGATACTGTAGATGACAAGTCGTCAAACTGTACACAATAACAGACCTGTGTGAAATTGAGACTGTAGATGACAAGTCGTCAAACTGTACACAATAACAGACCTGTTTGAAATTGATACTGTAGATGACAAGTCGTCAAACTGTACACAAAACAGACCTGTTTGAAATTGATACTGTAGATGACAATTTGTACAAGCTGTACAATATAACACATAGGGTACCTATATTTGAAATTGATACTATAGATATATATAGCTTAGGATATACCAATTTAGTTAACGTAGAACATTCTAGTTAGTAATTAATTAGATGGTTCGGAGAGTATAAATTTGCTACAAGTTTGGTGTGTCGGCTTTACCATTGTTTACCTATGTGTATGGACTGGTTTAAATATTCAATTGTTCACATTACTTATGTTGTTAATCGATGTATTACCGTACATAAGCACACAAATTTTAGCTTTTAGTGGCGCTAAGCATAACACCATCACATAGCAATGTTACGTACGCGTAAACACCACGGGATATTTAGGTGTATGTAAGTTACTGTATTTAGCATTGTACCATGCATTGCTCTTTTTGCTCAAATTCGATAAAAACCCATAACTATCCAATCACAAGTGAATCTCACTGTACTATAGACTTGACTGAGGCATTGTTACCTTACTTTTGTTGGAAGGTTTTACAATCGTGGCTTAGTAAAAAAACATTTCTTTCATCACTGCGAACTTTGGAAAATAAGTGTCTCACAAAAACACTTACGGAGGTTTTTATTGTTAAGCGATCCAAGGTTAACTTGATTCCGACCGTAAAGATCAAACGAGCAAGTCGAGAAGAATTTCAGCGATTTTGACATCCGCGCTGGCGTAAAAACCTGAATCATCCTGATCAGAAACTCCACAGGAGCTGATTCTCAGAATCAAATCCGACACAGGATACGTTAGTTTGCTGAGATTGAGTCAAACACTGATAAGATGCCAAGCTTAGGCTGTAGTAATATACACAAAGTGACAAGTGTGATGGCAATCCATAGCGAACCGCGACCGTGGACCTAAAGAGGTTTTAATGATATCGATTTTTCCAAGTGTATGACGTTTCCTTTTACAATTAGTTTTATAAAAATCTTATATACTAAAAAACTTGTTGAAAACTTACGACAGCTAGCTTGGCCATACTACTGGGCCAAATTACACACGGTTGGTACCAAATGAAAGATATTTTCCTGTAGATGTGCAGAATCCCTTTATAAATTAAAATAGGCTCAATCATAAGCACAAAAAATGAATTTGAAATTTTAAAAAATAACATGAGCCTTTTGGGTTGCCATTTTGGTGACGAAATAACAACAAAATATAAACATAAAAAATCAAAACAAATTAAAGAAATTACAACGTGGGTTGAAAATCAAGAAGTTTGCACAATACATACCTACTTTTGGTCGAGTTTTCGACCACGGGGCGAACTCTCGTATAAACTAACTTCTTTTTAGTTTCGTGCATAGTGTGTTCCTTTCGCCCTCATCAAAAACTACTTTGGTTGGAATTATATGAACCCATCGTTAAATAACAATTTACCACCAACATTCTATCGACATTCATTTACAGTATTGATTACAAGATTTAAAATCATTCACAGTGTGAATGAGGACTGATTCATGGATTCACTCATGGAGGACCGAATGAATCCAGGATTTAAATCTGTGAACACATACGTTATGGTTTAGGCCTACGTTATTGTGCGCGACGTAAAGACCAAGGTTGCTAGTTCGGTGCTACGAAGGATCGATTTTGGATACATTTGCCAATTTCACCGGGGAAGTTTTTAAATAGGAAATGTTGGTACCTATTTTCAAACATTTCAAACCAAGCCAAACATTCCAAACATTTTCAAACACAGTTGACTTATGACTTAGGCTACTTGAAAACACTGAGAAGATACTAAATACGGTGGTGTCTTACGGCCATTTGCTTTTAAATAGTGTGCTCAATTACACATCTCATTTAGGTGGACCAGCTGCAGCACAGAACATTCGATGCCCCTCTCACAGAACGTAATAGAGTTAACATTATATTTTCTCCTTATTTTTTGTTCCGATTAGATTATAGTTGATATGATATAAAATATACCATAGTTGATTCACTATTAAGAATGATTATTTACAGCACGGCTTACGAAGAATTCTTAATTTCCAAACAAAACAGGTCCTCAAGAGTGGCCGAATTTTACCAGAAATATGTGGACGGATAGCGCGGATGACTGCAGACATTTCCGACTATGCAGACCTTTCGTCACTTTCATCCTCCACACTCCGCTAGGACGTTGACTTCTCCGCAAGTAGGCTATCCTCCCCCACCCCCTCCTGGGACTTTCTCCTGGTTCACATTCTTAGACATCTCGCAGAGCCCCGACGTTCTTCCGCTACTGTAGCTGGACTACGGAGTGGTTACAATGCTCTAAATCTGAAGGTTTTCGATTCAATCCTTTCTGATAGCGACGCACAGTTGGGTGTGTTGTTTAGCTTCATAATTTGAACATTTGGGTCTTTGGTTTCTAGACTACGGCTTGTAACTTACCACTGGAGATATGCAGTGTGAGTGTAGAGTTCATTCCAAGATTCAATAACGGGCTGAATGATGTTCAGAAATCTATCATTACGTACCCTACACATATAATTTTCAAAAAATTGGGGGTTTCAAATTTTTACCCATAAACATACAAATGACCAGTTTTCATTACACCCATCGTGTACGGCTTAAAAAATAATTTTGTAAGGTTACGGAGAGAAAAAAAAAAAAAACTGTAGGCTAAATTTAAAACGTCAATGTTTTTCTTATGGGGTAAAAGGCGACTGTTGTAATTAGTATGGATGTATGTTGATTTATGGATACTAGTGTACATGTTGCTCGAATTCGAGCAATCGCAAAGTATTACAGAAGTTATTTCAAAATGAAAAACAGCCATAATTACAAAGAGTTTAAAAGAGTCAACTCAAAGATTACCGGTGTGTAACTCATGGAGATACTCACGATGTTCAACATTTCCTAGAAAAGTTAAGTCCATGTTTCCTACTATAAATAATTGTAGCACTTCGGCTAATACCCTCGTTCATCGTTTGTAGGAATCTTCATCTTGTAGGTGTTCTTCATTATATAGGCTAATAACGATCATAAATTCTTTAAAAATATTATCTCTATTTCTTCTACTCAGTGGCCTTTTTATGTTTCCATAATTTGCAAATGGGTTCTTTCAATGATTTAATTTTTGTAGGACGCATTTCTTTGAATTTCACCTTAAATATTAACAGCAATTCGCCTATAATAGGGACATTCGCTTATTGGGTCTGATGATGATTGGAGTGTCCAATCGAAATCGATCACCACTCACCATCTTTTTTGTATATTTACCGTCTTGTGAGTAACAGTATAAGCGTAAATATATGTTTTAAGTGTTATAAGACGTTTCTTTTATTTACTTTCCGTAAGCAATTAAATATCCAGCTGATCATGATGTAAACAAATATGTTCTTCATAAGGATAACATGGGAACTTTAAAAGCCACTGGGGCAGAGCCCAAGGGACTTTTTCAAAAATGTAAGGCCAGTTTGCAAATCTACGCGACACGCTCTTTCAAATGAGACGTCAATGGATAAAATCGGTTAAGAAATGGCGGAGGAGTTCAACCGACAAAGTTTCGTGTAGCGTATTAATTATATAGATATTTATGTTTGTTTATGGGCATTAACAGTTTGTAAAAGAAAAAAACACTTTTTCCCGTCTCGCACGGGAACGACCACACTCGTCCGGCAAACACTTATTTTCAGGACTAGTAACGTAATATACTATAGTAGCAATTCGTATAGTTCAAAGGTTTATTGTAATTTTCAATGACATGGTAAAAACAATACACAACATTTCGGGATCTGGAATCTAATCCCGTCCTCTAATTAAAAAACTTAACTAACACATTCCAAATAACAAAACATAAAAGCCCAACCTAAGTTGGAATAAGCCTACACTACAGAGTGTAGCAGTCAAGTAACTACAGTATACGCACTGTATAGAAGTCAAGTCATATTTACAGTATATTTAAAAATTCATATGGATAAATTGAAATCCGCTTAGGCTGCAGGTTTTCTGCGGCGGGATAATTTTTAATATTATTCTCTACCTAAGTTTAGTTAAACTTATTTAGCCTAGAAACATTACGTGTACAGCGCTTTGCGCACAAGAAATGTTAAATTTCTTTCAAAACCTAAGGTTCAGTATCCTGCTGATATATATTATGGCGTTTCCCTCAAATTTGTGGCAAAATTTAACATCATGCACCTTACCTGCTAATAGTTTGCTCGTTGGTCGTTATATTAGGTCACAATAATTAAAGTTAATAGCACAAAGTAAAATATACAACAACTAGACATTATACATTATACACTGATCCATTATGATGAAAAATCTATAAAGGGAATATGTTTCTTTTGTGAATATACTTCTACAAATAATTTGTTACAGTTTGTATTTAAGAATGACAACATTAGTCTGCTATTTGGATCCGGGTGAATGTTTGAACAGCTGATTAGCGCTTGGAGAATGTTAATTGGTATTGGTGCAAGTTGTTTATAAATTCTTGTGAAACTGCATTGCACATTTCTATATGAAGCTGCAATAAACGAAATCGTACATAAAATATAGTAAGATAAACTATAGGCTATAACATGGATTAAAAACATTTTTTGAACAATGGCTACAAAATAAAATTAGAGTATAATTAGTTCGTTATTTGTTAGGCTTTCTTAAAGAGGAACCCAAATTCTTATTTTAGTTTTTCAGTTTTGATTTTTTTTTGTTTTGTCATCTTATGTGTTGCATTACGTGTTTATGGCATGCATGGATTGGGGTGTTAAAGTAAAACTTATTTTGTCGATCTAAAATTATTTTTTTTACCTAAAAATAAGCCCTCTGCCTTCATAAATCAAACCTACAAAATTATCTATTCTATCTATCTACTATATATTAATTACGTAAGCCGATTCTTTGCGTCAAAATTGTGGGCGACTGGGAAGTCGTAGAACGACGGGAGAGATCTCGATCCCGTGACGGCGGGAAAAATAGTTAAATTCCCCAAATTTTAACACAAAATCAGATATAAGGTAAAATGTTCTCCATGAGAATAGCATTAGAAACCATTTACTGCTGGTCTTTGTTTACTTCAATACAGCTGATCGTGATTTTTTTATTAAAACAGTAAGCAATCATGGTGGAAGGAAAATACATAGGTGTGCTATCCCTGTCATATTCTGACGTCACTCGGATTTCAAACAAAAGATCACCAGTAACTGTCAAATTAGTTTGTATTTTGTATTGATTTGATTGTTATTGTTTTTATAATGTTTTCAAAATAGTTAAATGTGTTCATTATAAAAACAATATCAGCCAAATCAAAACGAATACAAAATAGCCTATACTAATTTGACATTTACAATCAGGTGATCTTTTGTTTGCAATCCGAGTGACGTCATAATATGACGGGAATAGCACTCCTAATTTATTTTGGATTAATCATTTGCCAGTCAATTCTGCAATTTTCATATTTTTGACGAAGAGAATTTCAAATTCCAATCAGGGAAATCTTTTTTTATCAGCATTAACCACAAGACAAGACCAAAGCTACCTTAATAACCCAGTATCCATTCACAAACAGTTATATGTTTGCTGCCTTTAGCAGAGTTAACCCTACGGAGCGATTCAAATTATTTATCGAAAATAACATCAACAAAAGCAAACAAAGACAAACAACAAACTGTTTTTTACACAAAAGATATGGTGTACAGGGATATATATTCTGACACATAGATAATATATTTCTGAGTATCTTTAAATATTAGAATAATTTGTTTTAAATAGTTGAACTTTTTAGGGACTTATGTCCCGACAAGCCACTAGTATCATTAATTGTAATTAACATGTCTGATTCAAATGTATCATAATTTAATTATACAGTTAGTAGTTAATTTATATTATTTATAACATATTCATAATTAGAGCTTATAATTAATTAATTAATTATAATTTATTTTATTTATATATTTATACATAATTAATTTATTATGATTTAAGCCTTCCTTCAAATACTACCTTAGCATGATTCTGAGTCAATGCTAAGGGAGTAACAGTCAAATCTGGGTAGAATCTATACCTAACTGTTACGGAGTACTGTAGTTTGGTGCGAAATGTCGAATGTTCGGTACAGTATAAAGAACTCAACGGCACGCGAGTCCCGAAGCGTTTTGTATCCTTGAAACACGAACACGAAATAACACGAACACGAACACACGAACACGGGCCGAGGCCGTAGACGCTCGCTGGCGCCATAGAACCTGTTATTTGAAACCTCAATTTGCATATGCATAAATATTCGGCTAAATTATACTCGAAATAAATAACTAACAATTAATTCTACAGTTATAGGAATTTATTCACTACTCCTTGGAAATCGACGAGATTCTGTTGAATTTACTAATTTAGAGTTAGGGTTGATTTTTTATTCTGCAGACATGAAGTGGAAATTTAGTAACTTATTTAAGTTGATTTGTATAATCTAAAATAGGAATGAATAAGAGAAGTCGTTCACAAAGCTAAATTAGGAAAGCAGGTCCCTGTAGTAGTTTTGAATTTTGTAATTGAAAGGTTCACCACAGCGTCTCAAAATCAAATCCCTATAGTAGGCCTATTATTCTTTGAGAAATTGGGTTCGTTTCGTAAATCTTTGTTTAGAAAATAACATTTTGAAAGAACTCTAGGTACTGTATAACATTGTTAGGTATGTTGACTTCATCAGAACCCTTGATTTTGGGCTGTTGAAAATACCCGGTTAACTAATGATGAAATGATAGGTAAAGCTTAAAACTTCATAGGAGTTACATATTTTAATAAACTTACAGTTTAATCGCCACTCTCTCTGTACAGTATGACAATTTAATGCATTGAATCTCTGCATTGAAGCTGAAGGTTCGAAAACTCTAGCACTTTGTCGTAGTGGCAGAATATATAGCGTAACACACTTCAAACAAACGTGTAATATCATTTTAACTAGTTTTGCAGTTTCGTGAATGTTTTGCGCGGTGATAAATAGGCCTAATATACTATTATCCATAGACGGTAAAAAATTGGCCTTTCAGGTCTAATCGCCTGTCCCAGCAAGCACTTCAACAGTCAGAACTCCCAATAAAACAAAATTGTTTAGGGCCAAAAGGATAAATAATGGTTAGTGCCAGTATAACAATGATTTATCGATAGAATCCGAGGTGACACAATACACGAACAAAAGTAATTCACAATTCAATCCCCCCCCATGACATAATACTTCCATATCCCCGTTGTTCGATGTAATTGTGTTAAATTAGCCGTAGTCACCACTCGCAAGCGGATAAGAACAGGCACCAAGTTATAATAATTCGAGTATAGCCGTGACGCGCGTGCGAGAGATGAGGCAGGAATGCGCACACACTGTCACAACAATTCAATACACACACACACGCACGCAATGCCGCGTTCGTCGGTGTAGAATGCGCGTAGCTGTTAATATGTTGTGGCATAACTTGGTATTGACCCTTCTGCGTGTAGCATAACGTGATACCACAAAAAAATAAATAATAAATAAAAATGCCTTTTATTAGCAAGCGCTCCTCAGTAGGCCTACAAACTGTTTTACAGGACGACTCTAGTCAATTAACTAATCCTAACTTAAAACTAAAGACAAAACAAAATACTGATCCCCCTATTTACAAGATTTTAGCTATTTACAAAAATACATTTTCTTTAACCTAGATCTAAAAGCTGGCACACCCAGCATCTTCAGGTCACAGGGGAGGTCATTGTACATTTTAGGCCCAAAGTACGAAAAACCTCTCTTTCATCCTAATTTCAACCTCACCTTCGGGAAATTAAGCTTTTTGTCTTGTCGGGTATTGCGCTGAGACACCCGATCGCGGGTGACCAGTCTTTCAATTAGGTACGCTGGTTCCTCTTCGGCCAGTACCCTGTGTACCAGAGTGCAGGTTTGCCTCCTGCACACCGCAGTTGAAGACAAGAAGCCAGCAGTTCTTTCAAATTGAGAAATATGGTCTCGTTTCCGAAGACCATATACAAATCTCACTGCAGTGTTCTGCAGTCTTTGGAGCCTGCCCATGTCCTCCTTTGTGATACTATTGCCGTATGCAGGAAAACAATAGTACAGCACTGACAATACAATGGATTGAATCAACTGAATCTTAGCTGACACAGGTAGGATGGTTCGGCATTTGTACAGACCCCGCAGTCTACCCAACGCCAGCTGGGAAACATGAGTGATGTGATCAGAAAAAGTAAGACCATTGTCCAGTATCACACCCAAAGTCTTAGCAGTGTGGCACACCTTCAAATCCCTCTGATCAAGCCTGCACGTCTCTATCAATTATCCTTTGGACAACATTGGGTGGAGCAATGTGGAGAACTGTGCATTTTTCTCCATTTAACTTGAGACCATTGCTCATTGACCACTCACTGACGTTCGCCAAATCTGAGTTTACCCTCGCAACAGCCTGGTCAATTGAATTGACATCATAGGATAAATGCAACTGACAGTCATCAGCATAGGCGTGCACATTGCAAAAGTGTACGCTACTGGAAAGCTCATACTAGACAGCTATTACAAGAAATAATTTTAAATTAGATAAGAATGTTTATTTAACCTGGGACATTAATCAAAGCATAATGATCACGACAAGTTTTGCCTAATTTCGAACTATTCTCATAAGACGTATCTTTAGCAATACAAATAAAACTTTTTGGGTTTATAAATCACGTGTCAACGTCTGCAGAGCGTGATTAGGTTTCCTGTCAGTCTCGTATACCGTGATGCGGGATAAGCTACAGCTTGAAGATATAGGTTACATTTCAGTAAAAATTATTTTGATGATCGTTGTAGGAGGTTTTGCAACCTTTTTTATACGTATAAAACCCCCAAAGATAGTATAAGTAAATCGGGAAACCCAAAAGAGTGAACCTTCAAACCTAGTTCAGAGACAATCACAAATCACAAAATCCGTTGGTGTTGGAATTCGAAGAATATGAGGGAGTGGGCAGCGAGAGGAATTTTCAAAAAATCATAATATATCATGCAATCAACATTGAAAGTAAATACAATAACTACACACGTCACAAAAAAAACAACAAATAAAATCATTCCAAACAGAGTGCTTAACACAAAACTGTTCTAAGTTATTATAACGGTGCTAGTGTTGTCTTGTCTCCGAAAAAATAAGACAGAACAAATCCTTGCCAGCGATGGCAGAAAGCATTCAGAATGAGGAACGTGCCATTCACAAATAGTCCATGCTGAAGGACAGAGAGAAACAGTTAGGTCGACTGACACTGTCCCTCCCTCCCACGCGTTCGGAAAACTAATTCCCGGGAAAACTGGGCCATTCACGAAACGGCGCGAGGAAACACGGATAAAAACTACAGGACTTCCCTGGAATGTAGGAGTGTAGAGAATTTACAAATGTTGTTTGCTGATTGGTTTAAAATCCTATTAACGCTGCTTTAGCATACACAATGCTAATTTTGAGTTAGCTAAATCCCCCCAGCTGAGCCAAGTTTAGATCCATAAAAATACTGACTTTTTCATGGTCGGTTACAATATCACAGTAAAACTTTGATTACCTACACTAACATTTTTAGGTATTCGAATTATGATAAAAACACACAGTTTTTCCAAACGAAGTCTAGAGAGTTTAAATGTTCCCAACAGGATTGTGAGCTGGAATCTCATCGGCATGTGGCTAAGATTTACCTCAAAGACGCTTGTATACTAACATAAACAACCGTTTTAATACATGAGATTGCTAGTAAAAGTAGGTAGCATTTGCACTATGGAGTGAACAGCCTTTTTAGTCCCTAGGGAGTAAAAGCTGTTGTAAACAGTAGTGAATGTCCATTGTAAGTACCGGTAATCACATGGATCAAAATTATTTATTGATTGATTTATTAGAATAGGTTTTAGAGTTTTAGCTATTATAATTGTTAGTCTACATTATTTTCAATATGTCGACTTATCGATAGTATAATCAGATGATTGAATCACTTACTATACAGCTGCTTATTTACATTAGGAAAATTGAAAACAAGCTGGAAGTCGTTTGCCCGCTAACTTAAAAAAAACATACCTAGTTGCAGTAATAGGTCATAGCACGCAGTATTAATTACAAGATCTCTGCAGTAATCAAAATGTCAAATGCCGCATAGGTTTAATGATACGTAAGACATCGACGACATTCTACCGCATATGCGACAAGCGATCCTTCTAAAGGTTGCGCTGATTAAAATATTTCCTGTTAATTAAACAAGTTTCTACCTGAACGCCATTAACTATAGATTGCTGTTTTTCCCGGCAAACTGTCGGGAGTAAATTGTTTATGATCAGTATTCCTATCTTGGCCGCCTTGCATTCTGTAATCTAAGCCGTAGATTAAACATATTCCTTCATTGACTTGTCTGAGCTGAAAACAATTTTAAGGTTATCTCTCTCCGGTTTATGTGGGCGTATTTGTTGTTCACTGGTATTTGTTTTGTATATTTGTAATAGGCATATGTATTTGTAATTGTTGTATCTTATACTTAAACATTTTGTACTAATTGCATGTCATCAGTTATTACCACGGCCGCCTTTAACTCCGGTGGTAGCCTACCACTGTTTTTTTTAGGCCCACCTACTGTAAATAAACTGAGTGTTAAGACCAATCGTAAAATGTGTGCAAAAATAAGAAAGAAACATTTAGTCAACAACTAGCTGACAAAAACACGTCACTAACACATGTAACACATTAATAACAGGATTCTTTACCTGTTGGTTTGACTTGACAGGTCTATTTTCAACGAAGAAGATGTCTAAGCTGCTCAGACATTATCGCTAAATGAGTTGTTGGTCGTTGGTGTATAAAGTGTGTTTGTGTCAATGTACTGGTATCACACAGTTTGGTCAATATTCTATGACTCACGCCTAGAAACTCATATCCGCTCTTTCCTTCCCCTTTGTCGTTAATTTCCTAGGAAAACAAAATCTTTCCGTAACAAAACCTTGCTCTAAAAAGTCTTCTTTAAATACAGGAACTTTCTCTTTAGTCAAACATTTCCTGACTTGTCTCATCGCAGAACAACACAGCATTTCAACTAGTGAATTTTAATGTATCCCTACTTAAATTCCGTGACAGTTAAGTTAGTAACCATATCAAAAATTGAATACAATCAATCAATCTCAGACATTACACTGGGACACTGGTTGTTTCATTCGTCACGGAATACGCCCTCAACACTGAAACCTGAACGGAATGCCCATTTTCGTACAACTATAGACGTGTTCGTGTTGTAAAAATATAAGTCAGTAGCTTAAAACAACTACAGTAAGTAATAGTAACTTAGTTTAGTTAATAAGAATAACCATACCGGTACTTTAACATTCGAATGACATCGGTGTAATCAACACGCCCCAATCAACACGTCATGTTGTTGCAAATGATAGATAACAGCCACACCAAAAATGCCAAAGTTGTGACAACAAGCGTCGTTGAAAGATAACCAATCAAGTCAGCGTGTTAGAGCGACGAGGCATGCAATAAAACATGTTGATACAGCATTCCTAGAAGTTACGAACCAACAGTAAACAATGTAACACTTTCAGAATAGAGCTAATCGGCGTTTTAACCATAGATTAAGACTCCTTCAATCCATGGTTTTACATTTAAACATCCGACACGTAGTCAATGATCAAACTTTGGTGACATAGATCTTTATGTGCTCGGCGATTTTCATTAAAAATCTGAAAACAAAATATATTCGCTCACCTTTATGTCAATCCTAAGAGTAGAATCGCGTCAGTCCGAACTGCATGCTGTATAAGTATCACAGGTAATCCAAAATGGCACAACACTAATTACAAAACACTCGGCCTTATCAGTAAAAAACACTCCATAACAATATCACTGCACAAATCCGGGTTACAAACACTTAGCACTCTTTCTCTCTCCTATCTGCTGATCTAGCACTGTAAGGTTAGGGATCCACAACACTTTGACGGACGAAACACTTCAGGACCGAAACAACCGCATTTTTCACTGCAAAAATCACAGCCGTTTCCTTCTCCCGGCACAGCGCGTTTGGTTTGACTGTGCTTGTGCTACCGTGCGCCGCACGACGCTAGCGCTGCGGTGGGGGACAACGGAGTTAACCGGCTGCATTCCTGAACGGACCTGGAGGCGAGGCTACATTCCACAAGTAGCGCGTCGGCCGTATTCGTCCTCTAGCCTCGTTCCAGGTCCACTCGCATAACATACCTCTTCCCCACTACATTTAATCATTCAACGTGACATTCCAGAAGTACGAGCAAAAACCAGACCGATAGTCTCAACGCGTCACACGACGATCGCACCGAATCTCCAAAGGCAGCATTTTTTCGGCCTTATTGATTCGTAAAGAGCGGCTTGAAGAATTTCGACTGCGGGATTTCCTCGGCGCCAGTCATGAATGGTTATGATGTGGTGGGCAAGAAATATAGAGAGTGGTCTAGAGGTACATTCCCGGCCGCATTCCGAAATAGTAATTTTGGAAGAGGAAAGAGAGCGGAAGGTACATTCCTGACGGGGAGATTGCAATCTAATAGATTCAGCATCTTATGACCTCTAATGATCCACGTCCGTGCTTACGAAATAGAAGTACAGGTTGACACCTTTTGGATTTAGAGGTGTCGGTGTCAGTTATTGTAACTTAGAAGTAAAATCGTTTATGTTGCAGAAGAGAGCGCTTATATAAAATAATCGCGTTCCATAAAAACTCATTGTTAACCTATTTTGTTATTATTTTATCAACTAGGCCTACTAGCCGCCATACTTCGCAATGGGAAGAGAACTTTAAAAAAGAATAATTTGTTTCTATAGATTTTGCTATATACATACAATAGGTATATTAACTCTAAAATACCACCATTTTAATAAAGCACCGACAAAACATTTTCAAACACGTGGTTTATATATAAATTATTTGGCAATTATAATATTAACTGTATCCATAAGAATAATATAGAAGCGACGATGAAAAACATCCAGAGCCAAAGCTTAGAGGATAAATCCTGAAAAAATTTAAACATTTTTAATTTTCATACACATGCCAATTTCATGCCATTTTCAATATTTGGAACAAACAAAACAACGATCTAGTCAATTCAATTCATAAACCAGATCAAATCTAGATTCGCCCTCTAATAGGAAACGCAGTTTGTGCACTACAACATATATTTTTGCATGATCAACATTTTATGACAAAATTGCTTAGGCCTACATTTGGCTTCAAAGGGAAAGAAAAAACTTGAAAGTACATTTATTTTCTGATTCTATTGGTTACAAAGATAATAAAATGTGCTAAAAGTTATACGTTGCATAATTAAATGTTATTCCGATGAAGAGATTTTTCAACATAGAAAATTATAAAGGTTTTCCGTTTTATATTATAAATTTCTAGGAAAAGAAACAACAACTTCATTATTGCTTTACATATATTTTATATAGGCCTATATGTTCTAAGTGTTGATTTAAATGTGTAATGTGTTTACAGTAGTATAAACAAAATATATCAAGTTCATTTGGGTTTTATGTAGTACTGTCCTATTTCATATTTTGGACAATTTTCATAACCTTAGGGCCTACACCATAAAAGTTGGGATATTTAATTTATTATGTTAAAAGTTGAGCGGCTTCAATTTTTGTGTGACATTTTTGATTTGCCCTGTGAGATTTTCTAAAAATCGGTTGCGTATTTAATTGAATAGGTACACCAATAACAATTACTATCAACAAAATAACGGAGTGACTAAAAATTATATAAATAAAATAAGTTATTCGCTCTCCATAAAGTCCGGGATATCGATCGCTCTCCAAAAAGTCCGGGATAATTATTCGCTCTCCAAAAAGTCCGGGATAATTATTCGCTCTCCATAAAGTCCGGGATAATTATTCGCTCTCCATAAAGTCCGGGATGATTATTCGCTCTCCATAAAGCCCGGGATATCGCTCTCGATAAAGTCCGGGATAATTATTCGCTCTCCATAAAGTCCGGGATAATTTTTCACTCTCCATAAAGTCCGGGATAATTTTTCGCTCTCCATAAAGTCCGGGACAATTATTCGCTCTCCATTAAGTCTGGGATAATTATTCGCTCTCCATAAAGTCCGGGATGATTATTCGCTCTCCATAAAGTCCGGGATATCGCTCTCCATAAATTCCGGGATAATTATTCGCTCTCCATAAAGTCCGGGATAATTTTTCACTCTTCATAAAGTCCGGGATAATTTTTCGCTCTCCATAAAGTCCGGTATAATTATTCGCTCTCCATAAAGTCCGGGATAATTATTCGCTCTCCATAAAGTCCGGGATAATTTTTCGCTCTCCATAAAGTCCGGTATAATTATTCGCTCTCCATAAAGTCCGGGATAATTATTCGCTCTCCATAAAGTCCGGGATAATTTTTCACTCTTCATAAAGTCCGGTATAATTATTCGCTCTCCATAAAGTCCGGGATAATTATTCGCTCTCCATAAAGTCCGGGATAATTTTTCACTCTCCATAAAGTCCGGGATAATTTTTCGCTCTCCATAAAGTCCGGGATAATTTTTCTTTCTCCATAAAGTCCGGGATAATTTTTCGCTCTCCATAAAGTCCGGGATAATTATTCACTCTCCATAAAGTCCGGGATAATTTTTCGCTCTCCATAAAGTCGCGCGGAACAAGGATCTGCATTGGCAGTAGTTGACGCAAGCGTGCCATTAGTATCCCTAAACAACAAACTAATCAAACTTTTTAGTGATTTTGTTCTCTATTTTATTGTTTAACTGTTGACTTTCTGTGATATCATTATTGATTAAGAAAACTTAACAAATTATTTTTGATAGCTACGGTACTATCAGTATTGGTTAGTTTTAGCCTAAGAAGAAAGAAATATCCACAGACTTTTTCTAAACAATTATATATTTGTTATATATTTTTACATTGACATTAGTCTGTACATTTTTATAATGTTTTCGGCTATAAATTTATTCTATTCTATTCTAGTATATTCTTCTATTTATCATGACAAATACCTAGCATAATCATACCTAATCAATTCGTAGTTATACTAGAATTTTCAATTCAAATTAATTACAATTCATTTGTGTTTTTTACGTACAAGAGTGTGTTCCACTCTAATAAAAAGAGTAGTTGTAATATAAAATATTAAATCAAATAAAAAGACAAAATACCTACGCATCATACAGACTTCCGCTCAATAAAGCCGCGGAGTTTGAGGGATTTCGTGGCGCGCCGGGTAGGATGGCAGGATGCCTGATCATGTCCTTCGGCCTTGGAGTTTCTCCGCGCATTCCTCAGCGTTCAGCCGCGCCATCTAACGACCGACCAGATAACTAACACCACCGCGTCCTTCCATCCACCATCCACATAAGATGACGGTTCACCGTGATGATAAACTTTGCCAGGCCACCACGGACCAGCCAAAATCCATTACACTCTGACAGTTGACCCTATCCATCCACCATCCACAATAGATGACAGTTCCCCGTGATGATAAACTTTGCCAGGCCACCACGGACCAGCCAAAATCCATTACACTCTGAGAGTTGACCCAATCCATCCACCATCCACAATAGATGACAGTTCCCCGTGATGATAAACTTTGACAGTCACCATACAACCAGCTACAATCCTTAACTCTGACAGTTGACCCAATCCATCCACCATCCACATTAGATGACAGTTCCCCGTGATGATAAACTTTGACAGTCACCATACAACCAGCTACAATCCTTAACTCTGACAGTTGACCCAATCCATCCACCATCCACATTAGATGACAGTTCCCCGTGATGATAAACTTTGACAGTCACCATACAACCAGCTACAATCCTTAACTCTGACAGTTGACCCAATCCATCCACCATCCACATTAGATGACAGTTCCCCGTGATGATAAACTTTGCCAGGCCACCACGGACCAGCCAAAATCCATTACACTCTGACAGTTGACCCAATCCATCCACCATCCACAATAGATGACAGTTCCCCGTGATGATAAACTTTGACAGTCACCATACAACCAGCTACAATCCTTAACTCTGACAGTTGACCCTATCCATCCACCATCCACATTAGATGACAGTTCCCCGTGATGATAAACTTTGACAGTCACCATACAACCAGCTACAATCCTTAACTCTGACAGTTGACCCAATCCATCCACCATCCACATTAGATGACAGTTCCCCGTGATGATAAACTTTGACAGTCACCATACAACCAGCTACAATCCTTAACTCTGACAGTTGACCCAATCCATCCACCATCCACATTAGATGACAGTTCCCCGTGATGATAAACTTTGACAGTCACCATACAACCAGCTACAATCCTTAACTCTGACAGTTGACCCAATCCATCCACCATCCACAATAGATGACAGTTCCCCGTGATGATAAACTTTGACAGTCACCATACAACCAGCTACAATCCTTAACTCTGACAGTTGACCCAATCCATCCACCATCCACATTAGATGACAGTTCCCCGTGATGATAAACTTTGACAGTCACCATACAACCAGCTACAATCCTTAACTCTGACAGTTGACCCAATCCATCCACCATCCACATTAGATGACAGTTCCCCGTGATGATAAACTTTGACAGTCACCATACAACCAGCTACAATCCTTAACTCTGACAGTTGACCCAATCCATCCACCATCCACATTAGATGACAGTTCCCCGTGATGATAAACTTTGACAGTCACCATACAACCAGCTACAATCCTTAACTCTGACAGTTGACCCAATCCATCCACCATCCACATTAGATGACAGTTCCCCGTGATGATAAACTTTGACAGACCACCACGACCATTCATAGTCCATTACACTCTGACAGTTGACCCTATCCATCCACCATCCACATTAGATGACAGTTCCCCGTGATGATAAACTTTGACAGACCACCACGACCATTCATAGTCCATTACACTCTGACAGTTGACCCTATCCATCCACCATCCACAATAGATGACAGTTCCCCGTGATGATAAACTTTGACAGTCACCATACAACCAGCTACAATCCTTAACTCTGACAGTTGACCCTATCCATCCACCATCCACAATAGATGACAGTTCCCCGTGATGATAAACTTTGACAGACCACCACGACCACCCAAAATCCATTACACTCTGACAGTTGACCCTATCCATCCACCATCCACAATAGATGACAGTTCCCCGTGATGATAAACTTTGACAGTCACCATACAACCACCATCCACATTACACATTACAGCTACAATCCTGTGATGATAAACTTTGACAGTCACCATACAACCACCATCCACATTACACATTACAGCTACAATCCTTAACTCTGACAGTTGACCCTATCCATCCACCATCCACAATAGATGACAGTTCCCCGTGATGATAAACTTTGACAGACCACCACGACCACCCAAAATCCATTACACTCTGACAGTTGACCCTATCCATCCACCATCCACAATAGATGACAGTTCCCCGTGATGATAAACTTTGACAGACCACCACGACCACCCAAAATTCATTACACTCTGACAGTTGACCCTATCCATCCACCATCCACAATAGATGACAGTTCCCCGTGATGATAAACTTTGACTGGCCATCACGACCATTCATAGTCCATTACACTCTGAGAGTTGACCCTATCCATCCATCCACCATCCACATTAGATTCCAGTTCCCCGTGACTGCTATACTTTTATAGGCCATCACGGCTGTTATATGTATATCATATACTTAGTAGTGTATAATTTAGTGTTGTACATGTGGCAGCCCCGTCTTTGAGAATATACACTAACACTCTTCCGCCCTCAAGTCCTCAAGATGTCTAGTTATTGCAGAGCCTAAACCCCTCTAGCCTAGCCATATAATATTTAGATTATAATAGATTACTATTACTAGCCATATAATATTTAGATTATAATAGATTACTAATATAATCTAAATATTATAGGGTGTCAAAGTAAAAGTGTATAGTAAAATTGAATTACTGTAGTATAAAGTAATAAAAGTTTATAGAAGAAAAGTGACCTGAGGTAACTTTGAAAGTGACTTGTTTGACTGTCTAAAATACCGACTAGGGTTGATTGCCTCAAGAAACAGCATGGTTTATAGGCGAAACGTGGTTGTGTTTATTTGTACGGTACATGGATTATGTCACATGTCACGTAAGTACAGATTGAAATATAAATATAGCTGCCACCTGGAGAACTGTCCACTGTTGGGAATGTACCAGAGAACTGGGTAAGGTGGAAACAAAGATTTCAGTTGTATAATCTCTAAACAAGACAAGGCTGCCACATGTACAACACTAAATTATACACTACTATAAGTATATGATATACATATAACAACGACCATCCATAGTCCATTACATTATGAGAGTTGACCCTATCCACCCACCATGCACATTAGATGATAGTTCCCTGTGACTGCTAAACATTTATAGGCCACCACGACCAGCCAAAATCCATTACACTCTGACATTAGACCCAATACATCCACCATCCCAATAGGGCAAATAAAGTCCCACACAAAAATTGAAGCCGCTCAACTTTTGTTGAATATTGCAACCCAACTCATCTGGTCTGGATTAGTGATGGACCATCATATGTTTTTACATTTTACATATGCAGTTGTTTACAAAATAATTCAGTGTTGTGTTGTGTTTGTAAGAAAATAAAAAGAGTTTATGACAATTTATTCTTTCATTAACTTTAATTTCACCAACAAAGGTTATAGGCCATTTGGAATAATAAAATAACCATTTTACAGTATTCTGTGCTTAAAAATAAGTAAAATGAGTTTTGGCTATAGAATTGAACCTTTGAAACGAAATAATTATGACACTTGGAAAATTCAAGTTGAAGTTATATTAATCCAACAAAACCTAATGGAATATGTATCCTGAGGATGAAGTTGGTAAGAATGCCTTTTACCTAGTGAATTGAAATGAGTAAAAAACTGCAAAACTTCCAAAGAATTATGGGATTGCCTGCAGAACAATTACCAAGTTCTGGTCCTGCAAGGAAAGCCACATTATTAAAGCAGTTAATAGTTCATAAAATGAAAGATGGAGAAGATCCTAGGGATCATGTCAACAAATTTATGGAGATTGTTGACAAACTTCAAGAAATGGACATCATTATTAATTCAGATTTACTAGCATTATGCTACTTTACAGCTTATCATCATCATTTGAAAATTTCCGGGTAGCAATTGAGTCTAGAGACACTTTACCTTCTCCTAATGATTTAAAAATATAAGTAATTGAGGAGAATGAAGCTAGGTCAAAAGACACTTGTACGAATAATGAAGATGCATTGTATTGCAAAACAAAGCAGTTCAACTCCAAGAAAGGTATTCACAACACTTATAGTCATAAGAAACAAGATGAGAACAACACTACAAAAGTAGGTTTCAAAGTTAAATGTTTTAGATGTGGAAAATTAGGACACTAAGCCAACAACTGTAGATCCAAACAAATGGGAAATAGTTTTAAAGCAGAGGCTGAATGTTTCTCTTCAAATTTGAACATTTTAGGTTCTACTTCATCTGATTGGTGTATTGATAGTGGATGTACATCACACATGTGTGGAGAGAAATCACAGTTCAGAGATATCAAAAATTCAAACGGAATTTTGAAACTTGCTTCTAAAGGAAAGACATCTGACGTTTCTGGAACAGGAACGGTTTCGCTAGAATTAAAAAATTCTGAAATCGTACATTTGAATAACACTCTGTTTGTACCAGACTAGGCAACACATCTAATGAGTGTCAGTAAAATAAAAGATAAAGGATTTAAAGTGATTTTTGAAAAAGAGAAAGCTGTCGTCCAAAACCAAAGAGGAAATGTAATTGTGGCAGCAGAACGTCAGGGTGGTCTTTATTATGTCAAAAGTACAAAATCTATAGGCCTAATGGTAAATGAAAAATCAAACTATACAAAAGACCCTGAGATCATAGATTGGCATAAGAAGTTAGGTCATCTAAACGAGGTTGACTAAAAAACAGCTTTAAAAAATGAATCTTTGAATGGATTAACCTTCAACATGAAAGACAAAATTGGAGAATGTGAAACATCTTTTGTATTAAAGGAAAATTGACACAAACACCATTTCAATCAAGAAAGATTGCAAATAATGTAGGCTTGCTAGAAGTCATACATTCTGACATTGTAGGTCCTATGAAAGTAACTACACCTGGAGGAAATAAGTATTTTGGAACATTCATTGATGAACATTCAAGATAGCCTACCCAGACAGCACACTTTCTCCTCAGGACATCCCACGGATATTGCGACAGGATATGCAAGATATCCCATAGTGGTCCTATGGTCAACCTGGGATATCGCAGGATATCCACAGGAATGCGTAATGTCCCCGCCCGGGGATGTCCTACGGATAAGCTCACAGGCATATCCGTAGGACATCCGAGGTCATCCCATGGTAGTCCTCAGGACATTCTCAGGACATATGGGACTACTATGGGATGTCCCTGGGATAAAGTGTGGTCTGGGCCTGAACATAAAAAACACAAAATAATATAGATTTAGTATGAAAAGCTTAATTATAAGTTTAGTAAATTGATTAAATAGTTAATAAACACAAATTTTGAAGAAAAAAACGAGAAAAAAGTTTTTGGCCCAGACGGGTCTTGAACCTGGTACCTTCGCCTTATGAGCCTCTTACCTTACCTCCTGAGCTATCTGCGCTTGATGATAGTGGGTGTTTTCAAGTGGTGAAAGAGTAGCCGACAGTTGCAATGGTCGCAATACTTAAAATATTTTTGATACTACCCCAGTATAGGCTATAATATGATTCTGTTAATCTGTTTAGGCCTCAAGTAGTTGAATTGTTTTTCTGGTAGTTGGAGAGGATACTGGTATTTAATTACCATTAGATTAGCACTGTTATAATTGATTGTTATATGATTAAAATTAGTTTTTGATTGTTTTATTAATTTAAAGTTAGAATTAAATTCACATTTCACACGACTATGATAGAACTCTAGTTTTCTTGAACTCAGTGGTAGTAATATGTCAGTAAAGTTAAGTCAGCCCTTGCTAGCCACAGTATTAACATAGATAAAACATACGTTGGTTAGTCTATGGTATTAACAAGACATATTTTCAATCTGGGAAACCTTAAACTTTTAAAACAAATTATAAAACCTCAACATCTTTATGCGTGGGAATCTTATTTTTAGAAAAAAAAAGACCAAAATTATTTGTTAAAAGTGTAGACGGCCCAATTATAAATTCGGAATTACTGAAAATAATTACATCAAGAACAACACTGTAATATATCCAAAATTCAAAAGATTAATTTTTCTAATATTATTTTTTATTTTTCCAATATCCTTTAAATCATCTGTTTTAACTTTGTTTAAAATTAATTTATTAAGTAAATATTTACTTTTTGTACTAGTGTAAACACAGCCTGAAGATGGAAACCAAGCTTCTGAAAGCGCTAGTGAAAAAAACAAATTATTATATATTGGCCTTGTTGAACATTTAAATTTAGATATACATTTCATCAGCGGTAGTATTTTTTTCTTCAGTTTGTTACCGGGAAATTACGGGACATTACAGGATATCCAGTGGATTTTGTACATGTCCCGGGATTTCATGGGTCATTCTGGGATATCCTATGGCATTCGTACATATCCCGGGACTTTACAGGATATCCTGAGGTTAACTTACAAATCCCGGGACATTACGGTATATTGTAGGATATCCTGTGGATTTCGTACTCGTCCCGGGATTTTGCGGGATATCCTGAGGATAGCGTACATATCCCGAGACATTCTCAGGACATATGGGACTACTATGGGATGTCCCTGGGATAAAGTGTGCTGTCTGGGTACTGCTATGTATATTTTTTGAAAAGTAAAGACGAAATTTTTGAACGTTTCAAAGAATATAAATATGAGGTGGAAAATCAAACAGGAAATAAAATCAAGCTTCTGCAAACTGATAACGGCAAAGAATATTGTAATGGTGAATTTGACAAGTTCTTGGAAGAAAGTGGTATAAGGCGAAGACTTAACAGTTCCATACACGCCGCAACAAAATGGTTTGGCTGAAAGAAAAAATAGAACATTATTGGATATGGCAAGATGTTTACTGATAGAATCAAATCTACCAGGATATACAGGGTGATTGATATAAGTGTGCCAGCCGTTTTATTCGAAAACCATAAGAGATATCAAACAAAGTTAAATGGTAAGTGCCTTGGACTTTTTATTTAAATAATTGTAGTAAAGTCGAAAAAATTATTTTAGCCGCCATTTTTCCAATATGGCCGCCAACTTTGATTTTTCTTATAGAACACCCTGTATTTTATGATGTATTCTGGTAGAAAATGTAATTTTAAGACGATTTTATTCTTGTAATTTTGTTCATAAACCTAACCGTTTCAAAGATAATAATGGTTTAAGTTGTGAAATTTTGAATGGTTTTCCATTAAAACAGCTGGCATGCTTGCTAAGGCCTTTTTATCTAAACTCTTTCTCATGCAGAAATTTCAAAACTTAAACCATTATTATCTTTGAAACGGTTAGGTTTATGAAAAAAATCACAAGAATAAAATCGTCTTAAAATTACATTTTATACCAGAATACATCATAAAATACAGGGTGTTCCATAAGAAAAATCAAAGTTGGCGGCCATATTGGAAAAATGGCGGCTAAAATAATTTTTTTGACTTGACTACAATTTTTTTAATAAAAAATCCAAGGCACTTACCATTTAACTTTTTTTGATATCTCTTACAGTTTTCGAATAAAACGGCTGGCACACTTATATCAATCACCCTGTATGTGGGCTGAAGCTATTAACACATCTAACTATATAAGAAATCGATGCCCTTCAAAAGCTACTGAACACTTAACGCCATATGAAAAATGGACTGGAAGAAAGCCTTCAGTAAGACACTTGAAAGTATTTGGATCAAAAGTATTTGTATTAAACAAAGCTTCAAGAAAAAGAATTTTTTTTTTTTTTAACAAAACAAAGAAAATGATAACTGACTTAAAAAATTCTCAAAACAAAAAGGTTTGTCTACTAAAAAAGGCAGTTTATGGTTTAAAACAATCAGGAAGACAGTGGTATATGAAGCTTGATGAAAAACTAAAGGAACTGAAATTCACACCATCTCAAGCTGATCCTTGTAGGCCTATAGGAATAGGCCTATACATTTCAACAGTAGGTGGATGCAAATCAATAATCTCTGTATATGTAGATGACATTTTAATTGCTACGAAGAACCAAAAGTACCGCAATTACATCAAAGCCCAGCTCATGAAAACTTTTGAAATGAGAGATTTAGGTGAACTAAGCTGTTAAATTACCTGTGTCCGCCAGTTGATCCTTATGTGCTGTATACTATTACAGGAGATGCATTTCGGCAGAATAAATTGCCATCATCAGTCCTAATATAAGATCTTGATCTTCCCCATTGGGTGCGTCTTGAAGTTTTGAAACACGTACACAAACTTTACACTTATATACATTACGAATAAGACATACAAATACACGGTAGGCCTACTTTTATTTTAGTTAATAGTGACATGTAGACCGCGTCGGTTGTGTGTCGAGTCTCGAATCAATTTAGGTCGACCTTACGTCTGTGGTCATCCACAAAAATTTCACAGTCCAACACGTCCTACACAACCAATTACACTCTGACAGTTGACTCTATCCATCTACCATCCACATTACACCATGTCCATCATGTACACTGTCAGCAGATCTGGACCATCCACCAACAACAATTTTACAGGGTCCGAAGAATCTACTACACCTTGGGAGAGGACTCCATCTGAAAATAAAATTACCTCCCTCTCCCTCCTTGCAACTAGTGGTTTATGTTTACTAGAGGTCCAGTTGTTTATTTTTTTGGTGGTGCTGTAAAAAAACTAGATTTACTGATTACAGGTTTGTAATGTCTCCAACATTATGAGCAACACAGGGAATCAAAAACATCTATTTGTACTTAATAATTGTAATAGCTTTATTCAACTTATAATTTCTCCTTATACATATGACTCTATATCTTAAAGTGAGATAGGATTTAGCCATAAGTAGATCACAATTTTCGACGCACAACAAACTGCAGACCCTCACACAGGAAGTGAATGGACTAACATTTGTTACTAGGCCTACTACATCGAACACCACCCAGAGAGCGGCAAACTTAGCCTAAATCTTAAAGTAAAAACTATTTACAGAGAAGTGTCAACAGAACTGCGAGTGCGGGGTTAAGGCACAAGGATAAAAACGAAAAACTTATAGAAAACCGAAGCGTAAATTGTAGATGATTAAGCGTTAAACCTATACTGTACCTATCTCGCTGTACAAAAAATGAACTGTAAGAAAAACTATATATTTTGACAGAAATAAATCACAGGAGGAACTTCTTTACGCTAAACAATCCAAATTAAACATCTTACACCGAGTTGAAAAGAGCAAAGAAAGGTAGTATTTCCTTACAAAAGACGAATATAGTTTTGAATTTAATAAGTTGCATTATTGATGCTAAAATATTATATACAAATTGTAATTTTCTTTGTACAACAGAGTTAGTTAAGGTGGAATCCCTTCTCTCGGGTGGCTGTGAGTAACCTCTCCTTGAGTAGCTGCTCTGTAGGGTAGTCTGGTAGTTTGAGGTAGTGGACACAAGTGTTGACAGAGGGGTAGCTACCCTGGCCAGCATCCACCTGCAGCACATTAGCAACATAATAGTTAGAAACATGAAAAAAAACTATTTTTGTCACCCATTACTTTCTTGTCCAGTACACTTTAACTGGTTGCTGTGTAAGACTACAAGATCCCGCCACTCATCCTACACTCATCTCCATTCATACTTGGCTTAAAAAAAAGCAAAGCAAAAAGTATTAAAGTATCAGGAAGAAACGATCAGTGTTATTCCACTCACACATTCTAATAGTCTGGTTGCCGGTCAAAAAACCTGGAAGTAAGGTCCACCCGAAGTTTTATGGTGTTTTCTCTTTCTTCAAGACCTACATAACTAAAATCTGCAAGGTGCCACTTTGTCACCCTTGAGCAAATTGAAATATTCAAGATGGCGGCCAAGATGGCTTAATAACTGTATATTTGCTGTATCTTTCCCTATAGAGACAGGATAATAATTTTTGTGTCTAATTTTATGTTTTAAGGGTCAGAGAATACCAATAATTGATTATCTTAGTAATAAAATACCCCCGCCACAGCAAACCTGCCGACCAAGCGAATTTCCAGTTGCCTGAATTGATTTTCAATTAAATGTATTTAATTAACATTAATTGTTATGAGTACTTAGGCTTGCTGCTACAGAGAGGGTAAAAAAGTGTTTTTTTTTGTGAAATATTAATAACTTAGTATAAAATAAATAAATTTACCAATTTTGATCAAAATATATCCTAATATAAAAAATATATAAAATATAATCAAGAATAACATGTGAATTTTAAAATAACAATTATTTGTATTTTCTCCGTAACTAATAATGGTACAAAAACACTTTGATATACTAAATTATTTGTTCTTTTAAGCTCTTTAAGAAGGTTTGAAGAGAAATTGGAAAATTTTGCGTTTAGAGGGTCAAAAATTAGAAAAACAAATTTTTACCCCATAAAACCCCACGTAAAACCCCGTTCCCATGGTCCGATCATGCTGGTTCGGTTTACTAATCCTGTATATCTGCTGTATCTTTCCCTATAGAAGAGACAGGATAATCATTTTGTGCCTAGTTTGATGTTTTAATTAGAAAATTACCCAAAATAATAAATCAATATAAGTTTTTAATAAATTTCCACATTAATTTGTTGCCAAGTTACCTTATCAACAATGTTTTCAAGTATTTACTTGACTTAAAACATTATATCTATGGTTTCTGAGGATAAGTGCTACATTCAAACAGAACACAGTCATCAAATCAGTTAACTTACAAGCAGTTCTCCTAATTGATGCTTGTGCTGTACTGGGGACAGTGCATTATCCTTCTTCAGGAACAGTGAATGACTTTATCAACTGCTTTTTAAATTATAGTTTTTTTGAATTAAGAAAAAAACAATGTTCTTTAGGCTAGTCAAAATACGGTCCAACATCAAACTTAAGGTAAAAGAAATAAAATATATTTCTTCCCCATATATTCCAAAATATATGGGATTTTGTCAAAAAAGGTGTCAAGAATATTATACTAAAAATCAAGAAAATCCAAGTGGTGGAAAGCCGCCATTTTTGAAAAAACTTCCGCCATATTGGATTTATGTAAGCTTTTAGTAAAACATCAATTATTTGACAACTAATCGTCTTAACGATTTGCTGTTTGTCTTAATAGATTCCTCTTCAAGTTTACTTTAAGATAATAATAACCTTATACCATTTCATTATTGATTTATTTAAAATAGACAGCTTTAAATTGAAACAATAGCAAATTTCGAAGATTTTTTTTGTAAAACCTTTAAATGTTTGCAAATACAAACTCAGGTGATAAGAACATTCATATTTTGGGGCTCTTAAAAGAATCTGAATACAATTTTCAACAATTATCAACCTCATATCAGTTTGTATATTGCTTTGAAGATATATTATGGGATATATTGTTATTAGTCTTCAACTTGGAACGCTAGCCGTGACGCGGGCTGCACCACTACATCTAGGTCGATTAAAATACACTTTGAGGTGGGAAAAATTGCTTTGAGAACATTTAAAACATATTTTGGAATCATACATTCATACATATAGGGCAATGTATGAAAAGATCTGACAAAATCCTACCATGAGAACACTGAACACTGTTTTTCATAATATGTTGGTGCAGACAAGCCTTGTATGGTTTTTGCACCTATTGTATAATATGCATGTATTCATTATAGTTCAATAAATAAATTGATTGATTGATTGATTGATTGATTGAAAAAGTTGGGGTTTTGAAACATACCAAGATTCAATTTTTCATAATAGACAATTACATATATGTGTCCGTGAACACGATAACTTGAGTAATTTTTATACAATTTTGATGAAATTTGGTTTGAAGGTGTAAGGCAGGATAAACTTGAATGAGTTCGAGAACCAGCATGATCGGACCATGGGAACGGGGTTTTACGCGGGGTTTTATGGAGTAAAAATGGTTTTTTCTAATTTTTGACCCTCTAAACGCAAAATTTTCCAATTTCTCTTCAAACCTTCTTAAAGAGCTTAAAAAAGCAAATAATTTAGTATATCAAAGTGTTTTTGTACCATTATTAGATACGGAGAAAATTTAAATAATTGTTATTTTAAAATTCCTATGTTATTCTTATGGGGAATATTGTAAAATGTTGTAGTCTGCTTGTTTAGGGATATTTTGATCAAACTTGGTAAATTTATTTATTTTATACTAAGTTATTAATATTTCACAAAAAAAAACACTTTTTTACCCTCCCTGTAGCAGCAAGCCTAAGTACTCATAAAAATTAATGTTAATTAAATACATTTAATTGAAAATCAATTCAGGCAACTGGAAATTCGCTTAGTCGGCAGGTTTGCTGTGGTGGGGGTCTTTTTATTACTAAGATAATCAATTATTGGTATTCTCTGACCCTTAAAACATAAAATTAGACACAACAATTATTATCCTTTCTCTTCTATAGGAAAAGATACAGCAAATATACAGTTTTTAAGCCATCTTGGCCGCCATCTTGAATATTTCAATTTGCTCAAGGGTGACAAAGTGGCACATTGCAGATTTTAGTTATGTAGGTCTTGAAGAAACAGAAAACCCCATAAAACTTCGGGTGGACCTTACTTTCAGGTTTGGGTGAAAAATGCCTTTTGGCAACTAGACTATAACAATTCGGACAGCACTACATAAATAATATGGTATTTTCAGTAATCTATTACCAAGGTACAATATTATTTTGTGATGCTCGATGTAGATAGGAAGACGCGATCAGTGGGATAGTTATTTAATTTGGCCATTCAAACAGTTTAGACAGCTTTACAAATATTAAAGGGCAATCTCAGTAATCTATTACCAGAATCTGCCAATCAGGCATATCTACCAATTAAAGTGTACTGTATATGATATACACCCGCTGCAGAACAAACCTGCAGACTAAGCAAATTTCAATTTATCTGTACAAATTTTAATTAAAATATTTCCATAAACAAGACATATTTATTCCCCATTTACATAACATTAGATTTAACAAGTACCTAGGTATACTGCTAGGGGGAGAGCTAATAGTTTTTTTTTTTCACAAAATGGTAGGCTGATATAGGACTAAATAAATAAATAATAGGATGAAATAAATAAATTTGCCGAATTTGATAAACATACATCCATAATCAAGCAAACTACAGCAGTTTTCTTTTTCTCCAAAATGTTTGATGTTACAACGCTTCAATATACAAACTTATTTTCCTACAGTCACCCGACAAAGTTGGCTTCCTTGTACTGTTTATAGTACAGAAAGCTGCTAATTTATACTTTGTCGTACAGTTTATACTTTGTCAAACGGTTTATACTTTGGCGCACATCAGGATTCCAACGAAACAACAAAAAACAGCGAGGTTATTTTATGCACGTAATCCATGTACACTTGGAAATAGGTTGGCAACACTTAAAGATAATTATACTATGAGCAGCTGATTGACTATTATAACTACGATTTAACCTGTCAGGACTAAATAAATAAATAATAGGATTGAATAAATAAATTTTCCGAATTTGATAAACATACATCCATAATCAAGCAAACTACAGCAGTTTTCTTTTTCTCCATAATGTTTAATGTTACAACGCTTCAATATACAAACTTATTTTCCTACAGTCACCCGACAAAGTTGGCTTCCTTGTACTGTTTATGGTACAGAAAGCTGCTAATTGCTGCATATTTATACTTTGTCGTACGGTTTATACTTTGTCATACGGTTTATACTTTGGCGCACATCAGGATTCCAACGAAACAACAAAAAACAGCGTGGTTCTATTATGCACATAATCCGTGTACGCTTGGAAATAGGTTGGCAACACTTAAAGATAATAATACTATGAGCAGCTGATTGACTATTATAACTTCGATTTAACCTGTCATTTCGTGTTTATAGTTTTGATATTTCTGAACTTTCTGGACTTTTCTTTCAAACGTTTTTAAAACACTCCTACGATCTTAATAAACAAGAAAATAACCTTTTAAGCATTTTTTAGGCACGGAAACCACTTCAAATTACAAATACCCCCGCCGCAGCAAACCTGCAGACTTAGCAAATTTCCATTTGCCTGATTGGATTTAAACTAAAATGTCTCCTTAAAAATATCACATTTATTCCCTATTTAAACAGAATTAGTTTAATGAGTACTTAGGTTTGCTGCAACAGGGAGGGTAAAAGTTTTTTTTTATATAAAATGTTAAAAGGTGCTGTGGTAAAGAAATTAATTTAGTAAGAAATTAATGTATTTTCCAAATTTGATCAAAATATGTTCATAAACAAGCAAACTACAACAGTTGACTTATTCTCCATAAGAATAACATGGGAATTTTAAAATTACAATGTTTTTGAATTTTCTCCGTAACAATTAGGCGCATAATAATGCTTCAATACACAAAATTATTTGTTTTTTTAAGCTCTACAAAATGGTTTGAAAATAAATTGTAAAATTTTGTGTTTTTAGGGTCAAAAATGGGGAAAACCTATTTTTACCCCATAAAACCTCCCATAAACCCCTGTTCCCATAGTCCGATAATGCTGGTTTGCGAACTCATTCAAGTTTATCCCGCCTTACACCTTCAAACCAAATTTTATCAAAATCGGACAAAAATTACTCAAGTTATCGTGCGGATGGACACACATATATATTAACCTGTCAGGACTGAAAAAATGGATATAGAAGCAAAATGATTGATAATATGATCAAGAAGAAAATTAAGAAAAGAAATGAATTAAAATCAAACTTAGAAAACAATTCGAAACACAAAGAAGAAAAGAAATTCATGTGCGTCCCATACAACAACAATTTTAACAAAGCAATCAGGAAAACATTCAAACATATCCCAGTAAAATAAAGCTAGAGAACAAAAAATAACATTTTTAAAATCATACACAGTAAAACCAACAATCCTATAACAAACAATACAGCAAACATATACAATGCATCTGGTATCTACAAAATTAAATGTTCTGACTGTGACAACTACTACATTGGACAAACCTATCGAAATTTTAAAGTTAGATTCAACGAACATATACAGGCATATAAATCGAAGAACAAAACAACAATGAAATCAAATTTTGCAGATCATTTACTAAAATCCAAACATAAGTTTACTAAGATCGAAGAAAACTTAACAATATTAGAAATTGAAAAAGACAGAGAAAAATTGAATGTAAAAGAAGAAATTAATATTTATATGAACTACAAAAATAACAAATCAAATATTTTAAATACAATGATTCCAAAATTGAATAATCCAATATATGAAACAATAACAAAATTGAGAAAATATTAATGAAAATAAGTACAACACATCATATAGTATATAAATTAATCAATGAAGACAAAATTATGTTACAAGTTAGAAAAGTTTTATAATATCATATGTTAGGTTATTTATTTATTTACATATCTTATTTTGATTTTTGTTTACTTTGAAAATGGCCTTAGAGCCGAAACTATAGTCAGTAAATATTTTAATAAATAATTTTACTTGGGTACTAAGTTTATTAATGTTTAATCTTTATTTATATATAGTAGCCCTATTTTTCTATTTTGCATATATATCTAAATATATAAAAGGCAAAGCCCTCACTGACTCACTCACTCACTCACTCATCACTAATTCTCCCACTTCCCATTTACCTAGGAAGCTGAAATTTGGTACACTGATTCTTTAGGCATTAAATAGGAAAACTAAGTAGTTTTTATTCTGATCGGACTCTCGGGCTCCGCCCCAGTGGCTCTGGAGTTTCCCATGTTAACCTTATGATTTTTCATATTTAAAAGGAATTAATGAATCTTAACAGCTGTTTCAATTAAACAAGTTAGTTCTATTCTATGATGTTCAATAGCATTAAAGTTACAAGGATTACCAACAGGGTGCAGCACTATCATTTTTTTTTTTTTAATTTATGACAACAGCTAATTTGCAACCAAAAGGTGAGTGAGCGTAGCGAACGAACTTCAACCTGGAGGCGAGTTAGCGTAGCGAACGAGCTAACCTGAAGGCAAGTGAGCGTAGCGAACGAGCTCCAACCTAAAGGTGAGTGAGCGTAGCGAACGAACTTCAACCAGGACATGATTGAGCCATGCGAATACTTATGAAGTTAAACGGGGCAAAGCCCGAGGGTACAGCTAGTATATATATATATCTATTAAATATTTAAGTAAATAAGTACAACTGAGCACCCTGAATACTATATTTTATAAAAAGAAGTGACATGTTTCGGACATTAGTCCATTTTCAAACTTCAAAATACATTGAACACTTAACCATTGTTTATATTGTTTGTTTGTAAATAAATATGATTTATATATATATACAGATGGTTTATAGAACTAGACAGGATTTGGAAAAACTTTTTGTTACTGATTATTTAATTTTAAAATTTGGTCAAAGATTGGGTTTCTTGAAGGAATTTGGCTATTTAAAATATGATTTGGATTTTTTAGATTTTCTTCGTATATGAAATATTCTTCAGTTGAATCCATTTGATTTCCTTTGTTTAAAACTTTTAGAATTTTCATGTTGTTTTTAAATTTGTGTAATTGTGGTTGGTCGATAAAAGGTGTTCAGCAAAGTTTGATTTCATGGATGTTCTGTTGTTACTCTTAAGAGCTTGAATGTGTTCTTTGAATCTAGATTTAACCCTTCAACGCGGGACTTAATAGGGCATGACCGGCCCCTCGTGCGGTACTTATTTTGCAAAGCAAGCCCTAATTTTGCAATACTTTGAAAAAAGATCCATTTCTTTGGTTGTATGTATCCTAACAACATATTTTTTTCACTAAATTGTTACAAAATACATGCACTACAATAAACACACAATATAACATTTTTTTAATTTTCAAAAATATTTTTAATACTTGTAATATAATGAGATTTTTATGGTACTTCGGTGGCTGACGAATAAAACTGAAGTTCTAACAAGTTTTATGAGAAAAAAAAGCATTATGGTGGTATACATAACTGTGTGTTTATTGTAGAGTACTTATTTCTAGACAATTTAGTGCAAGAATTATGTTCATAGGCCATATAGAACCAGAATATGAAAATATTTAGCGAAAGCTTGCATAAGTAGGGCGCGATAGGTTTTTGGTAGTCGCGAACTTGTTTTGCAACATATACTAAAAGTTTTATTATTTTGGTTCTATATATGTCATATTAATAGATTTTTTTTACCCAATTGGTATATAATTGCTCTACAAATAACACATACTAAAGTATTTTCCAAATTAACAGTATTTATTTTACAAGCCTACCTGTCAGAAGACAAGTTTGGTGTGATAATCCTTGAAGCAGTTGATGAGGCAAAGTCCAGCTTGGCAGTCAGGACACCAGTACACACTATCTTTTCTCACACCATGCTTCCAACACACAACACACCTTTTCTGGGGATATTGCTTCTTTCCGGTTGCTGGAATGTTCTCGATGAAGTGTCTTTCGGTAAGCCTGGCAGGCCTAGGTTCCGTGCCTGGCCTTCCATGTACCGGCCTCTGTACCTCTGCACCATACATGTGGATCAGGTCCTTTATTAGCTGAAGCCTGAAATCCATGTGTTTACCATCTGGGTTTTGAGTTTTCCATATTATATAAGAGTTCAAAACACTGATGTTGAGAAGGCGCTTGAAAAGTTTAACATACCATTTGAGTCCACGTTTTCGCTCCAACAGAAAACTGTTGAGCATTTGGTCCCTGAGATCCACTCCTCCCATCTGTTTGTTATACTCATAGACAAGAACAGGTTTCATTTGTTGAACACCTGATTTGTTGGTCCTAGCTTCAATTTCATGATTGTGTAGTGTTGAAAGAAGTGTAACGACTCGCTTGTCTTTCCACTTTAGAACCATGACGTTGCCACTGTGTAGTGCTGAAATTTCCCCCTTCTCAAGTTTTACATTCTTTATATGTTGTGGGACATTTTTCCTAGACAGTTTTAGTGTCCCACATGTATCCGTTTTCCTGTTTTTTAGGAAAGCTGATAACTCTGGTGAGTTGTACCAATTGTCCATCCATACTACGTGACCTTTGTCTAACAACGGTTCCATCAGTTTGATCACAATAGTTGTAGATTTGTTAGAGTCTGGTGGTACAATAGGACAGGTCACTTGAGAGGTTTTCCCTGTATAAACAAGTAGGGACCAAGTGAAACCCGATGAGGATTCGCATAGCTCAAAGGATTTTATACCAAACTGAGCGGATTTGAGCGGTAAGTATTGTCGAAACGACAAGCGCCCCTTCCAAAGTGTAAGAGATTCGTCAATGGATACATTCTGTGACAAACCATATGAGTCCATGAATCTGTTGTTCAAATGTTCAATCACAGAATAGATTTTGAAAAGTTTCTTGGGGCCTTCATACTGAGAGAGCCTCATTGAAGCGCTGAAATGCAAATATTTACTTATAATTTCAAAGCGCTCCATTGGCATAGTAGCAGGAAAAATAGGGGTCTCTAGCAGGGGATTTTTAGAGTAGTATGACCGGACAGACGGTTTTTGGTCAATACCCATCAGCATTATTATTGAAAGGTATACGTACATCTCATCATTAGTCACAGGCCTCCAATTCCAGTCTCTGGACCGTCTAGGGAAAAGCATTCCGCGTTTAGCCCTTTGTTGTTCGGCATACTTATTAGTGCTGGACACAATTGTATTCATTAGAGTTTCATCAAAAAAATATTTGAAAATATCAATGGGGTTTTCTGCAGGGATTTTCGGACCAGTAAAACTAGAAAATGTCTCTGGATTTGGTACATACCCTTCCATTGTGTCCCAAACCATTGCAGGCACTTCATTTGCCCTAGGCATAGGACAATCTCCTGCACCACCTACTACACTCTCTATAACATCATCGATCCGTCTGTTTTGCACTACAACTGGATTCTCATCTTCACTGTCATCGTCGTCCTGGTCTTGTCCCTCTAGGCCTATCTCTTGTTGTGCGTAGTCCATTTCTTCCTCATCACTTGTCTCTGACAATAATAGTTCATTATCATCCAACCACCTGTCTATTTCACTTGACCCAGCCATTATAATCCACTAACTTGCAGAATAAATACCCTTATGTAGAAATGTTGCAACAGTTCACCTCGATTACTAACCTAACCACACTTGTCCAAAACCAAAACGTACACTGATTTACCGAAACATGACTTCTAGAAACTAAAATACTACAGTTCCCTACAAAAAATATATTCTAAAACGTTCTATTAATAATATTACGATGTACAACGGCAAATAATGCAATAAAACTACTAAATATAACGTACAAAACAAGGCTAAACACGGTCCGTATGCACGACGAATCAAACTAACCAAGGTCAACAAACACTCCAGTTTGTAAACAATATTTCTGTCTCTCTCGCACACAATATCGATCGATAAACAGCTGGAATACATCAGCCAAACAACAGACAACATGCTGCATACTGTTCCAATCCCAAATAGTTCGTAAAATTGCCGTTAGAGTCCAGCACGCAACAGAGTGTCATCATACGTAGTGACTACGGCAAACCACGTCTGGGGGAGTTTTTGGCTTGCGTAGTCACTACGGCAAACCACGTTGAAGGGTTAAAAGAGCGTCCTGTCTGACCAATGTAGAAGTGTTCACAATCAGTGCAGTTAATTTTGTAAATGCCAGATTTGTCATAGATGTCTTGATGTTCTTTATTTGTATTAATGTTATTTGCTATCATATTGAAAACGTTATTTTTTGTTTTAAAGCCAACTTTGTATTCAGAATTTTGAAAAGTTTTTCTTGTAGTCCTGTTAAGAGTTGTATTGAATGGGATACTAATGAATTTCTCTTTCTTCTTTCTTTCTTTGTTTTCTTGATTTTGATTTTTCTTTCTTTTGATGTTTCTAATCATATTGTAGATAATGTTTTGCTTATATCCATTCCTTGATGCTAAGTATTTAATTTTGTTTAATTCTATCTCGTAATTTTTCTTTGTCATTGGAATGTTCAAAAGACGATTTAGCATGGATCTGAGAGCAGATAGTTTGTATTTCCAAGGATGGTTAGAATTTGATGGTATCATTAGGTCTGATTGAGTTGGTTTTCTGTAAATTTTGAAATCGTGTTTGTTTATGTTTTTTGAAATAGTTAGGTCGAGATAGTCTATTTCATTATCGTTAATTTCTTGGGTAAATTTTATTTTCTTGGACAATGTGTTCAAATATTTTAAAAACTCTTTACTTTCCTCTTCATTTCCTTCAAAAAGGCAAATTACATCTGAATATTCAACTGAAGAATATTTCATATACGAAGAAAATCTAAAAAATCCAAATCATATTTTAAATAGCCAAATTCCTTCAAGAAACCCAATCTTTGACCAAATTTTAAAATTAAATAATCAGTAACAAAAAGTTTTTCCAAATCCTGTCTAGTTCTATAAACCATCTGTATATATATAAATCATATTTATTTACAAACAAACAATATAAACAATGGTTAAGTGTTCAATGTATTTTGAAGTTTAAAATGGACTAATGTCCGAAACATGTCACTTCTTTTTATAAAATATAGTATTCAGGGTGCTCAGTTGTACTTATTTACTTAAATATTTAATATATCAGCAGCCCTATTAAGTGAACACCTAAATTAAAATATATATCTATATATAGATATACAAAAATTTGAACGAATGGTGTTTTTGGCCTCTGGGGACATCAAAATGAAAAAGTAAATCGGTCCCGGGCTTAGGTCTTACCATGAGACCTACGGTAATAGCTACTTCCCTATAGGGAAATTCGCTAAAACATACAGAACTAAGTCGCGGAGCACATTGCTTGCCGAGGAAAAAATAGCGGAGTGATACGGACCGGGGACTGCTTTCTCTAGGGCACCTTTTTGTGTTGCCAGCTGAACATAAAAACGTGTTGTATAGTGTTTGAAAGACTAATTATTTATATGCTTTATAGTGACTGTAGGAAAAATATAATGTGTAACACGAGTGCAAAAGGCCTTTGCTACAGTCGAGATCATTCCTTAGGTAAACATTGCTCTTGTGTGCAGCAAAGTGCCACTTTGCTCACTAGTTACACAAATAACTATAGTTTTTTTTTTTAAGCTCTACAATATGGCTGTGAAGGAAATTGGGTATTTTCATGTTTTATGGGTAAACATTTTAAAAGAAATTTGTTTGACAATTTCAAAGCCCCATAATACTTTGTCCCATGATCTTGCTGGTTCAAGAACTCATTTAAGTCTGTTGTAGTACTCTACCCCTTCGAGCAAAAGATGTCATTAAAATAGGACCAAAATTTATCACGTTTAGGGATGTGTATACATGCACAGTGCTAGATTCGCGGCGGAGAGTTTTGTTACCTCTCTTTTGGGAAGATAAAAATATTTGCATAAATCACGCTAAATAGGTTACAGTTCCGGCACCTAATTTTTTACAAATCGAGCACTGTATTTACATACAATTGTATTGCGACATAGGCGACATATATAAACATTTCAACAAATAGTGTTTTTGGCCTCTAGGGACATCAAAATTTCAAAAATTTAAATCGGTCCCAGATCTTGGTCTTGCCGTGCCAACTATGGTAATAGCTACTTCCCTATACAGAAATTCGCTAAAAGGATAATGCACTATATTATAGGCTAATCTTAGTTTTTACTTTTGGTTTTTTTTTTCCTGATAATCCAGCATTTCGTAAACTTTACACCCTACTGGTTCATATTACACAGAGTATGGGAGAGAGTACTAAAAAATAACTCTTCGTACACCAAAAAAACAAAACCTTTGGTGGTGGAAACAAAGTACTTGATTTATGGATTTGACATTTGATACAAAGGGCTAGGTTTTCAAAATTGTAAGGGACTCAATTGCTTGATTTTAGTTTACTGACAGCTAGCAACTTAAATAATTGACAGTGAACTTTATTAAATATAATGGAGATTCTACGTCAAAATTTCACTCGACAATTTTAATTGATTGCAGCTTCACCCACCTTTCGTACAACAGTCAGTCTTGGGTAGAGGTTGGCTAACCCACCCGGAGGTAGGGACGAACACCCTGTAGTGAACTGAAGGAATGCCTTGCGCTCTTCTCCTGTCATGTTGACCAACACGTTGACAAACCTCAGGAAACCAGGGCTGCAACATGTGTTACCAATCAAAATATACTAATAGTTGCCTGCCTTGAAGGTAACTTGAACTTGAAATACATTAGAGGCAAGTAAAACAAAAAACTACTTACAAAAGTCAAGGAAATGTACAATTTGCCAACTTTGGACTATTACAGACTTTCCCGGGAGCTTACCTGTCTTTGGTGTAACCCAGTTTAGGCTCCGTGTAGTTGAGCAGGTCCTCCCTGGTCCATTGAGGGTTCTGGTCTCCACACAGCATCACCCTCACCTCTGAAGGGGTGAAGGCATGCAGCTTACGAAGAGGGAACACCTGCGACATAACCAACAATCAACATTGAACGACAGGAGAGTTTTAGTGCTCACACAGTAGGACACCTGTTACATACCTTATGGTGCTGGTGATAGTCATGACTGAATTCTCAATTTCATCATCAAATTAAAATAAAAAAATATCTAGAGGGATATGCACTCAAATTTTATGTTCATATTTACAACTACATGGTTTGCTAAAGGATGCATAACCTTCCATAGTATCAACATTTCATAGTTTACACATTTGAAAACAATACATCTATCAGTTGGACTAGCAATTAAAAACTGAGTGGTTAGGTTGAATATTGACTGATAAATGCAATTACCTGGTTGAAGCCAGCTCTCAGTGCTTCCATTTGTCTTGTGATTCCTGTCTCTAGGATAAACTGAGTTGTCAGTTCAAGATATTCCTCCAAGTTGTCCAAGCCAACCTAAAACATTTTGTTCTCCATTAAATTAAAACGAGTGCACCGCTTTTAGAGGAGGAAATTCTACAGAACAACAGAAATTATGCTCGCCTGAGAGACCTATTAATTTTTTAAGAGGTTGGCGGCCTCTTTTAACCTTGCATTTGCCTGTCCACATAGGCTATAGACCTGTACATGGAACGTATCCAGCAAAGCAAGGGGTGTGCAGGAACAGTACAAGGATGAACTGTGCTGATAAAAAGTAGTGGTAGGTACCAGAATCCGAACCCACAACATCGCTGCCTTGGGCCCAAAGTCTGTGATGCTACCTTTGTCATTTTAGTTTTCTAGGTGGACGTACAGCCTGAGTTCTTGATTAGACTCTGAACGACTGATTTACAACATTAAACCACATGGCTTAAAGACAGGAGATATGCTAAAGAAAAAGTCAGTAACAAAGGCCTAAAAGACATACAATGGTTTAATGTTATGGGGATACAAAAAAACAGCATTATCTCAACGTTATTTGTGAAATAGTGATTGCCTAATATGTGGGTCCTCAAAAGTCAAACACAAAAACTTTCATTGAAAATTTTACAATTTTACCACAGACACAACTTCTATCCTATCAAAAAGTTATGTATGGCTCATAAATTGTCTAAAAACTGGAAAGTCTCAGCCATTAACAACACAACAAATAAATGGAACAATTAAGATTTTAAATGAAAATTAACATTGTTTTACAAACCTCAATATCACTTCCGTTGTTGACGAGATCTACAGAATTGAAGCCATAGACTTTACTGCCAGGCAGATAATTGAAGGTAATCATTAGATCTTCCAGTCTGCTGCCATCACTGGACACCAGCGACAGGTTCTGGATCTGTAACAGAGGAACAAGTGTTCAGAAAACATAGAAGAAGTCTATAGGACACAAAGAGGAACAGGTCTTAAGAAAACAAACAGAACTAAGATTTAAGAAAACAAAGAGGAACAGGTCTTACAAGTACAACTAAAGGTTATACAGAAGCAGTTTCTGTTCAATATATAGGCCAGTGAAAAAATTATCTAAATCCTAAAAATTAATTAAAAATATGATTTTGTTCACACAAAAAATGTTAAGGTGTTTTAAAATGTTGTGTGTGAACAAAATCATATTTTTAATTAATAAGTTTTCTTTTTGTGCCAATGGTTCCTACAAAAAAAAACCACAAAAAAATTGCAAATGTTTGTGTTTGATTTCCATAAATTGGTATTTCCATGGAATTCATTAGATAATTGTAAACAAAAATTAAGAGAGCGTGATAATTGTATTTTTTAACCAAGTAAAAATGTTAACCGAAACGTAGTTTTATATTCACACATGTCACGGCTATTTAACAAGACTGATTTTCAAAATTCAAAATCTTAAGGTGCAAAATGATTAGCTAATCAACAAACACTCTAAACAACGACCAAATCAGTTCAATTATATATTTTCTTTAAAATAATAATTATTGAAGTAAGATAACAATCCAAACTTCAACAACAAACTATTCACATCCTAGAACGTAGGTTTTAGCCCACAACTGTTTTACACATTACTTCAGGTTAGGACTCGTGCGTTGCAGCATTATCACTTGGATCAAATCCATTGGTGATTGGAGAATCTGAACCTCGGATCTACCACTTGACCAGTACAATCCCATTTTCTTCAGGACTGCATAATATTTCAATATTTACAAGTTTGATCCCAGATTGTTGTATTTGCTTGTATTGTATTGTACCTGACGTGCTCTAGTCTCCGGTGAGAGTGTGTTATCTTGAGCTATCCTCTGTTTGCGAACGACCAACTCCCGTAGTTCCCTCAGGAACCTGCCTCTCTCCGGGTCTACCTCGTACAAGTCCTCCACAGCCAGGATACCACTGAACCTGTCACAAAACCACACATGTTACACACAGGATGGAAATGTAACAGTATTGGCAACAAGAACAGGTTGATTTAGTCTAGACTAGAAGGTTGGCTAGTTCTGTGGGAGATATACAAAGATAGTTGTCATTGATAGTTATAAATGTAAAAGTGAAAACGGAAGTATAGTGAGGCAGACTTGATCCAGACCAAGGAAGACAAAATTGTGATAAGGAGTAACTGAGGACAAAGCTCACATCTATCAATAAACGAGTTTCTCTGTGCGCTACAGACAAGCCTGTTGTTTCTGACTTTTACAGCAATAATACACTTTAGTAAAATATAGTAATCTTTATAGATAAATATTTGTAAAAAAATTACAGAGGAAACCAAAATTAGACAGGTTAATCAACTTGTCTGTAGGTAATTTGTTATTGTTACCACTTAATTTGCAAATGTCATCTGTCTTCAGCAGGTAGCTCTAATAGATTGTGCTTGAAATAATATAATCAAATATACAGGGTGTTTCACGGGAACCCTGAAAAACTTTGGGACTCGTTTTCTAGTTATACTTAAAAATAGGTTTTTTTTAGGTTTTCAGTGTATCTGTTGAACATTTTTGACCTCTAAATAAAAAAATTGACAATATATTTTCATTAAACTTGCATTGACAGATAGAATATTACATTTCAAAGAGATTTCATTAATATTTTGGGCAAACATGTTGGTTATGACTGATAAGTTTTAAACTAAAATAATTTAGAAAAAAATCTTGATTAAATATTGTAAGGTTGTAAATATTTTGAATGGTATATCAGCCTTCCTGAAAGGTCTTACCCTGAAAGGACAAGCACGGAAAGAAAGACACTTTTTCCTATCTAAAATCTCCCTAAAGTCAATGGCAATGAAATATGATTAGTGTGTATAATGTAGGCCTACAGTTTTAAAACTAGAGAAGGAAGAGAAAAATCAAAGAACACCTTTTAAGAGACATTTGAAAAACATGTTTAGCTTTATTAAAAAAAAATCTCACCAAGGTTTAGTTTCTTCTATACAAATCTTGGGAGGGTCAAGTTCAAGTTCCTTTTCACTTTCTTCTGAGATCAGTGAAGACATCATAAGGTCTTCATCAGTAATAATACTCCTACTCCTGGGCAACAGTCCGATTCTGAAACAAGGAAAAACACATGTGTTTAAAGCATTGAAATTTACTAACAATCCAGTCAAAATCCCTTTTTTTTTAGTAAACATTGATAATGACTTGTTCATAACTTCGTAGAGGAAGTACCTTTTTCAATGACAGCTGATACCAAATAAAATAATGCCCACTACTGTTCCTTATATCTATATATTAATTTGAAACTGTTTTAATTATTGAACAATCTAACTGTAGACAGAAATAGGCCTAATTGGGTTGTGGTGAACTTAATTCATAACTTGAACCAAAAGAGATTTTTCGGCACTTGCTTCTATTGTATTTAATTTATTTGAAAGAGGCTAAGGGGAGCAAGCTGATCTAGTGGTTCCGAGAGTCCTGGGTTCAAATCCTGCCAAACACCGATGGATTTTATCCAAGTTATTATGCAGCAACCTCTAGGCCTAACCTGAACTAATGTAAAAAACAATGGCTAAAAACTAGTTTATAAAAAAAGAGGCCAAAGGAAATACAAGCAACAGGTGTCCTGCAGTGTATAGCATTTGCCAATACAAGGATGGACTGAAGTGAAGGGTGCTGACAGGTCAAAGTTCCTCCAACCCCCCAGAAAAATAGTGTGAATATTTTGACCGACACAAAAACCTACCTTTCATTAATGTTGTTGACTACTTCTCCCTGACACAGCAGTTTGAGGAAGGCAGGACTCAATGGCAGATCTACAAGTCTGTTGTCTTGCAGCACTTTGGCCAAGAATACTCCTAGAAACCTGTAATCATATTTCAATTGTACTACTGATAAACATTCCAATTCACCTTGGTCGATCATGCATAAATCAATCAGGTTTCAATAATCCATTCTAAACCAACTACTATTCTTTCAAGTCTCTTCTCGATCCCTTAATTTTGGTGGACAGAAACAAACTGGCATTTAGTCTTTACCCTTGCACACTCAATACAGGTTAGGACAATATAAAGTTATTATTCACAAAAGAGAAAGGCATTTGAGATACAAGTAAAATTTGAAAAGTATAATGCAAATTCCAACAATTCTTTTATTGTCTACTCTGTTCTATTATTTTTCACCAGTCTCAGTGTTGTGCCTCAAACGTTATTTAATTACAAAGTTTTACTGTGACATTTTGTTAAATTCTGGCTAAATAAACAATTTGATTTGAGTTATTTTTGTTTGTTTGTCAAAGTTTTTGCTTTTGTGGTGGATTTCACAACCAACTGATCTGGGTCCTAAATGGAAAAAAAGTCTTTCTTAACATTTTTGAGATCACTCCCTAGTAAAAATCATGTAGATAAACATCCCTAACACAATGTACTGACCAGAAGTACTGCACTGCTCTGTCAGCAGCAGGTGAGTCCTGCGGTAGTGGCGCTGGGAACAGTCCTGCAGGTCGACGGACGTAGTATCCGGGAGGTTTCACCCCCTCGCCCAGGTCCAGCCCAGAGCTACGTTCCGTCACTTCATCATCACACAGCCACATTCCTGTCAAAACAATACCTCATTTATTACTAGTATGCATAAAGCTAAAAAAAACTTATTAAATATTTGCACAGATAATCAATAAGAAAAGTAAATACAGCAAAACCTTCACTAAGCAAAATAAATGGAGTCAAATCCATTTTGGAAAACATATTACTTTTGTTAATTGATGGTAGGAATTTAAAGGCTATGTCCATTCAAGGAGATCTACAATATTAGATTTGGCCAAGCCGGGCCAACTACTTGCGCCTCAGCAGACAATTTCTGTTGCATAGATATTTTAAAGTTTTTAATCAGGGTATTGGATAACCCGAGGGTTTGGTTTAATAACGTGGACTTAAAAAATGGCACTACCCACTACCAGTCGGACTGTATTTTCCAATATGTTTTACAGGTGGCAGGCTAAGGTGTCAAAACCTTGCATTCAAGTACAAATTTTACAAAGTTGTTGAAAGAATTGCAAAACACAAACCTAAGTCTTTCCTCTGTAGTTCAGCAGCAACCAGGGCATAGAACTCCAATGTGGGTCCTAGACCCGTGCCTTCCTCTCCTTGGAACTCCACCTGCACAAGGCATTCATATGAGAGAGGCCCACTTAAATAGTAGTAGTGTTAAAATACACCCACTAATAGTTGAAAGGACAAGTTTATTTTGAGTCCATTTTGAACAAAAAATTTTTTTGAGAGAATGTTAATTATAAATGTAACAGGCCCCCAAGTGGTTTTTGACCTCAAAAAAGTAGGAAAAGTAGGACTTTTTCAGCAAAAAGTAGGACTTTTTACTGAAAAGTAGGACTTAATTTTACATACAAATCGAACTTTTTTGCTGATACAATATATATTAAAAACCAAATAATACTAGCATACACAATAGTTTATCAAATATAATAGTGTATATAAATATACAGGGTGTTTCCAAATTGTCTGGACATATTTTGTGGACTTGTTTCTGGGGCTAAGACAAACATAAAATTCCATATAAGTATGCATGGGTCTAAAATGCCTAAATTTTTGTTGGTCGGTCTGTTTGTGACATTTAAAAATTATTTTATATCTTGGGCATTTTTCAAGATAGAACTTTTAAAATGGTTATAAATGTGTATTTTAGAAGGTGAAAAGAGCTTGCAAAGTTTCGATCCAATATCTCAAGCCGTTTCAATATGGCAGTCATTTAAAATCTTTAATGCCAAATTTCATGAAAACCGTAAATATTTAGAAAATGGTTTCCAGGATCAAAAAGATAGAGAATCCAAATCCAAATCAAATGAGACCTTGTTTGTAAAATCGGATGACAAACAACCATAAATAAGTTTTTTTTCAACATTCGGTTACGCAATTTAATAGCACTACCATACTGTATTCTTATTTGTTATTTTTCAGAGCAGTATGGGTAGTCCTATTAAGTTGCGTAAACAAATTTAGAAAAAAACTAAACGCTAACTCGCCTCCAGGTTGAAGTTCGTTCGCTACGCTCACTCACCTTTTGGTTGCAAATTAGTTGTAATCATAAATTTTAAAAAATAGTGCTGCACCCTGTTGGTAATCCTTGTAACTTAAATGCTATTGCACATCATAGAAAAGAACCAACATGTTTAATTGAAACAGCTGTTAATATTCATTAATTCCATTTAAATATGAGTACTCATAAGGTTAACATGGGAAACTCCAGAGCCACTGGGGCGGAGCCCAAGAGTCCAATCAGAATAAAAATAGCTTAGTTTTCCTATTTAATGCCTAAAGAATCAGTGTACCAAATTTCAGCCTCCTAGGTAAATGGAAAGTGGGAGAATTAGTGATGAGTGAGTGAGTGAGTGAGTGAGTGTGTCAGTGAGGGCTTTGCCTTTTATATATTTAGATATTTCAGAACTAAAATTAATATAAAAGTAAAATGAATTTTTTTGGGTGGAAAACAGAAGCATGAATAGTTATTTAAGTAGGCCTATAAAGTACGGAACTAGATATAATATAAAATTCTAAAAATATGTTCCAAAAGTATTTTGAATTAGTTAGATTAGAGCGATCTTAAAAGTAGTAGGAATGTTTGAATTGTAATGAGTAAAAACTATTTGAGCCAGTGAAACTTGGACATTTAAACTTAAACTTAAGCCTTAATTTATTTTGAATACAGTTATGTCAAAAAATCATGTTTAGGCTAATCAGGGAAACACTGGACCGATAAGTGCTAAAGTAAACTACTTTTGAACTAGTATCCCAGGGCTCCCCAGGAGCATTGATTTCCCCTCAGTTTACTTCATTGGGGAATCTAAAAGACATGTCAGAATAGTAAGCAAGCACTGATAATAATCACAATTTTTATTTTCTATCACAATAGTATTGCCATGTCTTTGAAAATAAAATTGTTTTCACCCAATAACAATGTTGATAAGATTAACCATACAGATACTACCGTTACTGGAACTTATAAATTAAAATTTAAAATCATTTAACAAATTGTTTTATAAAAAAATTATCTCAGTCAGTCATATTTTTTAGGAAAAAACTTCTCATTGGGAAATATTGATAAGTAAACATTAATAAGTGTAATAAAATATCGCAAAATCGACATAATTTTTATAAAAAAGTAGGAAAGTAGGACAAATGTGGAAAAAGTAGGACTTTTCCTACTTTCCTACTAAAAAGTAGGAAAAGTAGGAAAAGTAGGACGACTTGGAGGCCTGATGTAAAAAGAAAAGAATGATGTTGGTACCTAAGATGTCACTAGTAATGATGACCAATGACAAAAAGCTTGTAAAAAAAAAATAATAAACACATTCTTATAAAGGTTAAAAACAATAAAGACAGAAAAACGATGGCACTTTTTTCAGTTTGAAATTTTTCAGCCTGCCATTCTCTAAACTACACCTCTTTTCAAAACAGTTAGTGGTTTTGAGATTTGAGTTTCTATTTTGACTACTAATCACAACTATAAAGTTATTAAGCGTGAACATAGATAAAATCCATTAGTCATTTGAATCCGGCACCTGGGGGACCGAAACCACTACGCCTACCAATAGACCAGCTCGCTCCCCATTCACAAACTAAATTAGATTTATACGACACTGACACCACAGGTTACATATTTAAAGACGACTGAGTGAAGAAAGAGTGTTAAACGAGCTGACAGTTATGTAACTGACTAATATCAGATATAGATGTTCAGCCAGGACAGCATACCTCCAGTATACTCTTCCTGTCCGCATGCACCTTCATGACCTGCACTGCCCAAGGTAACAGCTGGTCGCCCCTGGGTACCTTGACCCTCTCATGCTTGAGTCGCCCGACACGGAACTCGTGAGGGTCGTCCCTCCTGGGGGATAAGCCAGGACCTCTTTGTCTCTCAAGAGTGACATCTCTCTGAGTCTGCAGCCACACGATGGACCTGCGGCCAAGGACATGTGTTAGTGAGAATAGTCATAAAATTTGAAATTAACAGTACAACTACAACTATCTGCATTCCAATCATACAGATCACCAAATAGTAGAAGAAAAAATGAATAAAGTCGGTCAGAAAAATTGTGCTGTGTTCTCCATTAATGATGTAAAAATTAGGGGTCTGCGGGTCCCCGATTTTTTCGGGTCGGGTCGGGCCAGCGGAAGGCCCGAGAGACCGGGTCGGGTCAGAGATTTGTTCGGGCCAAGATCGGGTCGGGCCAAAAAAAAAAAAATTAAATTATTATTTTCAAAGTTATAATAAGTTATTTTCAAAGAAACACTCTTATATATATTATTACAGAGGAATTAAAACGTTAAAATTCGAATTAAATATTAAGTTTGCTCACGATGGTTTAAGAACAAAGACACAACAGAGCAATTGCCGTACTGTCACTAGCCAGAGCCAGTCGTCTACTGACAAAAGCCGTGACGCAACAGTGCAAAGAAAACAAAGTCAAAAGAAAGACTATTTATCCAGAGGTACCAGTTTAATTATTTATTGTTTATTCCATACCTAGTTTAAAATATATTTTAGTATTTTACATAATAAATTATAAACAAAAGAAATATCTGATATAGTGTACAGATCTGTATCTTGTTCTTTTATTTTCCTATTGTCCTTTTTGTCATTCAGTAACAAAACAAAAGAACACTTCTGATCGTCTGGTTCTGCATTGTATGGTTACCATTTCATTTTTAAAAAAGTATCAAGTATCAGCAAGTCTACAAAGAGGTTAGGCCTAAATATTTTATAATTTTTATGAAAGTTTTTATCAGGAAAATTATTTTTTCTTAAGTTAGATTGAGTTTCAAAAAGGATATTTCTAAGATCCAATACAATATTTACAAGACACAGACTACCATGAATTAATTTCTTTGGAAATTATCTGTAAGTTTTATATTTTTTAATAAAGAAATAATATATCTTTTTGTTTCTACTTCCTTGTTTCGTTACTTGCATTTTGTCAGCAATTGGACAACCGGGTGGTGTAATATGGCGGGGGAGGGGAGGGTCTATGACCTTGAGTGTCCCCGAGTCGGGTTGTGCAAGAGGGGAGGGGAGGGGGAGGGTCTTTAACCTTGAGTGTCCCCGGCCCGGACCTGGCTGTGAGTGTGATTCATGGTTTTTTGTTTACATTCTACTACCCTTCCTTCCGAGAAAAAGACCTTACAGTTTCAAAAACATTGACTTACAGTATAAAAACATTGAGTTGTGTTGCTAATTAGGGCACTATAATTTCTGTGCTGTCTGCTTATTTTGCCAAATTAGCATTTAACTCTTTTCTCTTGATTTAATATAATTTTCTATAATTATATTAAGAGTTCCTTTTCGGGTAGGCTACCTAATTAATTGTGATATTGTTTGACTTGAGTTTATGGATTTTTAATTCTTTTCATTTATTAGCTACCAAAATCAGTTGTTTTAGGATTTTAATCTCTTGCAATACCGTAGGTCTATACTACTGTGTATGACATGATATGCAATTTGTACAGCCTTTACTATAACTATACCATAAACAATGTATGTGTGTTATTTACTGTTTTAGAGTGTTATAGTAAATTAGTTTACACAATATCTTTTCTTCAATGAGTTCTCCACTTGTCATGTTGCTTAGCCTATTACTATAAAAATTAATTCCTATGTAAAGCTGTAGGCCTAAATGCCAATAATAGATAATTCTTTATTTATGATGATGTAACTAATAATGCTATTGTAAATGTGAGGTTTTTATACTTAGGAGGTTAGGAGGCAGGGAATGAATGATTCATATTGCATGGTGGAAACATAGAATTTTTATTTTCTTCTTGCTTGCAGTCTTGAAGCCAGTCCACAGGCCCTAAACTTGTGATAAGGTTAATTGATTTGTTTATGATCCTTTTATATTAAGTTCCATTTCAAACTTGTTGTAATATAACTATTTAGATATTTCAACAGTTATGAAAATGGGAAAGAATGGCTTGATAAAAAAAATTATTTTCTTCTTTCTTGCAGTTGATTCAACTCCTAAGCTGTAAATAAGTTATGAACATGTAATAATATACATAAATACAATCTTTTTTCATATTTTATTTTCAAGTAATATTATAAACACAGAGTTAAAAGAAAAAAATCCGGTAATTAATAATTTTTGGCCCGAAACCCGAGGACCAAAATTATTGGCCCGACCCGACCCGACCCGAACCAAAAAAGTCTGACCCGCAAACCCCTAGTAAAAATGAAAATCATCATCTTTTTATTAGAAACTACTTTATGTTTATTTTTAATTAATTTGTTCTTGAAAAATCCAACCATCTATTATATGTATGGAGTCTGGTCCAAACTGGTCCGGATAACTGAAGTTGTCATTACCGGAGATTAGTGATGGACGAGATTAGATTTTTCACTTCGAGACGAGATTTTTTAATTCCGGCAGGACGGGATTTTTTTTTTCGGGACAATATTTAATAAGAATTTATAAAAAAAAATTAATATCTACTTTTTAAGTTCAGAAATATTTACAAGTTTTGAAAACTTTACAAAAAATATTTAAAATTGTTTATTAAAAGCATTAATAAAAACATCAGTATATAAAAAAATATTAATAAGGCCTAACTTATTAACTCTTTGGCATAGGAAACATGGAGATATCAGTTAGTATAAAGTTCAACTTTGAAAAATATCATAAACAACAGTATTACTAGTTAAGTATAAAGTAACAATTTTTAAGTCTTGTTATTTTTAGAATGATTATGGATTGACTTATTTTCACTATGTTTACAGTAGTAAAACATGTCATACACTGCTTACACTAACAAAACATCTTATCATTTGCTGTCTAAAGAAAAAATTAAAAAACAATTGAAGCAATATTTCCATGTAATGAATAAATAATTAAATAGAAAAGCATTCGCAGTTTTTTAAATTTCAAATAATTTTTTTTAAATAAAAAAAAAATTTAAAATAAAAAAATTAGGCCTAAATAAAATTTTAATGAAAATTTAAAAAAATGTTTAATTAAATAACATATTAATGAAAATTAAATTTTTTTTTTTTTATTAAATAACATTTTAATGAAAAAAAAATTAATAAAAAAAGATTTAATGAAAATTAATTTTTTTTTTTAATTAAAAAAATTGTATTAAAAAAATCAAATTCAAAAAAATTACAAAATTTAAATTTAAAATAAAAAAAATTAGGGATGGTCAAGTCTCGAAATTTCGGGAAATTTTAATTCTCGTTACACGAGACGAGATTTTTTTTGGCCGAGATTTTTATTGAGACGAGAATAAAAAAAAAAATAATAAAAATAAAAAATTAAAAACGCCTGCAGAAACGTCCATGCAATACCCGCAATACAGGAGCGTGTTGTAGTTGCGTTTCCTTTGCGAAGGCGTTTTTATTTAATAAATTCTTTTAAAGTAAATATTACTTTAATTATTTTAATAATATTACTTTAATAACATTTGAAAAGTTTTGTTAAGTGTAAGCAGTGTCAGGAATGTTTTATTACTATAAAAAGTCAAAACAAGTAACTATAACTATTTTATAAAAATTAATATTGCTTTTATTTTATGATTTATTTTATTTTAGGATAAGTTGAACTCTATCCTTACTGATATCACTATGTTTCCTAATCGTAGGCATTTTTAATAAGTTAGGGCCTAGGCGTGATTAATAAAAAAATGTTATGCTGATGTTTTTTAATAAAATATTGTAAATATTCTTGCCTATTATCATTATTTTTGTATTTAAACAGTCATCTAACAATGTTACAAAATCAGGTAAAAATTTTGAACGTGCATTTCCCGTTGAGTATGAGAAGGGAAATCCCGTCTCGAAATTTTATGAGAAATAAAAAATCTCGTCTCGTCTCGTCTCGAACTAAAAATCCAATCTCGTCCATCCCTAAAAAAAATGTTAATTAATTTTTTTAAACCTTGTCTCAAAATATCCCATTAGTATTTCAACCCCACCCGAAGCTTCGATATAAAAAAAATCTTGAAGTTTCGGGTCTTGTCCTTCACTAGCGGAGATCACTCACTTTAGGAAAAGGGAACTTTTAATCTAAAATTGTTAACATTTTCAGTTTATTACTTTATTTTTGGATAGTTAAATATGTCAGAGACTTTATAATACAAATAGTCTATAATACATGAGTTGATAAAAAGATACTATCATTATTACCAACTGAGATGGTTGCAGGTTGAGTCTTTGAGAGTAAAACAGTGTAAAATGTTTTGAATAGTTTTATAACTGACCAAGACTAGCTGTTTCTTAGCGAGGATAGTTGATTAAAAGTCTTTTGTTCTGTTGTTTATATTTAGTATAAATGATTTAATTTGTGTAGACATTTAAAAAGAACATAAATTTCTTTCAAGCGCACTATAAAACAAATATAATAATAAACCAGCACATCACTTAAACTAGCACTGAACACCAACCTGGACGCGCCAAATGCAGTGCAGCTGAAGTACAAATGTCGTGTCTCAAACGGGAACAAGAACGGACATGAGTGGTTGAGTTCCTCACACCAAGCAGGCAGTGCTCCAGAGCTCAGTACGAGTGGCTCTTGTATCTGCTGTACCAGCTTGTTGGTGATCTTCTTGCTGGTGAACTCCTCTGGAGTGATAGGGCCCTCGTTGGTGTCTACGTCTAAGAAAATGCAAAAAAAATATAAAGTCAAGAGAAGTGGTTGAAGAACGGGATGTGGTTTAAGTGCTTTAAATTTTGTAAGATATACTGGGAGTTTAACCCATCTCATCTTATACCGGAGTCCGAGCACTAACCACAAGTCTAGCAACACATTCCAAAAGTAAGAACATTTTTTTTTAACACTGCATCTTTTGGCAAAATAAATAGAGTCCATGGTTTCTCATAGTCCCCCAGAGAAAATTAATGCCCTGACTTGTAAAAGCCTACACACAAAGGTCACATAATACATTTTGCTGATATTCCAATCACGTGACTTAAGGATAATGGGAATATAAGCTCATGGACTCTAATGTGGGCACATTTAACCATACAATTTGTATAGATTTGACTGACCGAAGTGATGTTTCCTGTCCCTGATGACGTAGAGGTGTCGCATCAGCTGCAGTACATCCTCCACAGTACAGGACGACGACGGCACAGGTGTGGCAGGTGACATGACACTGGAGGCACAGGCGTGTGTGTGAGACATGAGAGATGCTACAGGCGTAGAGTCGCCTCCCTCCTCCACACTCTCCTTCTGCTCTCGGTAGATGATTCTGTCAACAGTGTCATACACGTTAACTGTCGGGTCATGTTCATTTGAAGGCTTATGCAGCCAGTGTCATCAGAATCCACATGTTTTTGTGTTAACCTATCCAGCCAGTCTAAGCTTAGCCAGTGAGGATGCCTCTTCAAATTATGGACTAACTGCCTGGCAGCAAAGTCTAGCTGGCTATGTGGTTGATGCTACAATTCACTATCGGATTCTGTTGGGTTATCTACAACAACAATAACCTTAAACAAATAAAAATAAACCTAAACAAAAATTAATAAACTGTCTGAAAATATTAAATCACTAGAATCATTTGAAAAATACAAAAACGAAGTTGCCAAATTGCTGCTCAACAGAGTGTATTATAAAGTAAATGATTTTTTAAATTATGTATTTATTTGATTTCTTAGCATATTTTTTAGTTATTATAGTTTTATGTATTTTATGTATATGACCATTTCACCTGTTTCCCAGCTATGCTGGATCTGTGAACGTTTTGTGAAAATAAATTATTGACTTGACAAATAACAATCATAGGTTGGCAATGGCTAGGAGTGTTCCCTTTAAAATCAAGCCATGCTATTTTTAAACAACAGGCTACAATCAAATCCAAACCAGTCAGCTTGGTTGTGAAACAATTCTTGAATTCTATTCATATCAGTGGTGTAGTGGGGCAGGAACCCATGGTAACGGCGATTCCGATCTGTTTCTTTCCAAACATCCTAATATTAAGGAGACCTGAGCTTTTTTTTTCGATGACATGCTTTCCCACACTGGAAAATTTATGACTAAACCACTGATTTAAATTTAACTTAGATGGTAAAATATTTAGCTCCTGACCACAATGTTAAACAAATCACTGTCCTATTTATCCACGAATACACTGGCTAACAATGGTAATCAACATCTGGTTGTTGGAACATATATTGTAACCAATAGAGTACTTACGTATAAGTTGGCTCCCATATCCTTCTCAACTTCTCCTGTCGACTACCCAGGTCGGCCAGTTGTATCAGTTCTTGGACAGCGTGGAATATAGTCCAGTTGGGGTCAGTGAGGGCAATCTCTACGTCTTGCACCTACAAATCAATACTATAGACAAGGCAAAGGTATATCTGTAATTAGATATATAGATAATTCCTGTTTTAGGGATTGATGAAGTTGATGAAACACCCGGTCAAATTAATAAAGGTAGAATTATAAGAATACGACAATTTGCTGACTTTATTCATGTGAAACGCAAAAAAAAAAAAAAAAAAAAGTAGCTCAATTTTCCCGACTAGAGTAAGGATGCAGAAGAGACTGATGTGTTTTTCTGTCACCCTATTACAAGTTTAAGTTGCACGTTTACCACTATAGCTCAATTGATTTTACAAAATTACCTTTGGCGTAGTTTCTTTTTCTCTGAGGCAGGATGCAGTTAACAACTTTATTAAAATGTAATCAAAGAAAATGTAAATAATGCAAATGTGAACCCAAAGTTTTTATTGTCATGTTGGCATATAAAAAACTACTTTATCAAACTAAATATGTGGGTATGCAAGATCATAATACTTTGGCCAATATTAAAATCTCATAAATAACATAAACCTTGAACAAATAAAGAACTTGTGACACTCAAACGAGCTACACCTGATTATAAAATAAATGCTGACCAGACCATAAGAGAAGCTAAATTTCCTTACTTTACGGCACACTTGATCCCCCCTATCTACAATAAGTGCTAATTATTCTGCACTCACCCCTGGAATGTTAGGTCCTCGCAGAGTGAGTTGCAGTCTGGGTTGTGGAGTGGCATCGCTCGCCGCAGTACTTGAGGTGCTTTCTTCTTCACCTCCTGGCGCAGGAATTTCTAGGTCTGTTGTCTGTAAAAACCATGCGATTATTTAACACCAACTTTGATTAGAATTAACCATAATAAGCAATATTGCAAAGGTTTAACTTTTTTTTTCTAAAACTATTAATTTAATTGTAAAACATACTTCATTGGCATCTATAAAGTTTCCAGCATTCAACCCGAAAAATAATTACACTCTACTACTGAAGAAGGAGCTAGTACTCCAAAAATTCTATGTGTTTAGTTGCACATTTTCATCTATTTTTGTCAGTAAGGTAAGACTAGTTGTTAAACCTATCCAACACTAAATTCTGAACAATAATTCCATAGGATTTTATTGCTAGAAAAATCAAGCTTTCTGTAACCATTTAAACTGATATTGCCGTCTAAAGTAATGTGATTAATTATGAATACATTCTGGATATATGAACTTTTATCAATAACTGCTGGGACATCTACAAGAATTGCATGCAAATTTTGAAGTCCGACAGTACTTTAAAGGAATGTTTAAGGTAAATAGCTCATTTCCTTAGTGGGATTATTCTCTGAAGAAGTCCTAAGCCAGAACAAAGTATCAGTGTATTTTTGACACTCAAGTCTTGTACTTTTAATTTACCCTTATCCTCAGTACAAGAAAACTCCAGTAACAACCACTTTGCATTCCATTAAAGTTTTGTTACAAAATATCTCGTTCAACGAGCCACCTTTTCTGAATCTCAATAAAAGACATCATAATGAGTTTGTCTAAACCCACCTGATTGACATTGGTGCGGCCGGGTCGGGGGTCAAACGCAGGTATGAGGGCTGAGAACTGACGCTTCAACACATACTCGTCATCCCACGAGCGTCTCTTACCCCCTCCACCACCACTGGAGCTGCCTCCGGCGTTGCGAGACTCGTACCCTTCCTCCTCCTGACACAACATTACATTGGTGCCATTAACTTAGGCACAAGAGCAGCAATGTGATTTTGCATCACTGAGCTACCACTAACATTACTTGGTACGATTTTTGACTAGTATTGTAATACTCAAAACTAAACGCAAAACACGAAAGAGACAGGTAATCTATCTGAACACTCACATTTAGTAATTGTACACTTTTAATAACTGAACAAACAATTTTCTGATGCCATTCTGAGTTACTTTCCAATTTTCATTGTTGTAAACTCTCTTTAAACTTGACAAAGTCTCACAAAATATTGTGAGTTTTAAGTGTCTTCTTTCTGTGTATTTTATCCAGTACTTCTGAGGTAAGCTAGCTGCTATCCCCATAATGCTATAATTTAAAATCTTCTGTTAAAATAGTATAAACAGAAAGAATGATTTTAAATCAAAATTTAGAATCCTGAAGTAAATAAGTATTATTTTGCAACTGCAATAGAAAAGGAAATATTAATTTCTATTTATATAAGTAAACTAATCTTTTTATGTCAAGTGAACACTTCAGGTGACTAATTTACTACCTATACAAAATGATTACCACATATATGAAAAAAACTAATTTACCAATTTTTTAATGAAGGGAAGAAATAATAATTAACATTAAATGTTCACTTCTCAATCAACAATTCATTTAACTTTACTGAATGATCAAATTTGAAAAAACAGCTACAACTACGTGTAGGATGAAGATAAAAATAAGTACGTACCATGAAGGAGAGCAAGTTTCTGCTAACCATGACCTCTTCATAGTCATCATCGTCATCTTCATTCTCATCATCGTTCTCATCTTCATCGGGAAGTTCATCATCATCTTCCAACTCTGCTAGAAGTGTCGGCGCTCTACAGCTTTCTAGGAAATCCTGTTGAAAGTGACTGTGTAAGTTCAACTATTCTACAACATATAAGGTTGAATGTTCCAGTCTAAAGAAAAACAATTATTAAAACAAATAATTGTTTAGTTTTTTAAAACACAGTTAAGTCTGGTAAGCCAGGAAATTTTATAAAAAGGGGTTTCTCACCAAGGGGACTGGGATCCTCTAAGGGAAATATTTTTGAAAATAAATTGCTCAAAATTGAGGTTTTACTACATTTTCTTACAAAATGTTGTATGTTAGTTTAGTGAAATTCTTCAGTATGTTTCAGTAAACTTCTTAATTTTTTTCGTGTTTCCCATGCTCATAGTAGGCCTACCCAACAAAATGACAGTCTGGATTTTTATTGGATAGTTCATAAGTTACACTGCACAGAACTCTTTGCCAGTATATTAAATATACCCACAGATCTTTTGTATCACTAATCTACAGGGTTATTTATGATCCTGGCGGCAAATCAGATGAGCCGGGTTTAGCTGATGACTGGAGAGCTAGTTGTGGGACTGCTATACTCTATACTTACTTACTGCCGTGGCTCCACAAATCTCGGCTGATTCTTCGCCTCGTGTACCGAAGAATCAAGTGAGATTTGTGGATACAGCTATACTGTATAATTTGTTAAAATTAAAAACTAATTTTTTTTCAGCCTAACAAACCGTGGAAGCAACAATTTTTATTGAAAGAAGGAGACCCAAAGACCCACCTCTAAACTGACTTGCTCGCTGTCGCTGCTGGTAGAAGTGAGACTCATGGTGAGAGCCTGGCTGAGACACTGAGGGCCGCTAGTAGCCGTGGTGGAAATACCACAACTGGTACCTGTAGGTCCACTGGACGTCAAACTGGGGTAACTCTGGGCAGTGCTGAGCAGTCCACCTACAACCACAAAAAACGATAGTTGCTAGGTCAGATCCAGGGGAATGAAAAAGGGTGGCCAAAGCAAAGAAACTGTTAACAGTTAAAATATGTTTCTAAAACTCAAGGGTCGTTAGGTTATTAGTGTCTAAAAATCTAGTTGCATTAAGAATAAAAGTATCAAAGCAATCAGAATCACTTAAAATTTTGTGGATTTAATAGAACCTGACCCTCTTGCTGCAAAGTCTGGGATAATCACTAGGCCAGCAACACACGTAAAGTTGTTATGGAGCATAACCTCCATCTTCCTCAAAAAATGACAAGACACCCAAGTAAAAAATATTTGAAAATAAAATTGTTATGCAGATATATAAAACTGAAAGCATGACCTATATTTTGATACTTTCAGAACCATCTTGAGGGGCAATCAATAAGGAACAATGTTTTTCTTTCTTCCCCTAGGATGCTAATTCTAGCTCCGAACTATTTTACACATTACTTCAGGCTAGTCCTAAAGGGTAGGGGGATTATCACAGAGATAAAATCCAATGGTGATTGGCGAGATTTGACCGAGGACCTCGGGCACCGAAGCCCCGCGCAGTAGTGTCATAGACAGATAAAGATAAATGATGTTGGATTGAGACCTTTCTTTTATTTGCTGCAATGATCATGGTGACAAGTGTTAAACAGTTTAAAGAAGTCAAGAAAAATCTGGCTACAAATTAATTGTTGGTACATTATGCAATTTAATTTAAATTATTGAGGATCACTAGGAGTAATTTTGGATTTGAATAAAATTATGGTCAATCCAACTTCGTGGCTGTTAAAAATTGGTTGAAGAAAATATTCGCTGAAGTTGGTTTGTAAAGTTCTTCACGGTTAAGATATTAGGATATTAGAATCACGGTTAAGATTGTATTTCTCTGTTCTATTTATGAATGAACAAATATTGTGTTATTATATGATAATATATTTAAAAAGATTAAAATTTTCAGACTAAAACCAAAGAAAGAATCTTGGTTACTCAATGCTTAGTCAAATGGATCTTGGGAATATGAAAAACACTGTGAGTTATCATGCTAGCCCAACAAACAAAAAATTGTGATACAAGTTTCTTGCTAATCATATAAAAAAATACTAAGCAAACAATCTTGCAAAACAAAGCATAAATGTTAGTCACCAAATCCAGACTTGGTATGATGAGATAAATTAGCGTTGCAAGTACAAAACCCAAATAGCTATGATGGTTAGGACTAAAACATTACCTCGCTCGACCAAGTACAAATGAATACGAGAGATAGGCAATTTGCTTAAATAAGCAAGGGAAAGATTCATGATAGAATTATGAAATGATAAAAATATATCTAATGGCTTAGTTGGAGCTTACTGAACAGTTCACGTTTCAAGCAATATCTTTTTATTTTATTACTAACTCTTTGGTATTTAATATAAACAAAAGGTATACTAATGAAATCAATGTATTTTTACCTATATCATAAACATGATTTATCGGCCGAGTCTTACCCAGATAGACATTTTATTGAAACCAATATGAACTCTATGAAAAAGTGTGACTTGATGTACTTAGGCATTAAAACATAAAGGGTTCATAGTATACTTTTAATTTAATAGTAAAATGATATTTAAAAAAAAATATTATAACCAAATTCTGAATAAACGTTAAAACGCACTAAGATCATCATTATAAAATCTTTACAACTTTTAGTTAAGAGAACACTTATCCAATTGATTTATTTGAACAAATCATCAAATCAATTTATTTGAGAAATATAGGCGTTACCTTTGACTATTTATGTAACTAGACATTCCAACTCCATTTGTTATGTTGTTGCAAATTTTTAAATCAATATCGTCATAGTTAATGTAAGCCACCGATGGATTGTGCTTATCTAAATTACGAATTTCAGTCGAATACACACACTTTTTTTACCAAGTCAAACTAATGGAATGACGTGTTGTGCGCTATAGCAAATGTTATGGCCTATCAACTTGGTTGCAACCAAAAAAAGGCAGAAAATGGAATTTTAGACACCAGCGCATTCTGTGACTGGCTCACATAACTGTGTTCTTTTTTAATAAAAATTCGCAACAGCTGATCCTTATAGATGGGATGTCTTCTTCAGTACCCATTAGTCAATGATATTACATAAAAAATATGTATACTAAAATTGGGGGCCCCTGCAAAATTAGTGCTGTAAATATGCCAAATTTATAGTTATATTTATTCTTGACTTGACACAATTAATTCATGTTTACAAATGTAGGGGAAACTGGGGTACAGTGGGCCATAGTTAATATAATATACTGAACTACTTCCAATAAACCAGGTAAATTTTCTTTTGAAAGGTCTCTAGGTTGGTCACACTGAGGAGAAAAATCTAGAGTCTACAACTATTTGGAGGGAAGTTAGAAGCACATGTTTGTTTTTGGTAGTCTGATTGCTGAAATAGGCATCATTTTTAAAGATTTTTTTTATATCAAAGGACTTCTAATTTTAAAAGATTTTCAATTCTAAAGGGTTGTTAATGTTTGTTAAATGATGTTCATAGGTTTTCAACTTTGTATTTTGAATAATAATGTTTTTTCTCAACATTAAGGCATAATATTTATTCATGGCCCACCCTACCCCATTGTGGGGTAGAGTGGGCCATTATGTAAATAGTAAAAAAAATGACTACAAATTTTATCTTTCATAAAAAAATCAGAAAAAAATTGTTAAGATCAATGAAATATGGTACTTTACTATAAAAATAGTTTTGTATTTTGAATAATAATGTTTTTTCTCAACATTAAGGCATAATATTTATTCATGGCCCACCCTACCCCATTGTGGGGTAGAGTGGGCCATTATGTAAATAGTTAAAAAAAATGACTACAAATTTTATTTTTCATAAAAAAATCAGAAAAAAATTGTTAAGATCAATGAAATATGGTACTTTACTATAAAAATATTAGTTTTACATTTAGTAAAGTCATTAATAAATTATAATAGCAAATATATAAAACTGGCCCAAGGTGCCCCGGTTTCCCCTACTGTTTGAATAAAGGATCTTTTGATTTGATTTTTTTTTTTCAAAGCAAAGCTTAATTGCAGAGACAGAATCGTAACACTCGAGTATATCGCTTGATTTGTGCAAAATATTTGTTGTTTCAAAGGCTTAAATTTTAGCTTAAGAATAACGATTGGATGAAATTATGATAAATTCTAGTATGTTACCAATTAGGTAATTTATGTTCCCTTAACATTTTTAAAGTAGAGTAGGCTTTCGCTCATCTGGATCGGCCTTGTCCCGACTCCCGCTGGTCCGGTTTGGCAATCGTGGTTTTTTTTTAGCGGTACAGTACAAGAAGAAGTCCGATTATCCGAGATAAATGGGACAGAGACTACCTCGGATAATCAAAAACTCGGATAACACGGCGTTTAAAATTATATCTTATTATTAGAGAAAAATTCTATTAAAACTTGAGAACACGGTTTATCAATACTGTGGACCTGGAACAAAATTGAAAAAACGGCTATATACAGTACTGTATTTGTCTCGGTTAACCCGGCGGCTCGAATAATCAGACCTCTGATAATCACATTTTGCGTTTTAAGGAGTTCTTTGCAAAATCTGTAGCAATAATCATGCAGTACAGTAGCCAACTGTATTTTATTACAGTTAGTTTTAACCCCGTTTGTATTAGCGTGTGTTTTGACGAAACCGCTCGTCGTAACAGCAAAATTTACGACTCTCGATTCGGACTGGATGTCCGCCACATTAGTCAAGATGCATAAAAGTCGACCGTATAATTAAGTGAAAAATTTAAATTTACACTATCCACAAAGCAATAAATCAATTTTAACAATCTGAATTATCTTCTACACCACCGACGACTCTTCACCTTTGTCTGCAACATCAAAACCAATTCAAGAAAAAAAACAACCAATTTGTGATCAGAGCCGTTAACCTCTACTGACCTGGGAAATTTGACGACAGCGCCAGCCGTACCAGGCTGGTGACACTACTAGGCGCGCGGGGGAACACAGCGCTAGATGGTGATGATGTTGCGGGTGTGTGTGTCGAGGGAGAAGGGTGGTTACCCTCCACTCTGCCTATCTGTGTGTTGCTTGTCCGTCGCCGAGCCATCGCCGCGAACGTCTCCAACAACCCAGCTGGATTAGACTGTTCCATGGAGGAGGAGTTGGTAGCGGAAGCTAAGTTGGGAACGCTCACACTCATAGACGACGGACCCCGTCCGTTATCTTTCTGCTCTTTGTTTTCTCTTTCGGATTTCTTGGCTATGAATCACAGAACGGGGTGAATCCAATGCCTCCAGTTCATGAGAAATTTCAAGGGGAAACACTTTAACCTTTATAATAAGTATCGTTTGCAGAAGAGACTTGGCAATGAACAGCCAATGCTGAAAGTATTTAGAGGGAGCTAGTTCTTTGTTGATTTTTGACAATAGGATAATTTTTGCGATTTAATAAGTAATTAATCTCTAGTTTTTTATAGTACAAATGTCCCTAAAAAAAAAAAAACTAAACAACAAACATAAAACCCTAATAAAAAGGAAAAATAGATAATGCTTGTGGGAAGTGTTTTAATTACTAAAAGACATACCTACTTTAAAAAAATCAATACAATGATCTTACAACAGAGTTGAAATCATTCATTTTAACTACCAGAATTACTTAGACAAACATATAATTCGCTTAGTCTACAGATTTGCTGCGGCGGGTATTTTAGTTCTAAAAAAAACAAAACCTAGAGTAAGTTGAGACGGATGAAAAAATGAGTATGCTTTTTAGATCAAAACAATGATATATGAACTTAATGCATGATGAAGATCAGTTTAGTTAACATATTTATTAGTTTTAACCACAAATCCTCAAACATGCATTAGATCCAAACCAAAATTAGTGGTGTAAAATGTTTAATTCTTGCTCTAATGTGAGGATGCCATTTACATTATATGATGAGGATAAAACTTATGAACTGACACTACAATTCAATGTTTTGTTTTAAAACAAATAGGGATAAAAACTGTATCTGAGCGTAGCTGAAAATGATATCCAATACACTGAATAACATAAAATGGTTAAAAACCTTTAGTGTGATTGAAAACTGACAAAGGATCCAAAGAAGGTATATAACCATACAGGTTGATGACAGTAAAAATATTTTTTTTTATTTACTTTGGTGAGAGTAAAAGTAAGCCAGCATATTTCCCTCGCATGAATTTAACGTAATCTACATGACCATAATCTGTGATTGTGGTGACATCACTATTGTCTCTGTGATTTAGTGAACTAATGACATGCCTCAATATTAAAAGAACACATCTAAATCAAATCCCGCAATCACCCAAACTCTCAAGACACGTCTTGCGGTAATCACACATGATTTCCATAGGGTACTGAAAAGATCCTGGACAAGACCTGAAACTTCGAGATTTTTTTATCTCGAAGTTTCGGGTGGGATTGAAATACTAACGGGATATTTTCAAGACAAGATTTAAAAAAAAAAATAAATAAAAAACTAATTTTTTTCAATTAAAATTTTTTTTATAAATTTAAAATTAAACAAAAAACTTTGAACTGCAAACTTTTAATTTAAAATAATTTAAATTTTTAGAAATTTAAAATTTTTAAAAATTAAAAATTGTAAATTAAAAAATAAAATTTTTAAAATTTTTAATTAAAAAAAGTTACAAATTAAAAAATTTAATATTAAAAAAAGTTTAATTTTTTTTTTATAAAAAAGAATTTAAATTAAAAAAATTAAAAATAAAACTGCAAAGTTCTTTGCAAAACGTAAATTACAAAAATTTAATTTAAAATTTAAAAAAATTTAAAACTGAAATTTAAAATTAAAAAAAGTTAACTAAAGCAGTGTGAGACATGTTTTACTACTGTAAACGTAGCCAAAATAAGTCACTCCAAATCATTATAAAAATAACACAAGACTTAAAAATTTTTACTTGATACTTAACTAGTAATACTGTTGTTTTTGATATTTTTCAAAGTTGAACTATATACTAACTGATATCTCCATGTTTCCTATGCCGAAGAGTTATTTTAAGTTGGGCCTTATTAATATTTTATTATATACTGATGTTTTTATTAATGTTTTTTAATAAAAGATTTTAAATTTGTCTATTTTTTGCCAAGTATTTTAAACTTGCAAATATTTCTGAACTTAAAAAATAGATAAAATTTTTTTATATAACTTTTCATTAAATCTCGTCCCGAAAAAAAATCCCGTCCCGCAGGAATTAAAAAAATCTTTTCTCGTCTCGTCTCAAAGTGAAAAATCTAGTCTCGTCCATCACTAGGCCTTCCTGGATGTATAAAATTATTACACAAAAAAACTAAATATTTCCCAAAAGTTTTAATTTTGCTTTAACAGCCATTAGGTTGGCAAAATAACGTCCCAAATTGGTAAGAGAAACGATAATTTCAATAATGTAAGTCTTTAGACCACGTTTATGCAAATAAAAAAGTTAAATACCTGTTGTAGTGTCGAGTGATCCAGTTTTGTCTAGTGACCAAGTAGTTGGAAAAGTCCCTTCATCATCCCCCTTAACTTCTGCCGGCCACACCAAATGTAAACCTACCAAAATTTTAATTTGGCCAAATCTTATGTTTAAAAAATTTGGTTTTTCTGGTCTCAAATTGAAGGTATGCACGCACAGATTTCACATCAAGCATCGGCATATATTTTTCTACAGTCCCGCTCTGCTTATACGTAAACAAAATTTGATACCCATGTATTTCTTATGGGAGTTAAATTTGGTTTTTCTTTTCCAAGGTTGTTTTCCAGTATTATTCATGTTTTAGGCTCAAAATAATCAGTAAATTGTAGGCTTTAATTTGAGCTATTGATGGTTTGAATCAGTTAAGTTCAAAATACTGTATTACTCAATAAAAAAATCATAAATTTGATTATTTATTGGAAATGATATTTATTTCAACGCTGCGGAGCATCATGGGTCCTCTAGTTTTTGTGTTCGTGTAAGTGTTTACGACGACTCTTTATAACTTAAGGGATGAAGAGGATTTTCCCAAATACTCGGTATTGAAAACTAACCTCTAGGTTCAGTACCTTGGCCCTTCAACAGTATAACAGGTATTTAACCTTGATCCTCGCTTCACTTACCTGACGTGGTAGAGTTGTTGGCCAGTAGACAGTTGGCCACCAGTTCACCGCTGAGGTAGCTGTTGGTGTTGTTCCTCAGCAGATCAGCACCTTCTCTCATCTTATCCACCACCTCGACAGCGTCAGACAAAGTCAACATTGACTGCTCCTCCGCACTCAGCATGGAGTTGGACGATCCCACCAGCTGTGATATAACAATAAGGTAAAAGTAATCAACTGGTTTTTGATTGATCAACGTTGACTAAGGGCTTGTTTCTGAACTGACCGAGTGCTTGTTTGATAGATGTTTGTTAATTTAGACCTTGCTTTAGTAAATGCATATTCACACATGTAGACCTTTCATCCGTAGCGAAATCTGAAACTTGTGTGGTTCATGTTGGTAACGTTTCAGTAAGTACATAAAATATTTTTCTCCGGGTTAATTTGATGACTTGCTTTACTGTTAGGTTATAAATCCAGAGGACGAGATATTGTCTATAATGAAATTGTTTTAATTGGTTAAACTAGTTTTGAAATAACGCAAAAAATATACACAAAAAAATTCCCCTACAAGAAAAAGACGGAACTAACTAAAATTGTCTTCAGCTGGAAGGGTGACTAATCTAAACCGATTAAGTTTAATCTATGATATATGTTTGTTGGCCAATAGTTTGCTTTAGCGTTTGTTGATTGAATGTTTTTTACCTTATAGTTGATTAATGATTGTGTTTAAGTGTTAGTTAAAATAAATTTATTAAACACTTGTTGAATGCTTATTGAATGTTTTTTTCTCGGTAAATTGTTTTGTTTGTGTCTGGTTTTAAGTCTGATCGTTGATAAAGGGCTTGAGTCAGTAAAAGTTGGTGAACTAATTGTTTTTTAAGCGGTTCTTGTTAAAAGTAGTTGATTAGGTTCTTTTCAAAGGTGATTCTTTTCAAATCACCATGTCAAATCACCAAGTCTGATAGTTGTTCTAATAAGAACAAGTTATGCAAGTTCAAATCAAGTTTCTGCAAGAAAGTACCTTGTTAGCTCTGAAGAGAGATTTCCCAGATGACAATGGGTTCTTGCTGCTTTCTGACGCACCAGATTTGTTCTCTTCACTTTTATGCAGAGGCTGGTTATTTGCTTGAGTATTACCTGCAACAGAATAAAATTGCTTACATATTTGAAAAATTGTTAAATTTGCCCTTTAGAATTATTAATTGTTTTATAACTACTGATATTTTAATTAGGGATGGACGGGATTGAATTTTTAGTTCGGGACGGGACGGGACGGGATTTTTATTTCCTTCCCGATTTTCGGGACGGGACGGGACGGGATTTTTTTCTGTACATAATAAGAAAGTACTGTATTGCAGTTACCAAAAAAAGACATACGAAATCAATTTTTACCATTTGTGGCACTGATCTATAAAAACCAAAAAATGGGTAACAATTTACAGGTACCTATAGTAACCTGTGACTCGCGGGTCACGGGGTGATCGTCTGTATGACTCACGGTCACGGCGAGATCGTCGTCATGACTCGCGATCACGGCGCGATCGTCGGTATGACTCACGGTCACAGCGCGATCGTCATCATGACTCGCGGTCACGGCGCGATCGTCATCATGACTCGCGGTCACGGCGCGATCGTCGGTATGACTCGCGGTCACAGCGCGATCGTCATCATGACTCGCGGTCATGGCGCGATCGTCGGTATGACTCGCGGTCACGGCGCGATCGTCGGTATGACTCCGCGGTCACGGGGTTATCGTCGGTATGACTCGCGGTCACGGCGAGATCGTCGATATGACTCGCGATCACGGCTCGATCGTCGGTATGACTCGCGGTCACAGCGCGATCGCCGTCATGACTTGCGGTCACGGCGCGATCGTCGGTATGACTTGCGGTCACGGCGCGATCGTCGGTATGACTCGCGATCACGGCTCGATCGTCAGCTTGACTCCGCGGTCACGGCGCGATCGTCGTCATGACTCGCGGTCACGGCGCGATCGTCGTCATGACTCGCGGTCACGGCGCGATCGTCGTCATGACTCGCGGTCACGGCGCGATCGTCGTCATGACTCGCGGTCACGGCGCGATCGTCGTCATGACTCCCGGTCACGGCGCGATCGTCGGTAGTACTCCGCGGTCACGGCGCGATCGTCGGTATGACTTCGTCTCCTGCGTTCGCGGACCTATCGCTCGCAATAACGGCGTTATCGGCACTCGCGAAGCGGAAAAATCACCGATCGGACCAAATCCCGTCCCGAAAAATTCCCGAGTCAAATGTAATCCCGTCCCGATAATCGGGAATATTTTTTTCCCGAAAAATTCCCGAAATTTCGGGACCCGTCCATCCCTGATTTTAATTAATATACTTTGTTTAAAATAAGCTTCACAGATTTCAGCAAAGTATAACCAGTTTACTTATTATAATGACAAAAACATAGAAATCTATGACATCCAAAATGTTCACTTCACGCTATAACAAATTGTAAAGACATTCTGATTTCTTAACTGGTTTTAACTGACTTAGCAAGACCAACATCATTTAGACTTTACAGCATTACAAATTCAGGTACAATCAATGAATCCAATGCGAGATAACACAATATAGACTGAACTGTCTGCATATTGAAAACTGTGAATGAAAACATTAAAACATAGTTTACCAGTGTTGAGTCTCTGAGTCTCCTCCAGAGCTAGAGTCTCTACTATGGTGGCCAAGTCACTGGCCGTGGTGTGTGAGTCTCTCAATGTGTGGACCACGACGGACAGTTCATTGGCCGGTGTGGAGCAGCATTGACTCTCATTGGTGACAGCTACAATGGCCTCGGCACGCGCAACTGATAACACACTCTCCGCCAGCGCCTGGGCGGCTTGCTGTACAAGTCACAACAAACTGGTTACAACTCAGGTACACTAAAGGTTTGTGTGATGTTCAGGAGGCCAACTTGTATGAGAGGTATTTATTGAGATCAAATACAAAATTACTTTTGAATAATAAATTTAAAAAAATTTTTTAGTTTAATTCTTAAAATATTGAAATATTAATCATTATTAATTTTAGGTTTTCAACAGAGGCAACGTTTTCAGAGATATCCTAATTGAAACTTGTTAAATGAAACTTATAAGTTGAAACATACAAAAATAGTTTCCAGTAGACATGTTTTGTTCAAATGACTCAATCTTTGGATCAGGCTCGAATGGCTTGAAAATTAAGCAGCTCACACACCTCTAGTGTTCACAATTACAAGTACCTTTGCGGCCAGGTTGTCTGCCGAGGCCGCTTGCTCCGTGCTGGCCACAGAGTTCTTGGACTGATTCTCCGTAGCGTCTGGAAGACTGGGAGTTGAGCTGGACTTGCGACTCGTCAACACACTGCTCTTACTCTCATTGCTCGAGTTGAAGTTCTTACACCACTTACCTAACAAATCATACATCATTGTCACATATACAGCCATAAGGTGTCAAAAAAGGTAATTATATACCTACATGGAACTGAGTATTTCTTTTTGTGTGACTACTATATATTTAAGCCCTCAAATGAACGTAAACATTTTAGGGCACCCCGTATTTTTAGTTGAGGTGAAAACTACTAAAATATATAATTCAGTTTTCCAGCCAATCTGTTGGGCTACAGTACTAATTTTGCTCCTAGGTAATCAACAAGCATTTATTGCTTAAGACATAAAGACCATTAAAAACCTGACAAAATTTAACAAAATTACAATATACTGTAGCTAATTAAGCATGAGGCTAAATTATTGGATACACAAAGTAAGATTTTAATATATGAACTGTGGACATCAGTATGGACCAAACAATATTTTGTGTATCTGGAAGCCAAACAATTCTTGGTTTCACGAACGAATATCGTAACCAAAATTCACTGCAAAATCATTTACAACCAACAATAAACATCATAGTTAATCCTTAAATTTTTATAGAAATGCTTATAACTTAATAATAATACAACTTTAAGAAACAGTACGGTTTACCTGTTATGTTTCAATTGGAATGTTATTGTACAAACACTTTAGATTAGCATACTACTACTACTTTTTACTTGTGAGTAGTGAAAATATGTTCTTTAATGACAGAGTGTTAAAATGTTGTGTTTTAAAATAAGTATTATTTCATGTGGGATGTTTGTAAGAGATAGAGTTGAGCTATCTTACCTGAGAAAATTTGCCTCCCATTACAGTACAGACTTCATAAATCCTCCTTATCTCAATTTAAGATAACACCCCAAACCCTCCTTCTCCGGTAGATAAAAAAAATCATATTTAGGGTGTTAATACAAAAAACTAATTTCATTGTTTGTGTGTATATATATCTTTAATAGTATCAGTGACAAGGTTTTTTCTTCAACCTACTTCTCTTGTGAAGACGTACATTAGAGTGAAATATCAGCTTTGTGTTTTGTGACCTTAATTATGTATCTACTGCAGATGGACTCTATACTTTCTCAGGCAAGATAGCTGAACTCAATCACCTTTAAAAAAAATTCTATTCAGTCACTTGGCTTTCCTTTAAAACATTACTTCATAAGAGGTTTTCTGACGATATTTACTGACTTTACGACTGTAGATCGTAATGTTTAAGACGATGTGGGGGTGTTTTTACCTGTCGGTGTTGCAGGCTTGGCGCTAGTGGCACTGGGATCGGCGTCTGACGCTAATTTCAAATCGTATTTTCCCTCGGCACCCATTCGGTATGAATTTGAACCCCCGTGATCCCAAGTAACGTCAATCCAACCTGCCCAAAGTGAGTTGCGTCATTAACGACTCTCGGTTACGGATTTCGCACCAAAAACCAAGCAGGGAGTTACTAGCTACGTTAGAGCCATGCACAAATGAAATGAAACTAAAAATTATTTTAACAAAACTGGTGAATAACAGTGCTAAAACTAGCAAGACTGTTCAAGGGAAATTTACAAGTAAAAGTAGTTGCATCGAAATTCAAGTGAAGACCATTTTACATAGTGATACCCAAATAAAAAGTTGGAATATTTAAAAGATAAACTGACTTAGTTTTATGTAGGCTATGGGAAATAAATTGAATAACCGAAAAAAGGGGTTAGAGACGAGGACTCAATTATAGGTAGTCAAAATTTTTAGGACACTTGCAATATATATAGCAGTTCCCAAACTTTGTTTGAATTTATAGTTTTTTCAACTAATTATCCTTAATAAAAACTTCAAAGTGTCAAACCATGGTAAATAGGTTTTGAAAGATTTTCACAGTTTTATTTTACCAAACCCAAAATAAAAACCGTACTGAATATTGTTTTGCACTGCTGACATTCGCCTATTAGGTCATAATAACCTATTAGGTTATTTGATGATGATTGGAGAGTCCAATCGAAATCGATCACCACTTAGCTGCCCTCTTTTATAATTTTTACTGTCTTGTGAGTTAACACTATACGTGTAAATATGTTTCAAGAGTGTTAATAGAAGTAATTTTATTTACTTTCTGCAAATTTAATAACACGGACAATGATGATCAAGAAGTAAACTAATGATTTTTCAAGCCTTACAGTGTTCCGATACGCTTTACATGATTTTTTTACCTCATTATATTATGTATTTTGACTTTGAGGAAGGGTGCACACAGACTGCAAGCAGGGTTAAACGGGGTCCAACTCATGCTAGGGTGCGAGGGAGAGCCGGAACTAACAAATTACACTATCTCTACACACAAAACACTTTTAGTAGGGCCGCATGGTGATAGTTAGTCAAAAGAAAAGAATCAAAATGAATGGGTCGATAAAGTATAAATCAAAGCGGAAACCAAGTGCCACTGCGACAAACCCAAATGCAATGTCATTGTGGAAGCAAACACCTGTTAACTACGTGCTAAAATAAAAATAAATACACTTTATACAACACAACAACTATTGTGGTTCATGCACACAGTAAGACATATTTACACAAGTTCAACATTGATTGTTACAGTATCTGTTTGTCTTGGTTACTGTCAAGAAGAAAACTTCATTTTGAAACAATCACTATTTAATTTCTATTAACAGTTTCTGTTAAAAGTAATAGAGTATTGCTCGCAGCTTAAAATTTAAAAATTCTTAAACTAATGTAATTAGGTTTATAAAAAAAACACATTTTACTGTAAAAATATAGTTAAAATTGTTATTTATTTTATTATATATACATTTTCATTTGAAAAGGTGAAAAAATAGAAACAAATATTTCTCAGACCAACAGAGTACCTAACACAATCTATAAAAATATTCATAATAAAACTGAAAAGGACACCTTTAAAAATTCAATAGTAGTCCTTACAAATTTGTTTATTTGTCAGTTAGAATCAAAATATTCTTAATTTTTTCTATATCCATATCAACTGCCTGGGTCTGTTATGACCCAAGTGAATTGGTAAGTATCTCTATTCTTCTTCCTAGGCAGTTTATGCCAAAGGCTTCGACTTAGAGAAATATGATTTTTTCAATGTATGGTTTCCTAATCAATTTATCTCAGGGAACTATGATTCACAATATCTTAGGAATTTGACAACTTGAATACTTGCCAATTTGAATAAGTGATTATCTTATGATTTAAATATTTTAAAGTGATTTAAATATCTGACAGTTTGTATCATTGTTTTAGTGATTGGTTACCTCACAATATCACTGTTATATCCAGTGCTCGATTTGTAAAAATGAGGTGCCGGAACTGTAACCTATTTAATTTGATTAGTACCTACTTTCCAAAAGAGAGGTACCCGAACTCCCTTCCTCCAAATTCCCCCACAAATCGAGCACTGGCTATATCAACTATATCCGCCACTAACCATTGTGCAGTTCCCCGGTGACAGTTCCCTCGCCAGGTGGCGTGCCGTCCTGATCTCTCCACTTCCAGTCTAGTCCTCTCACCACCCTGGTTCCGACCACCAGCTGCTTCAGTACATGGGTGCGCATCATTCGTCTCTGCTTGCGTAGGTTAGCCTCCGCCTCCTTGGCCGCTTTACCTGTTGACAGAGATTGTGTTAATCACTAAAACAATAAAACCGAGTTTTGTAGCAGACTCCTAACAAACTGAGGATATTGAATGGGGTAGAAGGCTGGACACTTATAAAACCAAATGAGAAAAGGAACATCACATTTGACATAGGGTGTTTGGACCAATCAACGGTAATGGAGAGTGACGCATAAGGGAGAATTTTGAGCTTCAGGAATCACACAAAAGACCAAGGAATTGTGAAAATAGTAAAAACAGGATGTTAATGGGGCTAGGTCATAAGAGAATATGAATTGGACTAGATTATAAAAGAGTATCACTAGAGCAACCAAACTGCTGAAGTGTTGCAGACTTAAATGGAGTGACCAAGTGTCTAAGTTTTAAGGAAGTTATGAGCCAATCAAGAGGGGACAAAGGAGAGACAAAAATGGAGGTATACATGGATAGTAAGATCCAACACAGAATTAAGGTTTAGTTATAAATTTTTCTGACTTCTTATGATCTCTTCAAACTTTCTTTTTAGTAATCACAAATACAGTATTGGGTATTAAAAATTAAAATGATGTACTTTATAACTATCCATCTACCTAGTTGCCATTTGTTTACTACTTCACTAAATATTTTAACTCACCAAGATCCTCGCAGACACCAGTGACAGTTCCGTATATTTCTAGTCCAGACATGCTGAGGTAGTGTGTTTGTCCAGATGAGTTCTTGCCAGTCTGCTGTATTCGTACGTGTCTGTAGCCCTGCGTCTCGTCTGTGGAAGGCTCCAAAGGCCATGACGCTGTACTGCCAGGCTCATTGAGTGAACAATCGTCCACGTGAGTGTACAACGTTACCCAGTTACTGCCGTCTTTAGACACCTGCACAAAAATTATAAGGGAATGTTATGTAATAATTATAAGGATTGTTGTGTAGTAAAATTATAAAATTTACAAGTTATACAAATTATTGAAGATGCATTAACAAATTATGTGGTTTACCTCTGGCATCCTTGGGCACTATAAAAGATCATGGATATCTAGAACCTTTAACATACTACAACCTTTACAAACCTGCAAGAGCCAGTTACGTAGTGCTGACCGTCCGTAACCTCTGGCGTGACGGAGTGTATAGCTTGATGGAATTAGCCACACGCCCAGGTCTACACTGAACCAGGCACGTTTGTCGTCATTGGTGTGACAGTTGAGCGCGGACGAGTCTCTACTGAGGATATCCTCCAATCTGCCGTAGGGGAGGTTTCGACCGTCGGAGGAACTGACTGCCACCAGACCATACTGGCCAGGGTTTACCCATTCTGGACACGTCCTGTGTAAAATTTCATCTTTATAAGTTTTATCTTTTACTTTTTTGGAAGGAAGGTACAAATAAAAAGTATAGATCACTAGGTTTCTCTCATAAATTGGGATTTCATATTTTTTGTCCAGCAATACGAAGTGCTGTCATCTACAAAGCCTGCTTTTGTGAATAATAGGAGTGGGGGGAAGGTGACAATGCTGACCCAATGTGAAAAACAACAAGGACAGTTAGTCAATAAAACATAAAGGAAATTCTCTGACTACTCCTACTCTGTTATAAAAATCCAAAATTTACACTTCAGGCTTTAACCCGGAACATTACTTTAGACTAGGCCTAGACGATGTGGCATTACCACTTAGACAAAATCAATTACTGATTGGCAAGCTTTAAACCTGGGACCTCTGGGACTTAAGTCCCACACTCTACCACTAGACCAGATTGCTCCCCAAAATCAACACTAAACTAATAAAAGATAGTGAGTTCAAAAATTATTTTTCTTCTTTGTATTTTTTTTTCAAGTTATTTGGAATTTGAATTTGTGACTCAGAAAACATTAAAACAGTGTTTGGCAGTGAACAAATGCATCACTGTAAAATCATTTATTACATCATATTATTACAAATTTGATACACATTGACTCAGCAGCCTCCAACCCTTTACTCATCAGCCACACAAAAACTCTGTACACATCATTCAGCAGCTATAATGTTTAAAAGTATATTACAGAAAGGGCTATGAACTATAAAGAAGCGAGCGACTCACTTTCCATTGGTGCCAATCCAGTAGATCAGGCCGTTATCATCAAAGTCGTGTTGGTGACGGAATGTAATACGAGTTCCTTGTTCCTTGAGTCTTCGGACAAACGCAAACGAAGATCGCTCGTAGTCATACCTGTCCAAACAATAGTTATCATGAGGATTACAAACAAGTAACAAGACATTGTAAAAAATAGAAAAGAAAAAACTTGGTAAGAAAAGAGGTAAGAAAAAAGTAGGTTTAAAATGGATTGGAGTGGAGAAGTAGGAGAATGGTAATGAAAATTGCAGGGGTAAATGAAGAAGAGTGAAGAGCCAAAGACATGAGAATTTGGCATGAAATGCCAGAGGGGTTGCAAGATTGAGATAAATAGTAAAGATGTTGACAAGGCCGAGAACCTTCATTGATTAAAGTGGCGGCAAAAGTAAAATAAAAGGTAAAGTAAAAAACTTAAGGGGAAAAATGGAAAAGGATGTAAAATGTGGTGAAAGTTTTCAAGTTTATTCTTATCTGTTCCCTGTGTTAAATTTCTAAAAATTAAGGAGCTAAAACTATGATTTCTTTTAAAATAATAGATTCATAAAGTACTAAACTTTAGTAAACAATTTCACCATTAACTATTTTTACTTTTATTGTGTAAACGATATTAACATTTTTTGTGCGGAGTAGTCCAAACACGAGAGTTAACAGTAATACATTACTTAAAAAATAACATTTAGGCTATTTGGGTGGGTGAGTGTTGAATTATTCAGTTTTTATCACTAATTCAACTAAATTTATTAAAGGAAATGTGTTAATTTATCAATCACGCTTTAATAAAGGAATGCCCAGTCCCGATATTCATACACATACCACTGCTTGGCCACCATCTTGAGCAGGTATCTCTCCAGCTGTGAGACTGTTGCCAGAGGTTCCATCTTGAGAGATCGGCCAGTCCTGTCTATCAGAGACGACTCACTGGATGCCTTCTCTAGTCTAAACCTCAGTCTGCGAGTGAGTATCTGGAAATTAATACAACTATTCATCATGAAACATTTCACTAGCAGGACAAAAATATTTTCATACACCACATGAAAAATTTAAAAAAAAGTTTGCAATAAAAAGCTTTAAAAGGTGATTTACATGAACATAGGGATTTTAAGGGCAAAGGAGCAAATGAAAGGTACTTAGGGAGAATTAGCTTTGGTGATTGTAAAAACAGAAGTTTTCAATACTAATACCAAAACAAAAAACTTAAAAATCCTGTATCTCACAGCAAAAGCTTTTTACTTGATTTCTTTAAGATTACAAACAAATCAGGTAACAATAAAATGTTTTGGTAAAATGTTAAGGTATCCAAAACTGAAAGAAATTGAACTCCTTGACCAATATGAATATGTAATTAATACAATTTAACATAAAAAAAATCTTTATTTTTTGCAAAGAAAAAAAAACACTGAAATAAATTAAACTCCTTTGAGAAGTTTTGAATCTCAAAACTTGTGAAAGGAACCTTAACATCAAGACTTTTCCAAACTTTGGTGGATTTAAGATCTGATTTTGAGATCAACTAGATTAGCTTAATTTGAAATAAAATATATAATAGTAATTACTCTTAGAATGTTCAAAAAGCCATCTACAATAATCAAAATACTATTATAATAACATAGACAACAAGAACACTGATATTTACCTGTAGCCCGTAGCAGGAGCCTGGAGAATCATACAAGTAGATTGGCATCTTCTCTATGGACTCCAGCACTGACACCAACTTGTGGACAAGAATCATGGCAGTGTTGACATTACCATTCTCACCAGCTTTGTCCTATAATAAAGAAAAGTGATACATTGCTAATGTATTCTCTAAAAAATAACTGTAGGGAAGGAAGTTGGCACTTCTTAAAGAATAAGCAATGCCTTCAATTTATTTGTAATAAGGCCTTACTTACAATTTAGATAAGACATTTTCTAGTACGTTAAATTGTTATAAAAAAACTGGAAAATTGTTTAATAATTTATACCTTGCCATGTAGGGAATGTTATGAGAATTTGAAAAATACTACAATAGTTTATTTAAACTGTAGATACTGTTAACCCTAAAAATGTTAATTAGATTCCAACACGCTTGTGTAGACATTTGTAGACATTGCTTTTTGTAAACATTTCCTGAACCCGAACATCATGCTTTTGCAATGAAACACCGAATTGACTCGGCAATATGACTAGTTTCCAACACTGAAAGATTCACTAACTTGGAATGGTACTTGAACCAAAGCACACTCCACTCCTGGGGATTTAAATGTGCAAACTTTATTGTATTTACGTTTAGCCTATCCGTGTCATTAACATTATTAAGGTTTCTTTTTTTAAGGAACGGTTCAAACTCTGGTCTTGTATCTAACATTGACCTTTTAGTTAGATGAAATCATTAATTGATAGCCTCACGAAAAATAGCATCGGGATCCACTGATGACATTGAGCTTGGAAATAAACCAGAGAACTTAAGATTTGAAAACGAGCACTATAACCACTCGGCTACTCAAACATTGCAGATTAACTGTACTTATTGTGGTTGTTGAGTTCAAGAATTTATTAGCTATTAGTTTCAGCTTATAATGCAAGACAATTAGTGCAATAGTTCCATGAATTTTCCAGACTTAAGAATATTAACATAAATACATTTATTTTCTTCTTGTGCCCCATGAGGCTTCTGAACGTGCTGCTACCCACCTTAAAGCAGTTCTTGAACACGGACACCCGTTGTTTCTGCAGCTTGTTTGTCTTGGTAGGCGTAGTCGCCTGGTCCCACGGGCTGGTGGACACAACAGACAGCAGCGCCTGTACTAGACCAGAGCTGTGTATCTCATAGGACGACACCAGCCCCTCCTCTTGCAGCAGACCTGTCAGCTCCTGCAGTGCATTCTGCAGGATCTCCCGCCAACCTGAACCGTTCTCTCGGTTGCTCATGTACTGAGAACAGGACCGACACAAGTTAAACACTTCTCAGCAAAAGGCACTTAGTCAGGATTGTGATTATTAGAATAAAGTGCTGCTGCAAGCTTTAAAGTCCAAGTAGGTCATAGTACAAAAGAACTCTTCATATCAAGCCAACACAGGACCGAGCCCCAGGCCAGAGGATGATTTGGCCGGATAAAATATCCTATTATACAAATAACGTTTTTGATCAAGATTGCTTTAGGCCAGGGGTTTTAAGGATTTTTGAATGGAAATTTTTAACAGCAGAGTTACCTTACTGACGATAATATATGAAAATGCACAAATAACACATAAAAACAGAATTTTTGAGCTACTAGCTCCTTCTTCAGAAGTAGAGTCTTTGTTCTTGTAGGGTGTTCTGTTTGTGGAAGGGGGAGAATAATATATGCTGTCCAGTCTTTGGTTGTGGTCAAACATTATAAGCATGCGTAATATACAAATGTAGTCAAAAGTAGTGTTTGTTGTGAAAGTTACTCACTTGTTTCTGGCATGCTCGTTCTATCTGGGCGACTATGGCTCCCAGTTTAGCGACAACTCCCCGAGGTTGAGCTTGAGCTGCTTTGAAGTACTTGTCGTAAATGTCTTGTGCCTGAACTTTCACCTGGAACATTCCATGTACAATTTGTTTAATGAGGTATAGGTTGAGGTTACTGAAAACTTAAATAGTCATAAACAATGTTCAGCAGTCTATTTGGGCAGGCAGTAAACCGTTTTGCATACTTGCTAGCTACTTGGATTGAATTACTTTGCATGTTGTACGGTTACAAAATAAAATCTACTTAAAGACAAACTTAAATTTTTAAATATTTAGATTAAAACTTGTTGCGGATAAGGTAGGCACAAATCTAGTTATTGTTTGCACATAGGATACATGTGCTGGACCGTTAATATTTTAACTATACTAAGGGGATCTTCCAGGCACAAACCCTGTAAAGGAATTTTATAAAAATGGAAACTTACCGGTTGACAGTTTTAAAAAATCAAGAGAAAAACTTGCTTGACCATTAATTTTAAGAACACTGTAAACTATACCTTTTGTTTCATTGCCTCAATCTTGGATCTGAGCCTCTTCCCCCGCTTGCCAGTCCACCCTGCAGCAAACTCAGGCCCAAGGGAAGTTTCTGCAGTGAAGGAATGTTTCGTACCTCGGTTAGACTCAAAGATAAAACCGGGCAAGTCCTCTCTGAGGATTGTAGCTTGCTGTAAAGAGAACATTTGCACCATCAATACTTCTGCTTGAGAGTTAACATAAATATTGATAATTTAAGGAAGTAGATATTGGTTGGTTATGTATCAAATAATGCATACAGTGTTGTATTTAATGATAAAAGGCTTTCATATCAACTTAACACAAAAATGTATATTTCCCTAAAACTTGTATTACCTGCAGATTAGGTTTATGTCTTTCAACTAGAAGAAATCCAATTGTATTCATTAGGTTTGTGACCTTTTACGAATGGTGGCCATAGAACTTTTGTACGAAAACAAATTTTCTGGATCTTTAAGTGTACCTTTAAACTAGGGGTCTACAGGTACCCATTATTTTTAGGTCGAGTCAAAATAACATTTGGCCTAAGAGATCAATTTGGGCCAAAAATGACTGTCAGGCTGAGCCCAAGCTATATTTCTATGATTGCACAAAACATTTGAGAAGATGCTTCATCAAAAGTTGACGATTTTGTCACTATTATGTATGATGTTCACACTTTTGTCATGATTGTGGGAGATGACATAAAATGTTCTGGAAATATCCATGGAAGATGCATTCGATTTTGCCATAACCGCAGACAATATTCAAGATTTGGCTCTAAAGATTTGCCTTAACCTGGGAAGGTGGGTATGATTGCATTGACCACGGAAGATGCTAAGAATTTTCTGTGACAGCAGACGATGTTCACAGTGTTTTGACAGTCGGGGTTTTCATGCACAAATACAGTTTCATGAGCATTTACTCCAGCAAATACAGTATGTTCCAGGATATTAAACCCTTTTAAATTAGTCATAGATTCATATTGCAACAAAAAGGCATGAACGTCATATTATCCCAGTGACTGTCTGTTGTGTCGCAAGTAGTTGGCCCAACGGATGTAATGGAGTTGACAACAACACAGATATGTTATACAGATAAAGATAAATTTCAGCAACAACCAAGTCTGGATTGTAAACATTACCCTCATATATTTCAATTCAGTTCCACATTAGAACAAGGCCCTCCTTAAAATCATGAACAAATCGTGATAAAAATTTCTTTTTACCATAAATGTCATAATACATACCTGTTGGCCATCAGAGTTGTGTATGATGAGTTCCCCTTCCTTGTGGCTGGACAAGGCCCAGTTTCCCACCACTATCCGCAACTGTCCCGGCTTAGACAGTATCGGCTGACTAGGAGAGTTGGGCTTCACTTGGGCCCTCGCACGTTGCAACTTGTCCAGGAACTCTCCGCGATTCTCTGCACACCGTACAAGTTTATATATACTGCACAGTATATGTGATGTAAAAATAAAAGGGAAGCTTGGGCAAGAATAGGTCTACTAATAGGTACTGGAATAGGTGCTTTATCGGTGCAAATATTATGTGAGAATTAGTGATGAAAAGATCCTAGCAGATATTATGGCAAAAATGTGGTTCTTTCAAGGGGTAAACCATTTTGTTAGGTGAATCATCAGTAATTTTTATGGACAGTGACCAATAATGGGCCTTCATCTATAATGAAGTGACGTTGAGCTATTTTTGGATTTGGTATGTTTTTAAATATACCTTAGTTTTTGAAGGGAACGGGAAGTGAACTTGGCTTGGAAATACATTAAGAAAATAGGAATTGATATATGTAGCTTAGGCTACTTACTTATTTTAGACAATTCTCTTCGAGAAAGTTTTCTCAGATTTAAAAACAATGAGAGTGATAAAAAACTTGAGATTGAGAAATATGCTTAGCTCACGTTCTCTCCAATTGAGGCAATCGTTACTGTTTCAATGAAATTGTTTACAGGATCAATTATCAAGTTTTCTTTTCTAAAACCATATTGATTTGACAAGAAAATGCCAAAAAGATAAAGGAAATCCGTAGTTTATTCCAATCTGGTTTTAATTGGTATATTGACTGAGTATTTTGTTGAACAGTTCTATTGTTATCAATAACCTAGGGTTATTTGTACATTTAAAAGATCTATCTATCAAGCATAACTATGTCAAAAGGAGGATGATGATTTAGCTGTACTTACCATCAGAAGCTAAGGTTTCTGAGTTCCTTGTTTTCCCTGCAATGGCCAAACACAAGCGTATTAGTAGATTAATAATCACACCATCTAGCATCAAGTGATGAGATGACATGAGAAATTAGATTGTATTAGTGTTTAACAATACATTATTGAACAAGTTTTAACATTTAACAACATAACCTTACCGTGAGACTAAAACTAGAGTTGAGGCATGAACAAGCACAATAAATACATACCATGGCATTGATTTATTACACTTATGAGAATGGACTTATTAGACAAAGTATTAATGTAAGAATTAATTGTTTTAAACTAATATCTATATACACTAATCAACAAACCTTGAAAGAGTCTACAATATTAATAGTCAAAACAGGGTCTATAGGTAAGCTTTTTCTAAGTGATAATTCTTTTAAATAAAACCCAACTCTATTCCCTTATTGTAATATTGTTTAAGCTGTTACAAAAATAAATACATTTTGCATTAAGACAATAAATTAGAAAAGTGGAAAATTTGAATACCGGTAGGCCTAGTTTATGATTTGCAAAAAAAAAAACAAAAAAACTTTTTATCCCAAAACTCCTTCAATCCCCTTTATGATGCCGAATACATTTAGAAAATTTGGGATATTGAACTATCTAAGTAAAATCGCTGAGTAGTAAAATAAAATACCATTTAACAGGTAAAAAAAAAGATTTTTTCCTGATAAATAGTAAAATTAAATCAAATTCATACCATTTTAGAGACATACTGAAACAAAAGTAGAACGTTTTTGTTTTTTATAGATTATATTACACATACTATCAGTGATATATGTGGTTTGGTACTGGTGTTCCACCATCTCAATTGATGAGGAGAGCTGAGTCTCACATAAAAACTCGAGAGTGATCAAGCACCAAGTAAAACAACTGAGTTCAAGCAAAGCTTTTACCATAGCAATAAACAATTTACGCTCTCGCCTCGATTGCAATCGATTTGGATAATCCAAGATTTGTATGATTGGAGTTCTACTGTAATCACTATAATATTACCACACAGACAGTGAAGATTACATAAAGAAATCCAACTCACCCGTAGAGTCAGTTCCACCTTCCGGACTGCCAGAGGAATACATGGTGGCCAACTTGCCGTCAAGGATGAAACGGAACCATCCGTTGCTGCCATTGGACAGCTCCAGCGCGGCAGCGTCCGACCAGACGTAGAGACAGTCTCGGCCACGGCACAGACACCAGTCTCTCCAGTGGTACGCCTTGCCTGGCAACATCTCCTTGGTATCCTCCATCAGCTCACACTGCTCCTGAACAACCACAACCAAGTAGATAAAGGAAATGTTGTTATTTGCATTTAAATATATTTAGCAATGTTTTAGGTATCGTTAAAAAAGCTAAGCTTTATTTACATTTTCATTCAAATAAAACTTTTAAAAACAAACCATGAAATAATTCCTCTTTGAAATCAATACTTATAACACTGTAAAATTGAAATCCAACATACCATGTCGTCTTTTTTGCAAATGGATTGTGTTTCATTTATGGACGACTCTTGCGGTCCTGCCAACTGAAGAACCTTGGAGAACACTCCTAACCTTGCAAAATGATCTAGGAAAATATCCTTGGCTTTGGTCATCAAGTCTTCGATGATTTGTAGAACCACAAGATGTCCGTCTTCGTCATCCTGATAAAAGAATAACAATGGTCAAAACTTGGATCTACCTATTAGCAAGTTCATCATGAATACAAAGACTGGAAAGTACTGTAACTTTAGCAGACAATACTGTAAATACTTGTTAAGTAGGCCGAATGAAACTCATTAATCCAAAAAGATTAAACCAGCAATCTAGACCCTAAATAATTAAAATTTCAATTTATTTAAGATATAAGGATAGAGTAATATGTAAAACATAAATAATTTTTAATAAAACAATAGGATATTTTACTTAGGTTTACAAATTAATGAAAATTGAAACAACACACAGCAAAAAACACAAGAAGCAACCCCCCTGAAGCACATTATTTCCTCTAATTTTAACCACTTAATGTTCAGTTTACTTTCTTTAACAACAAAAAAATCACCCCATTTATCAAACCTGTAATAAGTAACATCTTGTACAGTATTTGATTTGTCATGAATTTTTCAATAGAATTAATAAATCAATGTATATATGGGGGATGGGTATTTAAGATTTTTTTAAATTGTATGTTACATTTTCAAGGCACACGATTAAAA